>NC_090935.1:222259411-222569806 GCF_040938575.1 Ambystoma mexicanum
GGACGTGCCTGATGGGAGCTGCTCCGAAGATCCGACATTGATCCGTGCTTACACATACTGAAAACGACCATCCTACCTCAATAATTGAATCACAGGCATGTGAACAGTGTCTCTGCCACCGCTGGAAATATGGAGCTGATCGGGTGAGCAGTAACATTGTAACGAGAGATGGAACGTTTGGCGACCCTGACATGTTGTTTCTAAAATGGCGGACAACAATGGGCGAGCCGCCGCGGACGCGATCCAGAAGGAAGGAGAGAATGCAGCGTGAATCGGGACCCATTGTTGCCTAAAGTCGGTCTGCCGACTGAACGGGTGGCTGCGACAGAGCGTGCGGCCGCGCCACCTGAGAGGAGCAGAAGAGCGTGTGTGCTAGCACTGTTGCCGTGGAAGCCGTGCATATAAAAGTTGGGGGCCGGTGACTGGAAGCTTTGTGCCCCGCCCCAACAGCGTGGGGAACGAGTGAGCGGCACCCTGCTGCCTGCGAGCGCGGACGCAGTGCATGCGCCATGTACGAAAGGCGGAGGCGCAGCTGAAAGCCGGGGCAGCGGACAGCTGCCGTGTGTTCGCTGATAGAGCAGACGCCTGAGGAACGGGTGTCGGGTGCCTGGGAAGCATATACTGACACCCGCTACAGTGCCGGGACTCGAGTTCAGTGAAGCTGGGCACCGGGCCACGCACAATAGGGGACCTGTGCGACCTTTTGAAACACATTTCCTTGTTTTTCCGGTGCGACGTATGCGAGAGGGCCCCCATTGTCGCTGGATGCACCAGCATCGCACATAACAGTGCCTGCAGAACGAAGAATAGTATCCTGCTGCCACGAACAATAAAAAAAGGTACTTAAGGGAAACGGAAATCGGATCGCCGTCACTGATATGTTCTTTCCTCCTCACGGCAAGCCAGCTGGAGGGGAGGCACCCGTAAATAAGCACTGTGGGAACGAAGTGCAGCGGCCCTTGGTGTTGCCATAGAGGAGACCGGAGGCCTGGGGTCAGGCAGCAATTATAACAGCCATTGGGCATAAAGGTGCCCACTTAAGTGCCTAAAGCAGGTGGATTGCAGGGCTGTGTTTGCGAGAAAAGGAGAAGGAGGGGGCTCCCTGCATCAATCGAGGTGAATAACCTGTACAACATTGAGATTGTACCCCAAAGCGCAATCTGATTGGTGCAAGGTGTGGAATTGCGTGGGGGGATGCAACCCACTTGAGTGCATCGCTCAGTGCGCAGGTATCCATGAGAGCACCCCGTACTAATTACTGAAATCGGTATTGCCCCATAAAAGTTAGTGGAACAGAGCAGTGGGCTTGCTGTGCTACGGATAGAGCAGTGCGCCCTGAACCACAAGATGACTGGACGAGTGGTCAAAGGCAAGAGCAAGCAACCTACGATGGAGGCGTTTGCCAAGGCGCAGCAGTCTCCAGCCGCATTGGCGACAGCGGCCGCAGGTGTATCCATGGGACGCCCAACTGGTACTGACAATCACCATATACTGGCCGCCATAACAGAACTAAAGGACTCCTGGGGGATAGCAATGGCAGACTTAAGGACCTCCCTAGAGGCTAAGATCGATGCGGTGGGGATAGATGTAAACTTGCTACGACAGGATGCCAGCGCACTGGCGGACAGAACAAGTACCCTGGAAAGTGCGGTCAAAACTAACACTACCACCAGCACTGACAATGCAAAACAAGTCCATATTCCAATGCAGCAAGTGGCTAACTTGGAGAACCGTGCAGAGGAGGCGGCAGGGAGAGCGAGAAGGAAGAACATTCGAGTGGTTGGTCTGCCGGAAGGTGAGGAAGGGCAGGATCCTACAGACTATGTGGAGAACATGATCCTGCAGGAAATAGGCGCTGACAAACTCTCGCAAGGATTCATGGTGGAACGTGCATATAGAGCCCTCACGAGGAAACCAAATTCCGGAGCGCCTCCTCGAGCAATAATCGCCAAGATTTTGAACTATAAAGACAGTGAGAAGATTTTGGAGTATTTCAGGAAAGGAGGAACGATAGATAGGGCTTCGGCTACCATCACTGCGTATCCGGATTATACAATGCTAGTCCAGAGGCAGAGATATAGCTATGTAGCATTGAAGAGACGGTTGCGCGCGGCTGGCATCAAATATATGCTTCTGTACCCTGCAAGATTGAAAATACTACACAAGAGTCAAATGTTTTTCTGTGATACCCCAGAGGAGGCCACTGCATGGCTAGACCAGCAGGGCTGCCCGGAACAGGATGCTGCACAGCCTCAAGGAGAATAAGATAAGTGACTGAAACAATTCATGCATACTAGTATATCACACTAGGAGATATTCAAGCAGAGGCCCGAGAGAAACATTACAAGATGGGTAGAGATGAGTAGTGCGGACACCAGCTTCGGATGTCCTTGATCCTATCGAATAACATTGGACTGGAATATAGAGCCTTGATTGTATGGGCAAATTAGATATTAGTGTGTATCAAATGGGATATCAATGGGATATTGTGGCAAATGGGAGCGGCAGAACATAGGCACCTAACCCCCAATAGCAGTAGAAGGAGAAGGATAGTCATTAGGGCTACCTCACACTGCTGAGCTTCGAGTACAGGCTATTGCCAGAAAGGGCTAGATGCGGGGGTGCCTGAGATCCAGGGATGGAGCTGGGCAATTGTTTGGGGGGGGGTGAAGTTGGGGAAGGGAAGGGTGGTGGGAGGGAGAGGGGAAGGGGTGTTTGGGTTGTTTGTAGTTAAGGGTAGTTTGAATTGGGGTACAAGCCTATATAGACAGATACAAGGAGGAGTGTTGGTCCGCACTGGTGGGAGGAGACCGGGAACTCTAGCAGGCCATGGGGGACCTTAAAATAATTACATGGAATGTTCGGGGCCTCAATAATTACTTAAAGAGAAACAAAGTTATGCTGTATTTACAAAGGCAAAAGATAGATATCACACTGCTACAAGAGACCCACCTGACACGGGAAAAGTTGGAAACAGTTGTGAAGAAATGGAAGGGGGTTGTGGCGGGCTCAATTTATTCTGCCTATGCTAGAGGAGTGCTCACCTGGGTGGCTCTGCATGTCCCATTTCATGTGTTGCAAGTAACCGCGGAGCCAGATGGGAGGATGGTCATGCTGAGGGGATTGGTGGAGAATTGGGAGATAAGCATTGTGAATACATACGTTCCCAACCAGAACAAGACAACATACTATAAAACCCTGAGTACTAACCTTAGCATGTGTATGGGGAGTGTGGTGATCTGGGGTGGGTATTTTAATTGTGTACTAAACCCTAAAGTAGACAGATCGGATCGGAAGTTTGATAGACCTGCCCCGGCAGCAAGAGCGCTGCAGACAATGCTAGATGACTTTGGTCTGGCGGATGTGTGGAGAATGAAACACCCCCAAGAAAGACAGTAGTCGCACTATTCCGCCCCACAACAATTACACACGAGGCTAGACTACGTCTTTGCCACGTCAGAAATAATGATGGAGACAGTGCAGGCAGAATTTAAAGCGAGAGTTAGCTTAGACCATTCCCCTTTGGTTATTAGCTGGCAATACTGCCCCCCCAAGGGCAAGGATTCCGACTTGGCGCCTCCGAGCAGAGGCGCTTAGAGACCCCCTGTTTAGGGAAGATATAAGGGAGGAGATCATACATTATTTTGAGGAGAATACGGGTAGCGTAGACTCAGCGGGCACACTGTGGGAAGCTTTCAAAGTGGTGATGCGGGGCGTAGCCATAGCAAAATCTAAAAGCTTGCAAGGGGGGGTCCTGGCTGATCTGCATGAAGCAGAAAGGAAATTGGAAAAGGCACTGAGGGGGAGAGATGATACTGAAAGAGACAGAGCTGATACTTAAATTACAGCAGACATGTGCGGAGCAATGGGATAGACTGTGTAACCTTAATTACAGGCGATATATAGAGAGACAACACACGGGAGGAGATAAAACAGGAAGGCTCTTGGCATGGTTATATAAAAGCAAGATGCCCAGGCCCACCATTAGGACAATTACAAGAGAAGATGGCAGTGTAGCAGACACCCAAAAGGAAGTTAATCAGGAGTTTGTAAATTATTACAGGGAACTATACGGGGATGAGGAAAGAAGCAGTTATGAGGGAATAGCAGAAACATTAGAGGACATAGGTCTGCCCACAATAACTGCGAACAAAAGAGAGGAACTAGATTCACCAATCACCTTGGAGGAGTTAGAAGAAGTGGTGAGACAGCTCCCTACTAGTAAGACCCCGGGGGCGGACGGGTTTCCAAGTGAATGTTATAAAGTGTATAAAGCAGAAGTACCCCCCCCCGATGTTAGATATGTTAAACGAAGCGTTTCCAGAGTGACTCAGAGAGGCGATCATAGTACCGCTTCCCAAACCTAACAAGCCTGAGCATAGCTGTGGCTCCTATAGACCACTGTCAATGCTGAACCAGGATAGCAAGATATCGACAGCTGTCTTGGCAAGTAGACTAAGGAGAATTATAGGTAAGCTAATACACCCTGATCAGACGGGCTACATCCCGAATAGGAACATCACTCACAATCACAGACGACTCCATCGGATTGTTGAATGGGGGAACGGGAATGAGAGTGAAATGGCAATAGTGTCCTTAGACGCTGTGAAGGCCTTCGACAAATGGCTGCTGGCGGCCTTGGCGAGTTATGGTATGGGGCCTGCATACGCGAGATGGGCAAAGATGCTATATAGCGAACCACTGGCCAGGGTCAAGACAGGAGCAGTTATTTCGAGAAGTGGCAATTAAGCAGAGGTACCAGACAGGGGTGCCCATGGTCCCCTATGCTGTACATATTAGCCTTGGCGCCTTTGGCGATATACCTCAGAAAACAGTATGACACCATAGGCATCGAGGTGGGAGGGGAGCGACATTTGATCTCCTTGTATGCGGATGATTTGCTACTGTACCTTAGGCACCCGGAAGAGAATCTTCAGTATATCCTAGAAGTCATGGATAGATATGCCGGGTTGTCAGGCATAGCGGTAAACCCTCAGAAATCTACTATTTTCCCGCTGGGTGGTTACAAGGGGATCCCTGTCAGGCGGCTGCGGGTGTTGCAAATTCCTTGGCCGGTTGATACTTTTCGGTACCTTGGGATAGATGTATATCACACGGTGGAGGAAGAACATAGGCACAATACCAAGGCAGCCATAGTGAAAATTGAGAACAGTATGACATTTTGGGCAAGGTTGCCCCTGGAAATGATGGGACGAGGGGCAATGCTTAAGATGGTGATCCTGCCCAGGCTCCTGCATTATTTCGGGAACATTCCGCACCCGATACCTAAGAAGTTTTTCACCAAACTAAACGGCATATGCAGGGACTTCCTGTGGCATGGCACCAGAAATAGAGTGGCACTATGGAAGCTGCAGAACTTTCATGAGAGGGAAGGAATAAAACTGCCTAACTATGAGGTCTATTACGCGGCGAGCCAACTACAATATGTCGCCAAATGGCTCTCAGATGAAGTGACCCCTGAATCCAGGTTGTTTGGGGCAGACTGTTCCCCATTTTACTTAAAGGAGGGTATTTGGCTGCCCAAGACAGAAATGGAAGCGCGATGATGTTGCTTGGGTGGAGGATGTGGCGCCGAGCGTGCCAGATGATGGGAAACCCAGTCCCATGCTCCCAGCAGATGCCGTTGGTTGCATTGGCTGGGGGAGATGCGCAGCTGCGGATGACAATTAGGAACCACTGGGAACTGGTGGGATTGGTAACGATGGGAGATGCCTGGAGGGATGGGATCATCATAAATTTTGAAGAGCTAGTAGAGGAGATGGGGTTACAAGTAGGTCAATACATTACTTATCATAGACTGGTGCAGAAGTTTAAGAAAACTTGGCCTTAAACAGTACTGGAGGTAGACCCAGACGTTACCATAGACACGATATACGACATAGCCGAGGGTGGGCATGAGATCTCCAGATTGTATGAGATGATGATGTCCAAGGTTGAAAGGGAATTAACGCAACTGAGACTAGGCTGGGAAGCGGACGGTGCCCCGATGGAGGACGGGATGTGGGAGCGTGCCCTGGGTTATCATAAAAAGGTGTCAAGAAACGCTAGATTAATACAGATACAACTATATATTATGCATAGGGCGTACATGACACCCCTGAAGATATCGAGGTTTGAAGGTGCCGGGAGACAGACATGTCCTAAATGTGATGCAGAGCGGGCTGACATGGTGCATATGTTCTGGTCCTGCCCGGTGATCGAGTGTTTCTGGAGAGACATAGCGAGGAAACTAGCGTGTAACGGGGTCAATATTGTTATAGACTCAGTCTGGGCGTGCTTGCTGGGGGAGGGGTTCCCCAGACCGCAGAAGCTTAGACATGTCAATAAACTGAAGGATTTAGCATATGTACTGGCAAAGAGAAGGATTGCCATGGGATGGAAAGTGTGTCATAGACCACGGGTAGATATATGGTGGAAGGAGCAGCAGAAGTGGGCGGAAGCGGAGACCATGGTATGGCAGGAGGCAAGCAACACAGGGGGAGAGGAAGAAGTAGGAATCCTGATGGCATGAAAATTGTTGATAGCGGAACTGTTCGGTACGTTACAAGATCAGACAGAATCCTCCGGAAATGAGACCCCACCACATGGGGCGGATACGGAGTGAATGGTACAATTAGGTTCGTAAAAGGGGGTGGGATAAAAGGGAACAGTGACTAAAATTGTGTAATGAAAATGTGTAATTATATTAGTGACATTTGCACTGTGTATTTGGTTTGTATTGGTTTTATTTGTTTGGATATGCAATAAAAATTATTTTAAATAAAAAAAAAAATATATATGGAAGCTTCTCGTCAGGGTTAGATATATCTAGTAGCTTGGAGATAGATACTTGAAGTTTTACTCTTGCCCGGCAGGTCGCTGAGGAGCAATTAACGGGCCACAGGTTCCCAGTTACTATTGCGGTTGGCCTTCCCTAGAAGTGATCCAGTGTCTGAGCTGACAATGTAATCTTTCGTTTTTTAGCAAGGTGAATTATGCAAACTGCCAGGTGTGGCAATCCATGAGCTGGCCTGGTGTGCCTCCAAATTATCAGTGGAACGATTTCGTGTCCAGCCCCCGTGTGAAGTCTGGATTCCCCAGAACCGGGAATAAGGGGCCAAGGCCTGGTTTAATTATCCAAAGTCTGTGGGCCACGTTCCAGTAGGATAGGGTGGTCTTCGATGAGTCCAGTAGGGTGCCACGTTGTGACCGTTCCAGTCTCCGCAATTACAAGAGGGATGCCAGTGGGGGGGGACGAGTGGGCGCTGGCTCCAGGTGCAGCCACCCTGACCCCGTGAAGTCACCGCTCTATTTCCTCACGCGAGCCAGTTGGGCTGCCACAATGTACCTCAGCACATTCGGGACTCCCAGGCATTCGATAGCTGCAGGGTGGAACAGGACCTTGCACGAGATCCTGGGGTGCTTGCCCCCTGCCCCATATGAAACTGGGATGTTCTTTGGAATGCTCGAAAGGGACACTTTAGGTATCTGAATTGGGAGGCTACTGAAGAGGTAAAGTAGTCTCGGAAGGACATTCATCTTAACTGAGAGGGTGCAGCCTACCACACGATCTCCACGGGAAGCCACCTTTCCATGTCCGAAAAGAGCATGCTCAAGAGGGGTTGCAAATTGTACTTTAAGACGCCAGCTCTGCACGGTGTAATGTGCACTCCCAGGTACTCAAGGGACTTGCTCAACCATTTCAGGGGATGCTGGTCTTCAAGACAGAGTTTCCCCTCTGCCGACTCTTCGACTTTCAACCCATGGGATTTTATTTTAATAGAATCCCCTCGTTATGTTCCCCTGGGATTCCACATTCACAACTCAGATTCCCACAGTTGGCCGAGTCCATCTCCAAAAAATCATCTCCCTTTCCATCATAATGGCCTCCCTCGTTATTACTTGTTGGCCACGAGGCGGTGGACCCGTCGGGACACGTGTGCAGGGCAGGCCGGAGGAGGACAGCATCAGTGCCGCGTTCCTGGTGCAGACTCCGGCCGAAAAGAAGCAGCACCCGCACCATGGTTGCGGTGAGCCCTGTGTGTGTACGCAGTTGGAGAACAGGGCAAAGCAGACACAGACCCATCTAGGGTCGCCGCAGGGTTTGGGGGCCACATGACCAGGGAGCCGGTGCAAGGACACGCTCGCCTGCAACCATATCTCTTGTTGTGGCAACCACACGGTTTCGCCACTGCAGCGTATGGAGACAGGAGGCATTGAACAGCCTGGTGATGTTAGACGAATTAGAGGAAGGCACCCATGAACGTGACATTACGGGTGCCCATCTTGGATGGGACACATCAGGCAAGAGGAAAAGTAGACAGTTCTTACTGTGCCAGTACACACAGAAAGGTGGGGGAATTTTCACCTTCTGTTGGATTCCGTGCAGGTTGTGAAGCATTTTGGGAGTCGGGGGCGGCACAAAACATCAAGCCATTTGTCTAAAAGATATTTATCACGCCTTTTGTGTCTAATGCTTGGCCAAAAAACAAACAAAATAATGCCAGTCCCTCTCGCCGCCCACCCTGCATTTCTGGCAAGCCACCTGCGATATGGGACTTGTGGGCAGACGTCTTCAAGGTGTATCTGCGAGTGGCTGGCAGAGAGCGGCATACAGCGACGACCAGAGGGAAGTGCCATTTTCAACTGTTTAGGAGCAGAAGGGCTTGGGATTTTCAGGCACTTACCTGGCGACGATGTGCACATGGCTGCCCAGAGTGGTGATGAGGGTGAGACAGTGATTTGCTTATACACGACTGCTTTAAAGCAGTTGGAAGCACGTTTTGGCAAGATGCTCAATGTGGTGCTTGAGCGTTACACCACTTCTTTTCTAGAGCACATGGAGCAAGGAAATCCATCGATGCATAGGTTACAGCCTTGCAGACTTTTATTGCAATGTGTACGTTTACTGGCGTGCAAGTAGAGTACATTAGACACCAGATAATGATAAAGACAAGCCGTGCCAAGGTCAGGGAGAGGCTGCGGATTGACCAACACCACGCTTTGAACAAGGTTATAGAGATTGCCAGGGTGCTGTTGCATGGCAAGCCAAGATGGCGGACCGTGTATAAGCTCTGTAATGAGTGGGGACATCAAGCTGAAATAATCCAGCCATAGCGGAGCAGATGCTACACTCACCCGCAATATTGACGAGCTGGCAGCCAGAGAAACCCACCGAAAAAGTCTGCTTGAAACCGGAGTCGGGTCCCATAGAATCGAGGTGCAGACATCAGAGGCCGCGCAGCCGTGTGAGAGGTAACTTCTGAACGAGACGGTGATTGGCTGGTGCCGCTTGTTCCAAGACATGGCAGCATCCAATTGCTACAATCAGGTCTCCTCACGAATAATAACAATGATATATGTCACACCGCCATCCAGCCTGTTGGCTCTCTGAACTGTATGCTGCTTATTACCAGATCTTTGGTTAAGCACGCTCACAAAGTATCTGCCTACATCGAAGAAAAAAAACTCGATGTCTGTGCTATTACAGAAACGTGGGGCTCTGCTGCTGCCGGCCCCTCACTACATCTAGCCATTCCAGATGGGTACTGCATGCTCAGACAGGACAGAGAGTCAGGGAGGGGGGAGGTGTAGCCTACATTTTAAGAACATCCTCATCAGCATTGAAAATTAAGGGATATCTTATGGAAGGAATAGAATTCCTTCACATAAAAATCAGGATGAACTCTTAAAACAACAGTTAATTTTATTCCGATTTATCGTCCACCCTCTTGTTTAGGCAACCTTTCTCTTGCACTCTCCAGTTATCTCCTCCCACTATTGAAACCCAATGTCCGCTTTATAGTGCTGGGCGACTTCAATCACTGGCTGGGACATATTGATGATCACACTGCATCTGAACTAGCTCAATCCTTCACAGATCTGGGCTTTACACAAATGGTTCTTACTCCTCCCCATAACCTGGGTCATACCCTGGACTGGGTATCTGTCATTAATAGTCCTTATCACAACGTGCTGGTAGCACCCTGTCCGTGGTCAGATCATGCTTTTGTTCACTTTTCGGCAACTGTACCTTTTGTTACTAAAGTCAAGTTGCTCCACTCTGAAGCGACTTCATATCGCAAAAAAAATAAAAGCCCTGACATCACAGGCCCCGCTAATTTTGGAGCCTGATGACACAGGCGTCCTAGCCAAGAAAATCAAGTACACCCTGAATCTGGTGGTGAACTCCCTTGCGCCACTCAAAAACAAAAAGAAATCTGTAGAAACTAAAAGAACTAACTCATGGTTTTCCCCCCGAACTTCAAACCCTTAAAGCTGCCTCCCTAAAGCTATTTTATGTTTGGAAAGCTAATCAATCTCAGTCAGCACTATCCAACTATAAAAAAAAGCATTCAACACCTACAAAATAGCCATTACGGAAGCCAAAAAAATCGTATCTGGCCGCCAGAATCTCACATGCATCATCTAATTCCAGGGAATTGTTCAAAATTCTTAAAGAACAAGAGGCTGTTCGAGAGCCATCAGCCTCCACGATCATCAGAAATGACGATTGGTGCTCGGATATCCAGAATGCCATGTCAAAGAAATTAGACGGAATCCGGGAAGGTATAGCTACTAAAAAAAAGTGTCTACGATATCCATGGTACTCTTACTGCTGGCAATACATTCATTAGGAATCCATATATTTCCATCTTTGATTTTTCTCTCATATCGGAGGAGGAATTAGCATCCATCATTTCCAAACGTAAAGCCACCAACTGCACAGGGGACTCCTGTGCTTCCACTATTATTAAAGCCTGCCCTCCTGCACTGGTACAGGCCATATCCAAAACTCTTCACTTCTCAATGGTATTGTTCCAGATGAAATGAAACAAGCTTAGGTCACACCCCTCTTAAACCTGGATCAGACTGTCCCTACCAACTACAGGCCGATAACTAACACCCCCTTTCTGTTGAAAATACTGGACCGGGTTGCATATACTCAAATTGCTCAACATCTTAATTCGCACCCCATCCTCAACCCCTTTCAATCGGGTTTCAGACAAGGCTACGGTACGGAGACCTCATTACTGGACCTTAAATCTCAACTCCTACAGAGACTGGATAACCAGCAGATTTCACTTCTAATTTCTTTAGACCAATCAACTGCGTTCAACCTGGTCGATCATTCCATTCTGGCAGACAGGCTTATGTCGGTAGCTAATTGCTCCCAGGCCGCTACCAAATGGCTGTTCTCCTTATCAAATAGATTCAGCAGGGTGTATGCCAACGAGGCGAAGGCACCGGCCATTCAGGTTCTCTTTGGAGTTCCGCAAGGAGCCAGCCTATCTCCTACCTATAATATCTTCATGGCTCCCTTCTTCGCTCATCTTGCTCAAGAAGGTATACTTTTTTTCTAACTATGCAGATGACACACAATGTGTCATCCCTCTCAAAGGTCAGCACGACCTGGATGAGAGTGAAATTAACCGCATATTCTCCATTATTGAACAGTGGATGATGCTAAATAACCTCGCACTCAACCGTGGTAAGACTGAACTCATGGTGGTGGGATCCGAGGGCATTTTAGCTAAACTTGACTCAGCCTGTAAGCACTTACAGTTAGGGGATGTTCAAATCCCCACTCTCCCCAAGTCGCTTAACATGAAGCCCTACGTAGCCCGTACAGCCGCATCCGCCACCTACTATATTAAATTGTTGGCCCACCTGAGACAGTTTATCTCCAAACAGAATGCTGAGTCTATTGCCCAAGCCATTGTAGGAGCCAAACTTGATTATTGCTGCGGTCCGCTAGCAGGTTCCAGTAAATCTACCATTAATCGTCTTCAGGTGGTGCAAAATGGCGCGGTTAGAGTCGTAGCTGGCCTCTCTTATAGGGCCCATGTCTCTGAAGCGCGTCGTGCCCTGCACTGGCTCGCTGTGGAGGCTCGGATATCCTTCAGACTTCTGGTTATCACCTTTAAATGTGTCATGGGTATGATGCCCCCTTATTTACAAAGGTACATTGGAAAAAAACTTGCCTTAGAAATTTGCTTCCAACAACCAGAACCTCCTTTACCAGCCAAGGTCTAAAACCAAAAAAGCGCAATTGGGTGCCTTTGCATTCATGCTCTGCCCAGCCATCTGAGAAATTCCTCAGTCCTGAGTAACTTCAAAAAGGGTCTCAAAACCTTCCTCTTTAATTAGTTCTCTTCTGATATCCATCTCTACAGTTACTCATTGGTACCGGGATATCCTCTGCATGTTTCTTGTTATGTTTGTCTTTTTGTCCGCACCCTCACACCAATGGGTCTATGGCTCTGCACTATAAATGTAATAAAGTAAAGTAAAGCACAACGGAGGTGTCTTGGGGCTCAGGGAAAATCGCTCCGAGGATCGAGCAAACATCAATTGGACTCCCATCGAACAGCAGGGTCATTGGATATAACTGTGGCCCGAATTATGAGATGAAAGCAACAGCGGCGAAAACACGCCAATACCAGTGAATTGAGTGGCAGCAACCCCCCGCTGCCCGCACTTATCATTAAGGGAACCACACCACGGCACAGGCAACAGGAGGGCTGGATAGCGGTGCAGCCATCTTGCTGCAAGCCGCAGCGAGAAGGTATATACCGGCGATCCGGGACACCACTAATCCTGCAGCATCGTACACACTTTGGAATCCCCAGGTGCCATCATTGTTACGGCTTGGGTGGCTAAGCGGGGTAACACTATAGTGATTAGTGGACGGTGAGGGGAAATTAGCCACCCCATTGAAGGCACAGAGCCGGAGGTAACCCGACTGGGGAACAGACAACAAACAGGTCTCAACACAGCAAACGACTGACTGCTCAGCTACCCGGGCCCGCTAACCATTGCAATAACATGACAAACATGACAATGTGCTCAGGTGGTAAGAAAGGGGGCACAATTGATTGCTTTACCAAGTCCAAATGCACTTGATGACTCTGCTTCTGTGAATGAAAACCAGGCCTCAAACCCCATTGAGCTCCAAAAAACATGATGGAAGGTATGCAGCAGGGGTTCGCATCCGTGAAAAATAAACTGGACGGAATCACGACAAGGGTCACTTCAATTCGCGCTCAGCTGGAGAAAGAAACCCAATGAATTACTGTGGCAGTGAAAAGCATAAGCAGCACAAAGGAAACCGTAGCCATACTCACCAAAGATATAAAGCAAGTAAAGACGAAATGTGGAGACATAGTCTAGATCAAGAAGGAATAATGTTTGTATCTTTGGTGTTCCAGAAGACGCGCCGAGGAGCAACATGGAGAAGGCTGTCGAGGATATGCTGAGGGACCTGTTTCGAGATCCCGGCTTGTCCCCAGTGTGGAGAGAGCACACAGAGCCTTTATGTTCAAGCCTAAACCTGGAGACTACCTTCTGCCAATCATAGCTCGCATAATGAATTATCGCGACAGAGGACATTCGCTGGGGTAAAAAAGTTGCTTAGGGACCGTAACATTGCATATGCCATGCTGTTTTCAGCACGTCTCCTAAATCAATACAACACTAAATACTATTTTTTTTACATACATTGCCGGAGGGGGCAGTGTCCTTTGTTCAGACTCAGATCCAGGTCCCGTTGGAGCGGGAAGGCAGCGCTATTTGAAACCTATAAAGAAGCTGCCAGCCTAGAAGGAAGCATCCGGCGATACGGAGCAAATGGTAAAGAGTAACTATACTTGGTTCCACGCTATGGCATACGTAAGCCGATTGTGTGCCTGCAACGGCTTTGCGAAGCAAGCCCCACTCGAAACGGTAACTTACACCCTCCAAGCGAGTGCTCAATTTGAGATTCATGGTTTATTGGGACAATCCCAGGGAGGGTCTATGCGGGTACACATAGCCTAAGGTTGGAGAGCTATGAGGATGAGGGAGAGATTGTGAGGGTTGGGTTTGGTTGAAAATTTTCAAAATATATATTTGTTGGCTACACAGTGACATTTGGACGTTCAGTTAGGAATGAGAGTGATTTCAGGATATCACTTGGTAGATAATGGCATAGGCAGACAGCACTGGTCAGACTGTTAGATTGTTAAGCTGGTATGTTAGAGGTCTAGGAAGTCTAATTAAGACCTATAAAATTACTGCATATGCGAACAGAATGAGAGCAAATATATTGTTCCTACAAGAAACTCATTTGTTGGGTCATCAAGCTGCCTGGTTCGCTCCTGGGTGGTGTGTTAGCAGGAGTTACACGTCTTACTCATCCAAAGCAGGTGGGGTTATGATACTGGTACACCACTCCCTATCATTCATACGGTTCCATGTAATTTCATCGCGGGATGTTTTTTTGCCGGTTTTTTTACTGCGAATATTAACAAAAAACCCACATTTATTTTTAATTATTTTTGGGGGGTTGCCCCCCCCAAAAAACCCCATTCCCTTTAATTGTGTATCTATTCCCAGACACCCACACCCCATATATATCATTTTCTAACTCCCTAAAAAATTTGATGGGTTTTTTCGTAAAATACATTTGCAGTAAGAAAACCCTGCGAATAAACATCCAGCGATAAAAGGACGTTGTACCCATTCATACTACTGGCATCCATGGTGATGAACATGGCTGTTATGTGATAGTACATGGGCAAGTGGGTGGCCAGGAGGTGATACTGATAAATATTTATGGCCCCAACACGGATGACCCTGCATTTTATGATAGTTTTCCATAAATGTGCCCAATTTCCCACTGCTGCCATAATATGCGGGGGCGACTTTACACAATTCTAGATAAACAACGGGACTGAACATCGAAGGTGAGATGGACCCCATCGAGTGCAGCACACACTATTCTTGTACATATGGATCATTTAGGTCTAGAAGATGTGTGGCAGGCCCTGAACACCACCCAAAGAGGCTACACTTATTACTCAACAGCACATGACATGCATTCCCGCATTGATATGTGGCTGGTCGCGGGGACTATATTGAGCGGTGTCACTGAATGTTCAATACTTCCCGCACTTTTTCAGACCACTCACTGATCCTATTGACTATGTGTATAGCGGCACAGAATAGAGGGAGACCGCAGTGGCGGTTCAAACCGTCTGCACTAGAAGACTCCGTATTCAAAGTAAACTTAAGGGACTATATTGAACAATACTTCGACCTCAATGTAGCGCAACACTATGGCAGGCATTTAAGGCTTACATCAGACGAGTTGCCATCTCAACTGAATTTGGAGTCTTGAAAGGCATTAGAGGAAAATTGAAGAGAAGGGAATCGGACTGTGCGCGATTACAACAATATGCTATTTTTTAATTATTTATTTGTTCTTGATTCTATTACAAAGTAACAGAACCTTTACAAAATTGAGATGACAGAAAAATGTGAAATCATTATTCAATAAAACTTCCTAATAAAACATTTCCTGTACCAAAACAAGACAAAGGTTAGATTTACAAAATAGAAACAAACATACTCAGGTTAAAAAGAGAAGAAAATACAACATCAATATTATATCTCTTCGCCTGATTTGGTGAGTTTACCTATACAGTTTGTCAAACATTGTTTTTGGCATGATTGTCTAATTCCTTTTCTATCAGTTTGCAAAATCTTGTTAAGGCATAAATGAGAGGTTTGTGATTGCCTTGCATCATTCGAGCCCATAGGAATAATAAACAATCAGTATAATTGATATTCACAAATTCCATGAGTAAAACAGTTCTTCAATGTTTAAAATAAGGACAATATAAAATCAGATGTTTTAATGTTTCTATGGTTTCAGTACACGTGGGAAATCTACAATGCTTGTTTTCAATGCTCGTCTTCTGCCCAGCCAAATTCGAAATTCTTTCTTTGGTATATAGTAAATTAAATTTAAACCATAGAAAGGCCTTGCGGGTATAATAACAAGGAAATAGAGTGATATGGTCGTATCTAGGTGTGCTTTTTTTGTGAATAGATAGTACTCCTTGTAGAGTTTGTATGACCCTATTTGGTCGATAGTTGTGCACCAGTCAAGTTCAAACAACTTTATTTTGGCATAAGCAGGTTTGATATAAACGTCATCCACTGTAATGTTGGCATCATTCCGAATAATATGTATTCTTGTCAGATATTGATCCATGGGGGTCGTTGGCCTTAAGTCAATTGTTGCTTCATATCCACGTATAGGGAATTTGCCCTAGGATAAATTATTTTTGCGAAATTTGTAAAGAGTCACCATTTCCAGCGAGTGGATAATGCTATTAGGCCTAGTTCGTGCCTTAAGACTGCGTTAGACAGTGACATTGGAAGGTACATTGCACGTTTCAAGGATGTCCCTTGTAATTGATCCAAGATCGCACCCATTTCGCCCAAACATATATCTACTGAATAAAGAATAACACTTTTGATTTTCAGCGTGAAGAACTCGATGAAAGGAGTTAATGAAAAGTTGCAGTATTTCGTGTATATTATTTTTAACTGTGATGCGAGTAGTCTGATCTTGTTGTTTAGTAGGTCAGTCCACATGTTAATTGAGTTTTTTCTCGGATAGATAGTACCCTCGGTAAATCGTATCTATATGAGAGGGGATGATAGTTTGCATAATATGCCATTGGAATTTTCTAGTTTTCTTCTGAACACCAAATGTCATCACTGCTGTTTTGGCAGGGATGGGAGTTAGATTATGTGCTATTGCGAACTCTTCGAATAATCATAGTTTAAATTGGAGGCCTGCAGGAGTAGGATCAAATAGAATGATATCATCTACAAAGGCGAGCCATTTTAATCAGATAAGCCCGATTTTCACAGAGAACAAGTTTTTCTCGTCCCAGCCTTTGTCGAGGTCTGCCAGGTACAAGTTGAAAAAGGTAGCGGCTAAATTACAGCCTTGCTTTAAGCCTATTTCAGTGCTGATTGGTTTAGTTGTACGGCCTGCAGAAGTGAGTTTAATTTTGTAGAAGTTGTTGGTGTGCAAAGCAATGAACCAATATATTAACACTGGCGGTATTCCCATTTCAGTTAGTTTGACCCATAATAGATTCCGTATCACAGTATCGAAAGCTGAAGTCATATCGATAAGGGCAATATAAACTGGATTTGCAGATGTTTGTTTTGCTCCTACGATGGTAAATGCCATTATCATGGCATTGAGCGAGGTACTCATTCCTTTCCTGAACCCAGTTTGATATTTAGAGTATAACTCATTCATTTCGATATGTTTTTCGAGATCATAGAGAAGAATTGCAAAGAGTTTTGCTTCCGTATCAATTAGGGCGATAGGCCGGTAGTTCTGTGGCAAGGAAGGGTCTCCTTTTTTGAATATCGGTATGATATTAGCCGAGAACCAAGAAGCAGGAATAATTCCCGAGTTGAGAATGGCCTGAAATTTAGTTTTTATAATCGTAGCCCATAAATCCGGATCTGCTTTGTACAGGCAGGGGGGGAAGCCATCTGGACCGGCTGATTTAGAATAGTTACGTTTCGAAATAGCCCACTTAATATCAGCAAAGGTCCAATTCAAATGGGGAAGGTCTTGATATAGTAAAGAAGTTGGACGACTATTCAGAAACTGATAAGGGATCCAAAATGTATTTATGATATAGGTGTGCCAAGTAGGTTCAGCTATGGCATTAGGAGCGGAGAGTGGCACTTGATTATGGTTGGTTTTGATAGTTCGCCAAATGGTTTGTGTATCGTGGGCTGTTATGGCTCTAATAAGGTTACAGTTAAGTTCATTGTGTCTTAGTATTCTTATGTGTTTTATTTGTATGAAGCCATGATTCGATTTCGCTGTATTTGATAAATCATTGTTTTTTTCAAGTCTCTAAGGGCTTTGTTTTTTTCTCGCTTCTGAGCTTTGCAGAAAGGGTCAAATAAATGTCGATGTTTGGCGACAGTACTTTTTTTTTTTTTTAACTAAAATGTAATAATGCAGCATGAATTATTTCAGCGTAAATTAACTCCATAGCACTATTGGGGGTTTCCTCCGAGATGTGGCGATTGGCAATGGCGAGCGTTACATATTGTACAAATTGTTTGCAAAGTACTTGACTCCATCTCAGAGAAACCTGTGGGCGATCTATTTCGCACAACATTGTAGAAGGATCAACTGCCAAAATAGGGAAAGTAATTTTTAACTTGCCCAGTATTTGTGCGTGGTCACCATATGACATTGGGGTGATTTTTAGCGGCGCTGATGTTACAACCAGATTGTGAGTGACGAATATAAAATCAATCGTTGAGAATTTTACGTCTCTTGACCATGTAATCCAGTTGGATTTATACTCAATGAATTTCATTGCTTCTTGTTCATTTTCCATTGTGCTTAGGACAAGGCCTTCTTTTATACCTTCCCTATTGAACCATAGGTATTTCATGACAGCTTCAGAGGACAATTAACACAGCACGGTAGTTGTTTTCTGTAGATAATGATACTCTCAGGATATCCTCTGATTTAAACATCCGTAATTGGGGGATTCGACTGAAGAGTATTAGAAGAAAAGCTCGATTAATGCGATTTATCCCAATTAATTCGCGCTTTCCTTCGAACCCTATTAGATGGTGTTTTTCCGTGGTGATGTGTTGGATCGTATCAGGGGGTCGATCGAACGATTTTATATGCGGGTCAGAGGTGTTGTCAGGAGGGGGGACATGATTGTTCCCAGTGATCGGATTTGGACTTGATAGTTCAGTATCCAGGCTGACTTTGCTGGATCTCTCGTAAAGTTCTTTCCTCAGAATGTCTAAAATATTGTGATGAGTTAGCATTGTGGAGGTTTGAGCTTCTAAGATAGACCTATGTAGCGCTGGGCCATGCACCAATGTGCATTTGTGATCAGAGGATGGTGGTGCACTAGGCAGGTTCTGATTAGTTGTAGGCAAGGAGAGGGATTTTGTGAGTGGTAGTGTTGTAAGAGATGTTACTTTACCTCGTCCGTTAACTACCATCTCTGGTCGGACTATACTAGGAGGGTCCGTTTTATCAGTATTGATAGTAGGACAGTTAGGTTCAATTAAGGACTTGGTGATAGAGGATAATATATTAGTAGTACTCGGGTCCGATTCTTTCAGATATAAAGATGGTAATTGAACCACTGGCAATACTGCTGCAGGTGGATCGATGTCCCGTCCATTTGCTACTGTCATAGGACCAATGATATTAGGGTGGTCTGTAATTCGAGTAGAAATTGGAACCGAATTAAGAACGTTTGTGCAGGTTTCACTATAGGTTTTGGTCATTGTGGTAATGGGAGGATCTAAGGGCAGAGTATCATCATGACGGGTAGTACGAATTCTGCCACATATTGGAAAGTAATTGACCAAATTCGGTTTAACTCCAGTCAATTGTGTCGGAGCCTGCTCGTTCTGGGACTCCAAGCTTTTTGTTATCACATTGTCTTTTATTTCTTCGTTTGGTTGTTATTGGCACATTGTTAATCCCTTTAAGATATATAGGTGCTTCTTTGTTGTCAGAGTTGACAGATATGATTTCCTTGGGAGAGTTTGCATTGACAAACGAGATAGGCATTTTTGGGGTATTTGTTGCTTTGTTAGGTGGTTTCGAAATAGGTTTTGTGGGCAAAATTAAGGCTTCTTGGCTTTCTTTTGAAAGTTGTTGAAGATCAATGTGATCTTCATCTGTTGTTGTTTCAGTAGTAATGGGTAATGACTGATTAGTTGGGTCGATTTGGGTACTGGAACCTTTGGTCAGGGCGTCCTTTCTTCTTTTAGCATACCTTTTAACAGCTCTTTGATGAAGTTTTTTAGCTCTCCGAGACATAAAGCCAGTAGTCCTCTCTATTGAAAGATGTTCGAGAGTCCGGCTGCATTTGTTTGAGTACTTTGAGCAGCTCAGTTGGACTATCGGGGCAGTCTTAAGGCTGAGTGAATTTTGGGGTATATAGCGCTATGATAGTATTCATTTTTTCTATGGCTGTTTTTAGCTCAGTTGGAGCATTTTGACAAATACATACAGGGGGGTTTGGCAAACTTCCAAAGAGATTGAAGGAGGTGTGGAAGTTCGTTCTAGACAGCACTGTGTATTTTTATTTTTCAAGATTGGATTGGTCACAAGTGAGTGATTTGAAGTTGGGGCTACTTTGAGTTTTTTTTTTTTTTTAGTGTTTCGGCTGCCATAATGAACCCTTCAATGCGATCCATCTTTGAGGACATGAGTAAGAGCATTGATTTAATCTCCTTTAATTCGAGATGGGTCAGGTTGTGGCCTTTGTCAAGGAGGTCTAGGATCCGGATGATCACCGCAAAGGAACCGGGGAATATTGGATAGGGCTCTCATCAGGAGATGGTGATAGGTGAGAGGATTGATTGTGTATTACCACAGGTTCCGGAGTTAAGGTGGTTTGAGATGGAGGTAGCTCTTTGTTTATATCATCAACAATTTCAGTGCTCATGTCCAAAAGACTTTTAGAATAGTTCGGCAGGTGCGAATGAAAGGACATGCGCTTTTTTACTGAGTTAAATACTATTGGTGTCAAGGTGCCAATAGAGAGGCAGACGGCCTGATCAAGCGCCTCCATTTTCTCCATAGTTAAATCGAATTGCTTTTTGTCGGTTTCGAAGACCAGGGGTGATTCAGAGCAACTTCTGAAATCATCTATGGCTTTGCGCACCTCGGGGCTAGTGGAGGAGGGATAGGCAGAAGGCACGGAGGGTGCGAGGGGTAGAGTGTGATTAGAAATTGGGGAATTGCTCTGCACGTGTATTTGGGCAGCATGTGAAGCACGACAGGGCATGGGCAACTCTTCTTTGACAGAGGTCACGGCATGAGCTTCGGGGGCAGTCGATTCGATGTATGAGGTTTTCCCATGACATACAAGCGAGTCAATGTTACTAGAAGAGAGCGGAAAGGGGGTAATCAAATTACCCTTAGCGCTTCTTAGTCCACTCGCCATGTTTGTATTAACAGGAGATCAACGTTGTTGATCCAAAAAAGGGAATTTAAGTGCAAATTAGTTAGTGCGTTTGAATTTGATGATTATAAGCACACTGAACATAAAACCAATGTATGCACCAAGTAATTTGACAGCACTTGGGTAAGTAGCAGAATCAACAAAAAAAATGGCTAAGTAAGAGTATGGCCCGTCAAGCAATGAGCAACAATTGTTTACTCCCTTTTACCTGATAGTAGAATGTTTAAAGCAACTAGCAACCAGCTGCCAGCTGACAGCAAACAGCGCTACTTATATGCTATTGACCCTTTACCTGCAGGGTGGCTAGAGATAAAGAGAGCCCTCAACATGTTCCGGGAGGTGGGTAGCTGGGAATTACACTTTTTTGATAAGCCTGCTGCGGCTCGCCGATATGGGGAGGTGAACAGGCCAGGCAGGTTACTGGCCCGGATGGTTAAATTGGAGAAGGGTGCCTCACATATCCCAAGTGTGGTACAGAGCGACGACTCCACTGCACACACGGAAAAGACATTAATAAAGGTATTTTGTGATTTCTTTTCAGACCTCTGTACTCCGAAAGTGGTGACCACAATAACGGAAATAGAGTATTACCTGTGAGAGATACTGACGACATTACTGTCAGACAGGGCGTGGATGACCCTAGAGAGGTTGCTAGATGTTGGAGAGTAATGCTGCTATCAAGGGCCTATCTGATGAGAAAGCACCAGGATCAGACAGACTGCTTCGAATTTTACAAGGAGTTCAGAGCGGAACCTGCTCTGCGACTACTCCAGATGTGGGTGGAGGCTCTGACTCAAGGCCACTTGCCGGACACATTACGCGAGGCAATAGTAATACTGCTGCTTAAGCCGGGTTAAGCGGCCAATGAGTGTGGGTCATAAAGGCCACTGTCACTGATAAATATAGACGCCAAGATATTCACCACGGTTTTAACAACTTATTTATCCCCACTGATGCTTCATATGGTGCATGTAGACCAGTAAGGCTTCATACCTGGCCGGTCAACAGCACTGACTTCCGAAGATTCTATAATATGCTTGCGCAAGCCCCACAAGAACAGTCGCTGTAGCCCTGGATATGCTTGATTGATTGATTTATTTATTGAGCGCCTTACACCAAGGCACTGTACAATGGAACAACAAATACAGAGAAATAACAACAATTAACATTGTAAGCAAGAATACAACTTGAATCATTCTACAAAACAGTGCAACGAGCAATTAACAGAGGGGGGGAGAGGAGTGGGGATAGGAGTGTTGAGGGGGCAGGAGAAGGATAGAATAAGTGTAGAAGAAAGGGGAGAATGAATGTAATGGGAGAGGGTAGAGAGGAATTAAAAGAGGGGAGAAATGTGGGGGAATGGAGAGGGTAGTGGGGGCTTCAAGGTGGGGAATGGAGAAGGAGGGATTTAAGGGAAGTGCGAAATGAGGTGAAGGTAGAGGAAGAGCGGATTGGGAGGGGGAGAGAGTTCCAGTGCAGTGGAGCAAGAAGGTGGAAGGAGCGGAACCGGGAGGAAGCACAGGGGGAAGGAGGTACAGTGAGAAGGAAGCGGTCAGCGGAACGAAGGGAGCGAGAGGGGGAGTAGAAGGAGAGAAGGGAGGAGAGATAAGGAGGAGCAAGACCATGGAGAGATTTGAAAACAAGGCAGAGAAAGTGGAATTTTAGTTGTAGGTGGAAAGGTAGCCAGCTAAGGTGAGAGCGAAGAGGAGATGGAGTCGTGGGAGGTAAGGAGACAAAGGGTACGAATGGCAGAGTGGTATATGGATTTAAGAGGGGTAAGCTGAGGAGAGGGAAGTCCAAAGAATAGAGAGGAGCAGTAGAAGAGGCGGAAAAAATTAGAGGAAATTAGTAGTTTGGTAGCATGGAATGTGAGAGAGGGGCGGATTTTGCGAATATTGTAGAGGTGGTATCGGCAGGTGCAGGAAGTGAGTGAAATGTGTTGCGAGAAGGAGAGCGAGGAGTCAAATAGAATGCCTAGATTGCGAGCCTTGGAGGAGATGGGGAGATCGGAGGGAGGAAAGTGGATAAAATGGGGAGGAGAAGGAGGGGGAAGAGTATTAGAGGGGAAGAAAAGGACTTCGGTTTTATCGGTGTTGAGGGAAAGAAAGCGTGAGGACATCCAGTTCTTCATGGCTGTGAGACAAGAGGAGAGTTTAAGATGGAGGTCAGGTGTGAAGTAGGAGAAAGAGAGAAAGAGTTCAGTATCATCAGCATAGAAATGATGGGAGATGGCAAAGGAGGAGATAACAGGGGCGATAAGGGAGGTGTAGAGAGAGAAGAGGAAAGGACCAAGTACAGAGCCTTGAGGAACACCATAAGTTAGAGGGAAGGAAGGAGAGGTCTGGCCTCCCCATGAAACAGCAAAGGAACGGGCAGAAAGATAAGAGGATAGCCATTTTAGAACAGGTCCTTTGAATCCAAAGGAGGAGAGAGTGAGGAGCAGGAGTGGGTGATCGACAGTGTCAAAAGCGGCAGAGAGATCAAGGAGAATAAGAATAGAGGATTGTTTAGCATGACGAGCGGAGAGGAGTGAGTTGAGAATAGAGGTGAGAGCAGTCTCCGTGGAATGTTTGGGACGGAAGCCAGATTGGAAAGGGGGAAGGAGAGAGGAAGTAGAGACAAAGGAAGAGAGTTGAGTAGGCAAGGCGTTCAAGGAGTTTAGAAAGGAAAGGCAGAAAAAATTGAAATGCAGAAGGCCTTTGATACGGTCTCCTTTACATTTCTTTTTCGGGCCCTGAATAACTATGCGTTCCGCCCCAACTTCATAAAGTGGGTCAAATTACTGTACACAATGCCATACACACTAACGGCATGTTGTCCCAGGTACTACAATTGAAGGCGGGCACCAGGCAGGGTTGTCGCCTATCGCCATTATTGTTTGCCCCGATCATCGAACTGCTGGCAGACGTGATCCGCACCAAGCTTAACCGAGCAGGGATCAAGATTGGCGGCAAATCAGAGATATTTTCCCTGTATGCAGATGACATTTTATTATATATAAAAGTGACCCAGATATACACCTCTGGCTTGTATTGGCCGCAGTGGTCGAATTTGGTAAACACTCAGGCCTGAGACATGACTTAGCAATAAATCAGAGATATTCCCCCTAACAGATAGCACACAGAGGCCCGGTAACACATGCAGGCTGACAATACTTGAAGCGGTTTTAAACGGTTTATGTTTATGTTTTATAATTTATGTTTTATTTGTTATAAATGACCTATCATATCATATGCCGTCTGCTCTCCAATGTTGCTAAATGCTTATCTTGACTGAACTGATTTTTTAGTGATACTATTTGATGTGGATGCCACCCGTTTCTTTTTCTTTCGGTTCATAAAGTTTTTTTTTTAAAAACAGAGATTGCCAGAGCAATTGAGGAGTCCCGCGCCAGTGTACAGGTTGTCACAGAAAAGTTGGGCAAATGTATGTGGGGCGAGACGGTTGTAAAAGTAATCCAAAAAGGAGCGTACACCAAGCAAGAAGTAACCCTGTTTATTACAGCTGGGCAAGCACAAATCAAATACATTTTCAGGTAATTTGGAAAGCAAAAAAAAGTAGCGAACATTGCTGCAAGATATTAAACATCCTACAAAGTGGATTGGCAGGACTACCTCAGTCCTTTATAGCTAAAAATAGGTTAATGAAAAAAGATTGGAGCAAACAGCACTGACCCCTCTGTTCATTGCCACCCCTGTGACGTGGTCATAACTTCCTGCTCCGAAAATAACTTATTAGCAATACATAATCGTGCTGACATCCACAACTTTATTATTCTGCCGTTGGCCAGCAAACATAGGAAACACAAGACATCCCAAGCTTGTGTGAAGGGAGACATTCACACGGCATCCGACCAATAAGGTACCTCGCAGACATTAGCGAGGACACAAAACCCTATTGCATCTTCTGGGACACCAAACTCATCTTCTGATTGGCTCCCTCCCGTCTCTCCCCTCGTCCCACAGCCTTCTATCAATGCCCATCTGCCAAGGGGAAATTTTAAACCACTGGTCCCACTGTGGTTGTACCTCCCAGAGCATGCATTCATGTGTTTAAAGTTCTCGTATCCCAGCGAGTGCCGGTGAGCATGACTCAGCGACCATGTATGCACCTGCCGGTCCACTTCCCCAGTGACTGCTGTCACCTGGGAACAGGCAGCTTGCAACATTTCCCCAGCACACTGTTTCTATTTGCTCGTGAAATGCATGTCTGCCCGTTATGCAGGACCTGTCAGTGCTAAATCCAAATGCTTTACTTACCTGTGGTTTTTGTCCAATAATGGCAGCTATGTGGTTCACCTCATTATTATTCTACCCCTTCCACCTAGTGCTCCAACCCCGGATCGCCTAGATCCCATGCGCCACCCCCCCTAGAGTGCCACCATCCCTGTTTTGCCCCCCAGACTTCAAACTGCACGTGCGCGCTCTGCCATATACTACCCATTGCAGCTGTCAATGATGTCCCTTCCCCATCTAGGGTTCCCCCGTCCTTGCTCCCATCATTCCTACAGCTGGTAAATGAACCCCCCCCTTGACAGCACTGAATCAGCACCTTCACTGCATGGCACAGGCTTGACCCTCTGCTCTGGACGCCTCGGTCTTAGCTTTAAATTCATTATTGCCTTTCTTGGCGGACAAGCCAAAAGATGTAATACCATACTTGGGTGCCTTGCTCACCCACATTTCATCCAACTGGTGCCTAAGAGTGTCCGATTTGCGCAGCCGAGTGCAGACGATGCAATGGCAGAGGGCATTTTGCAAGGGTGTACAGATAGAACAGGAGTGGTGGGGGAAATTTGCACTTCAGACAAGGGGTCAGGATGATTGAGGTATAAAAGTCTATCAGCAGTGTCGGGAGTGTACAATGTGAGCTACAGGAAGGATTTATCAATGCTCAGAGTTGCCGACATCAATCCCAGTGCGTACGGCAGGGTGCCCATAAAGATGCTGGGGTATAAGTGGGCAAAAATTGAGTTCATGGTGTGGTGCACCGAGAGTATGCTGTAACTTGCTGAACATTCCCTTAAACAGCTTGCGCATTTGTTTGGATGTTTATATTGTACGTGGGAGGAGGCGTGGCGATGGGATTTGTCAACAGCAGGGGCAGTCCAGCAGGTAACAAAGTTCCGCTACTTCCTTTCGTAAACTTCGACCACTGCCTAAAACTTAAATTTCTCTTGACAACAGTTAGATTGTATTATCAATTAATGTTTTAGTGGGATTATAGCCACACTACAGTAATTCTCACAAAAAAATTATATCAACCTCGACATTGTAACTGTAACCTCCAACACAATCTCCACTTCCACCCCTTTGGGAAAAAAAGTAAAAAGTCACATTCTTGCTCCTATAAAAATGATTGGACACAAATATCTGAAGCTTCATTCTCCATAGGCAATTTAAGCAATTAAGAAAGAATTACAAGGGTGAGGGCCCGTTTGAAGAACTTTAAACATTTTTAGACGATTTCTGCATTCGTCCAGCATTTTCTCATTCTTTCTGCTGATACCTGATAAAATTGTGCAGCTTCACATTCATCAATAATTTTAATATCATTTTCAGGGACAATCTAAAACCACATTCTTTCTACTTGGCACACATTCTAAAGAAATGTCATGCCCCTGCAAGCCAAAATTTACAGGCCCAATTGAGAGCAAGCGTCAGTTTTTGCATATCTCATTTGATTGATTGTTTTGATTGATTGATTATTTATATAGCTGAAGTGGGAAAATGGGAGAAAAGACTCCCCCCAATCTCCTTGCGACCCTGGCCCAGAGGATCGCGGCCCAGACACCCACCACGAGATCAATTCGTCTATCTACCAGACAACCAAATACCCTGGTTCAAGAACATTCGGATGTGCCCAACAGCCTGCCCTACTCAAGCCGACACCTGCGGCATGGATGAACTCGACTAAGACCTCAACAACAAGCACCCACATCGTTAGAGATGCCATGACGACCTAGCCAACTGCCAAGAACACACATGCCACCATGCACACTGGACACACACACACCAACCCACACGAAGAACATAATCAGTGCTATGACGTAGGTGACGGATACACCCACTGACGCGCATCTTTATTATTTTTCACATAGATTTTCCGAAATGCAGAAACGCAAGACGCACAGAGCACTCGCTTACACGCTTGCTGACGCTTCTCCCGACCCTTGCATCGTGATGAGAATATAACGAAGACATGATACTGCCTATGAAGCTATTTTGCACCGCAACACAGGTGCCGTGCATTACACATCCCCACCTATGAACCAGGCCCAAGTAGGCCGCAAGCAAGAGCCGCCATGAACACCGAACAAGCAAGAGTACAAGTGCTGACCATGCAGAACGAGCCCAGCGAGAGTTGACAGCCAAGGGAGCGATGTTGCAACTCGTATGCTACCAGCCGATGCCAAGGTCACACCTGTAAGCAAAGCCAAGCACGCAGAAGCAAATACAACTTTAAATGTGCAGAATTCTGCCTCAGCCACGGTCTCTCCTCAAGTGACCAAGCCAACCTGACAAGGTGACAGACCCACGAGGGAGAGGTCGCCTGGGTCCCACGTCTGGGACACAGGCTGCAACAATGAAATGCCCCAATGGACACCTACAGCGATGGGAATGGTCTGCTCTCAGGCCTATGAGCAAATCCGCGCATTGTCTGCAAGAACACATAGTTACATATTGTTGCTAGTGACAGGTACACCGCGAGCTGGGAACAACGATGGTACCAGGCTGGGGGGCTCGCGAGTGGACCAATCAGAACATGGGGGCACTCATCACTGACGCCACTAACATTAGCCAATCATTAGGGGTTTTTTATTGTAACAATTTTCAAGTATCTAATTGAAGGGACAACCCAAGTGTACCACCTGACTGACCCTCAACCACTAATAATGTTCTCTATATATATGCTATACTAATCCTACCACTCGAGGAACCAATCCAGAGTGGCGATAGGTTTTTCGCTAACTTTCCCAGGTGACGCAAGTAGCACGTCATACTGAGGCAAAAAGGGCCTGCGAGCCCCACGAACTTTGAGAGTCTGGACGGACGCGTACGATCCTAGACCCATCCCTGCCGTTGTTCAATAAACAGCAGAACCACCTTGCTTCTTGCGTGTGTCTCATACTCATTTTTGGGAAACACGGGAGGAGTTGGGGCCTCCCAGCCCGGAGGTCCGCGGACGGCCCAGCCGACCCCGGGAGAAACACCCTGACAAGTTGGAGGCACTGCTGAGATCTGGTTACGATCTACCTTTTTATTTTTCCGAGTACTCTCATTGCGAGGAGGCCCTGCCCCCTCTGCCGCTGCCCCCTTTTTGAGGACTACAGGACCATCGCAGAATTGCGAGAAGACCGGACAGCGCAATCCGGATATTGGCCCTCGGGAGCCGGTTGAGAATTATCCCGCCCGCGGTTGGCGAGTGTCCAGACGTGGTCCAGACGAGGGGAAGTGGCGAGCCGCTTGGAGGGGTGCACGCAGTCGAGCGGCCCCGCATCAAGAGAACCTGGTGAGTATGTCACACCCAACAAGCAATGTGAGATTGTGAGGGAGGGGGGAGGAATGAAATAAGGGCGGTGGGAGGTGTTACTAAGGTGTGCGATGAAGATTTGATAAATTAGTGTTGACGGTGAAGTGAATGGTAGCTGGACAGGCGCGAGAAGGGTGGGCGGAGCAAGAAAACATCACGTGCGGTTGCTCGTAGACACTGATTGGCCTAGGTCGTGACCACCTGTAGGGGGGGGTGTGTGTGTGTGTGTGTGTGTGTGTGTGTGTGTGTGTGTGTGTGTTCCTACGAATTGGCGGTTTTTGATCAATGAGTAGATGAAGATCCCTATTGATCGAGCAGCGAAACTCGATAGATAGATGACGTTTTCCTGTAGGCAGTAGCTAACTGGTTGCCTAATATGGAAGATAATTGGCTGGCTAAGCCCTCCTGTTGAGGGGCGTATCACACGCGAGGCGACTCAGCGTGCGCAGTCTGATTATATTATTGGTTACCTTGTTCCAGCCGTGACAAGAGGACAGCTGTGGGGTTAACGGGGACAAATAGCAAAACTTATTTCGAGCTTTCTGAAGTGTAAAAGATCTTACCGATAGTTTTGGAAGAGGTCGGTGACGTCACCCGTAGGGCTTTCATAGGATACCTCGACCACACAGCATTGTTGAAGAGTGGTGGGGAAGAGAATAGTGGCGAGGGGGTGGGCACGGAGGTTAACGGCAACATTAAATCCGGGACAGGAGGAGAGGGTGAAGAGACCGTGCACGGAGAACGCCGGCCACGACGAGTGAAGGAGGAGGAGGAGGAGGGGAGGAGAAAAGTGGGACGGCTGTATAAGCACGTCACACAGGGCACGCAGCCGCAGGGGGCTTTGTGCGCCTTGGCCGTAGGGGGCCGTAACGATATTAAGGAATAAAAAGAAAGACAGGGAAAAGACAACATATTTGCAGGCACTATATTTGGCTGTTTCTCTTTTAGCGGACGGTCGCAAGTCCCCAAACTACGGGGCCAGGTAACACATTTGCAATTGTCATATTTGACTGAGTTTCTTTTAGCGGACGGTCGCAAGTCCCCAAACTACGGGGCCAGGTAACGACTACTATACTGAAGGGAGCTAAACAACACAGTGTAACCATGTCATACGGGTTAGGAACGGGAGGGTGGGGGAACACCCTCACTACCCCACTACAGCATATATGTAAAACACTATCACCCCATAGGGAGAAACTGATTAAATACAGCATGGAATGGACACAAGGGACGGACAACAAAATGACAACACCCTGGCCGCCTAACGGCAGTTTCGACCCGTACGTCCAACACTCGCTACTGACACATATACATAACACATACAAGGGGAAGAAGTTGACGCACCACGTGGAGGTGTTTAACTTATGGAGGATGTTCCAGGGGTCCCGACCAGGACCAACCGGAATGTTCACTGTGGAGGAAACGAAGGAGGAGAAGAAGATTAAGGAGGAAGAAGGAAATGGGGAAAAGGAGGTTGAAAGCGCACAGTGCGCGGGAAGAGGCCGAGAGGGGGAGGAAAAGCTTAGCATCGTAAATGAAACAGAAATAAAAAAGGAACGGACCAACGACATGCCTTTAGCGAAAGTAGTGAAAAAGGAGGAAGGGGGCTTATATCCTGTAACGGAACTACGAGAAGTGGTAAGGCAACAACTAACGGCGGCTGAGGGGTATTCGAACCCAGCATACAGCCCACCACCATATACAGCTACAGGTGGCTACACAGGGAGGGAGGTGACAAGTGCGGTAGGCCCAACTTATACGAAGATGCACGCAAGGGAAGGGAAGACTATTGAAGAACCAATGCCAGCCATAGGTCACAACTAGTGGGTAGCTGCGAAGGTGCTGCTAAAATTGCAAGGGACATTAACGGGAGAAGAGAAGGAGGTAGTAAGGAAAATGAACGAGGACGATGAGAGTAGCAGTGAAATAAAAGCGGAAGGAGGCAAAAAGAAAGAAGGGGAGCTGTTACGAGCAGAGGAGCTGTTGGAGGAACGATTGGCAGAGTTAAGGAATGAGCAAAACGCCCTGATCAAACAGCTTGAGAGGGAGGAACGAGAGAGAAGGAGGGAAAGGAAGGAAAGTAAGGATGAGTTAGAAAAAATGGAGGGAACAAACTGAAGAACGGAAGAGGGAAGCTGAAAGGATGAAGGCGATACCAGAAAGGGTATCTCGAGCAGCACAGCGTGACAGGAAAAGAGGAAGAAGAGAAAGAAAAGGAAATGGAAATATGGAAGAGGAAAATACTATCAGAAACCACCAAGAAATACAAGGAAGGGAAGGTAATAGAAAGCATATTAGAAAGGGAAAGAGAGAGATGGGAAAGGAGGAGAGAGGAAGAAAGGATATTAGAGAAGGTGAGTAGTGAGGTGATGGAGGAATTAAAAAAGAAAAGAGGAAATAGGTGGTGAAATAGTAGAGAAAAGGGAAGGGGTAAGAGGAGATAGGAAAGGAGAGAGTGGGGTAAGGAAATATGTACGTAGGGACACAGAAGTAGCAACAACATCAGCACAAAAGGGAGCAATTGGTAAAGAAGAAGTGGGAGGAACGGATTTAATAGATTTAAAAACAGTGACGATTAGGGGGGAAAAAGACAGATTGGGGGTTGTCGCTCCTGGATGATTTTTGCAGCGAGGAAGAAGAAGGAATGGGGGGAGAAGGAAGAAGCGGCGAAAGGGAAAGCTTAGACAAATTGTACATCACCCGCACCAACAGGGAATCGCCATGGGCATGCAGAAGGAAGGAAGAGCTGGGGGGAAGTGAGGAGAAAGAACAAGGAATGGCGGGAAGGCAAACACGTGCAGCTACACCCGCATCATCCCGTCCAACATGTCCGCCCACACCCGCTCCTGAATACACCCCCTACGCCGGCAGGCTTAGAGATCTCCCAGGACGCAGGCAGGAAGAACGGGCACACACACCCACATCAAATAAAGGAAATAATAAGAGAAGGGGAAGAGATGAAGGGGAAACAGCTATGAGCGGGGGAAATATGGATAGAACAGATGACGTAGACGACACAGAAGAAGGAGGGGTATACGGACTCTACACCGCGACAACTGGGGGACAGATGGGACACAATCTAAAGCCACTATTGGAGAGAGGGGGGGTTAGACCACAAAACGTCCCCTGGAAGCATGCAGATAAGGAAAATATAAAGTGTAGGCTCCCATCACTAAGTGGAGGAGCGGGAAAATGGATATATGAGATGGAAAAACACAATGCATGACAGAAACTAGCAGTAGGAGACGTGAAGGGCCTACTGATATCAATATTAGGGGATGCGGCAGATGACATCTGGAAGAGAGCGGGTTTCCCCGGGGTCACAATAACGAACACATCACATGACGGGGCGCCATTTGCGAATTGCAGGCATGCATTATGGCAAGCACAGAGGGTACAATACCCAGACACCTCAGACATAGGAGCAATTACGTCACGCAAGATGCGTGAGAACGAAGATCCTGTTGATTATATCCAGGAGATTCAGGAGAAGTGGCGTATGGAAACTAGAGAGCAATGGGACAAGACACCAGCAATATTTTATCACATACTAATACAAGGGCTCCCGGAGGCAGTACAAAAACAATTGAAGAAAGTAGTGGGGATGGAAGCAAAGGCTTGGCCGGAAATATAACTGACAATAGTACACCATTGTAGGACGTGGCAAGAAAAGATGAAACAAAAGGAAGAAGATAGAAAAGCGGAAGAGGCTAAATTAGTGCAGATAAAACTGACTAAGTACACCATGGAAGGTGCACTAATAACTACACCAACAACAATGACACCAAACCCCACGCAAGTAGTGGCTGCGCAGGATCCCTCACAACTACAAATACCACCACTACCACAATCACCACGAATTATAACACAACAGCTGCCACCACCCCCACCATACACGGCTAACATGGGAGGAGGATACATGGCATCAGGAACTGGATATTATAATAACATCAGTGGAAGGAGAGGAATGTTGAGGGGGAGGGGATATGGCTATCCTGCACAACAGCAAGGGGGAGGATTCCGAAGCTTCTACCCCACTGGGCAACCACTGTACCAGGATAATGCAGGATGTTTCCCATGGCAGACCAGGGAACCACCTGTATGTTGGGTTTGTGGAATGTTAGGACACATGTCATGTACATGTAGAATGAGACCCTCTACACCAGCATGGGGGGGAACAAGGACAACAAGGGCCTACAAGGGAGCAGCAGGGTTACCAACAACTGCAGGGGCTGCCACAGAGCAGCACACAGCAACAGTTAGTAACACAACAACAGCCACAGACATATTCACTACCGCAACAACAGGTAGCAATAACACAACAACACCAAGTGCAGCAGCCCACTCAAATACAGGCCCATAAGGTAACCTCCACCGATACACAGCTACAACAAACACAATTGGGAAGGGTGACTGTCCTGGGACACAACCCTTACACAGGAAGTGGTCAGTCTTTATACCCACAATAGGACAGCCCACAGACGTCCTTGGTGTGTCCCATCCTGTCGATAACACCTAATAGTGCGGAGGAACCACGCATTGAGGTAACGATAGGTGACAAAAAATTATCATTCCTTGTTGATGCTGGGGCAACCCGGTCTTGCATAAGGGAAGGTAGATTTAAGATGTCAGGCGAGGCCATGAACACCCAAGGATTCTCTGGGGCTAGGGGTTGGTTCCCTTTACTGATAACATCTCCTTATCTATTGGAGATTATGACATGTCTGTCCCGCTCCTGTATTCAAGGGAATCACCAGTGAACATACTCGGGAGGGACATAATGAGCAGGCTAAATATGACAATCTCCTTCACGGAGGATGGCATAATTTGTTCCACTCCAGTAATAAACATGCTCACTGCACGACAAATACTGCAAGCATACTGTGGACAGACAGTAACTAGGGCTGAGCCAGTGGATGGCGAACTGTTCCAGTACGGAACGGACATGGCATTCGCCTGGATGCCAGGAATAGAAGGAAAGATCTGGAGGAGGCCAGCAGCACATTTGTTCAGGCCTGAGACACCAGCCAATGAACCAGAAGGGAAGGTGATTTCGGTGAGCATCGAGAGTATTATAGCGACTGCTGATTATATCGCAGTACATGCCCAAGACCGGGAAGGGAGTGCATGGAGGGCAGTGATAGCCCTGGCTGAGGGATGCAGGCTCACCCAGGTGTCCGATGAGGAGCTCTTTTCAGAAGACAAGGAAGAGGGTGAAATGGTATTTATGATGAGTGTAGATATATGGCTAAGAGTGACATATGCAAGTGGCACAGAAAATGGCCATGGCACTTGAAGCACCCGCATCTACCCCAGTTCCCTTTTACGAGGAAGATATGGCAAAAGTTCCAACATCACTGTGGACCACCAGTCCCTATGACGTGGGCTGCATAAAGAGTATCGGGGGAGTAAGAATAAAGCTGAAAAAGGGTGCAATACTACCTAGAGTGAAACAATACCCACTATCAAAAGAGGCAGATGAGGGCATATACAAAACAATAACGGCCCTAATAAATAATGGCATATTGGTACCATCAGAATCACCATGTAACACAGCCGTGTACCCAGTGCGCAAAGCTAAAGGAGGGTCTTGGCGTTTTATCCAGGACCTCAGACCCTTGAACAACATTGTAGAAGCAGAATACCCCGTAGCAGCAAACCCGGCCACAATATTATGTGGAATTCCGGCAGAGGCCTCACGGTTCACAGTGTTTGACCTCAAAAATGCCTTTTTCTCAATACCCCTGCACCCAGATTCACAAGACTTGACAAGCTTCACGTACAGAAACACAAAATGGAAACACACCAGGTTTCCACAAGGGTACTGCGAGTCACCCTCAATTTTCAACAGAGTAATACAGATGGACTTGGGAAACGTTGAATTGGAAAGTACGGTGCTGCAATATGTTGACATAATAATTTGCAGCACAAGCAAGAAAAGGTGCAGGGAGGACTCATTGAAAATGCTGACAGTATTGGCTGAAAAAGGTTACAAGGTAGACAAAGAAAAGTTACAGTACTGTCAGGAACAGGTATTATACATTGGTCAACTAATATCCCAACACGGAAGAAAGATTGCACCACAAAGAGCACAAGCTATATCAAACACGCCACTACCACAAACAGTGAGGGAGCTGTAGCAGTTCCTGGGACTGTGCAACTACTGTAGAGCATGGGTTTTTGACTACAGCTCATACATAGGACCCCTACTTGAAGCATTGAGAGAAGCACACAAAGGGGACAAAACATTGGGGTGGACAAGGGAAATGAAGGAGGCATCTGACGAGTTGAAGCACGCCATATCCACTGCTCCGGTACTAGCCACCCCAGATTATGAACGGCAGTTCTTTATCTTTTCACATTGCGACTCAGCAGTAATGAAAGCAGTATTGACACAGAAAACCAGCATGGGACACAAGCCAATAGCGTTCTACAGCGGTCACTTGGACCCTGTTATGTAAGGTCATTTCCCTTGCGAACAGAGTCTCGCCGCAGCCGCATTTGCGATAGAGAAATCATCATCGATTACAATGGGGTGCCCAACCACACTATTTGCGGAGCATGCGCTGTTTGCAATATTGAATAAGCCTAAGTCCACACTAACCACGCAGAGGGCATCAGGTTATGAGATCATTTTGTCTAGACCTGAACTGTCAATTGTCAGATGTAGTACAGTTAACCCAGCAAGGTTTATAGCGGAAGCCATTGAGGAAGGTGATTATGCTCCCGATTGTACACAGACTATCGAAATGTATTCATGCACTAGAAAAGTTGAAGAGGATGCACTCAACGGTGGAGACATTTTGTTTATTGATGGGTCATCAACAATAGACCAAAGTGATGGGATAAGGAGAACTGGGGCAGCAGTTGTAAAAATGACAGAAGATTTGATGTATGTCCCGGTGAAATGTGTACAGTTACCACAGCATTATTCGGCTCAAACAGCAAGAATTGGTTGCACTGATCTTGGCGTTAAAGGAAAGCGTTGACAAAAGAGTTACTATATATTCTGTCACGTCAACTGTCCACTCGGGGTTGATAAAATGGCAGAGAAGGGGGATTAGGAGAGCTGATGGCACCCCAGTGCAACATGCTCTCTTGTTAGCTTAACTAATTGAAGTAATTAATGATCCCCAAGAAATAGCTTTGGTTAAATGCCCGGCACACACTAATGGAGACGACCATATCTCGAAAGGGAATGAAACAGCAGACGCACATGCCAAACATGCGGCGTACTTTGGTGAAATATGGAACCCCCCAGAGTCAGAGAGAGGGAGGGGGAGGGGGATGGCCAAACAGATGTTGATGAAATAAGGGTACACCCATCACCCAGCCACACAGATAATGGAATTACAGGCAGCCGCACCAATGGCAGAAAAGGAACTATGGGTAAAAAGAGGATGTACGATGTCCCCAACTGACGCACTGTGGCGTCAAAATAACACCGGAAAGGTGGTCATGCCGTTGGCACTGTTGAACACCGCCCTGGCCCAGCTCCATCACCCAGCTCATACAGGAAAGGAAGTAATTGCAGCACAAATTAGGGAAGACTGGTTCTGCCCCGAGTTAAATTCTCATGTAACAAATTTTATCAGCAATTGCCTTACATGCCAACAGTTTACGGCCGGTCACACGCTGCAAGTGATAAAAGGTACTGTACCCCGGCCAGAGAGACCCTTCCTGCACATTCATATTGACTACGTTGATATGATCAATGTATGTCAGGGAAATAGGTATATGATTGTAGTTGTATGCCCGTTCTCCAGGTGGATCGAGGCCGGACCCTGCTCGCATGCCGATGCGTTCAGAGCAGCTAAATTTCTAGTGAGACAGGTTTTCCTCAGGTGGGATGTGTGTGAAGTGTTGCGGTCAGATAACGGCCCCCACTTTGCTAATGAAATGTTTCAGCACATCACGTCCTTGCTGGGTATTAAGCATAAATTTGCGTGTGCATATCACCCGCAGGCCAACGGTATATGTGAACGCCTGAATGGCCTATTGAAAGAAGAAATAGCAAAGATACAGCAAACAACCAAGAAGAGCTGGTTGTACTGTCTTCCGCTAGCTCTATTTGAGCTAAGGAATAGGCCAGGGTCTGATCACCACCTCACTCCTCACGAGGTGGTGACAGGACGTCAAATGCGACTTCCTCTAACGCCTACATCAAGATCATTCACAGACTATGAAAACACTGCAACTGTTCTTGGTGACGAAATGTATCAATATGTGTCTTCCTTGATTACTAGTGTAGCGTTTGTATCTCAACAGCTCGAGCGCACGCGGGGCGGGTCGAAGAGTTCTCAACAAGAAGACACCGACAAGGAACTGGAAAAGGAAGGACTAAGCAAAATTGCTAAAGGTGACCATGTGCTACTCCGCAACTTCACTAGAAAGTGGAACGGCCCACGCTTTACTGGTCCTCATTTGGTAGAGGAGGTAGCTACCAAAGCGGTGAAATTGCAGGATAAGTGTGCCTGGAATCACTTACACGACGTGAAGATCTACAAACTCCAGACCCGCCCTAGCGTTAACGGCAGAAAAGGAAACGTCGGCCACAGCTAATGACAGTAGTGTCACCATACGTGATCACACCCCAGATTCCCCAGAGACAACTACTGAAATAGACACTGGACACTTGCCCACAGCCCATCCCATGGTCACGAGATCGAAAAGTAAACACACTTCCGCCAATTGAGCCTGAAACCCCCTCCCCTCTAAGGTCACCCCCAATTGAAGGACAGTGTTTTGTACACACACATGTAAACACTTGTATGTTCTCTTTTCTTCTCTCGCACATGCAGGTACCGTGTATAATTGTTCTGTTAAGAAACTAGGTAACTAACAGTGTACTGTACCCAGGAGTAGATGCTGCCCACGGATGATAGCACCCCTGAAGCGCTATCACAACAATTTGTATATCACATAAAAAGACCGAAGTACCTGAAAAGAAGGAGGGTACGTGTATATTACACCGCATTTATTTTGGCCATAGAACAATCATTTCCCCATCTTCACCAGCACTTACCCGCGCTAAGGTATAGATCACTAAGGTTAGCGTGGGAACAGCTCTTTGCCTGGGCACTGAACGATTACTTGATAGGGAGAGCTTGATAACAACAACTAACAATAATAACAAGCGTATTGAGGATTTTCAGGCGGGCAACTTTAACGTCGCAAGAATAAGCTGCCGGACTGCAGCAAGGTAAGTGCAAATGCCGGTGAGACGAGCTTTTGTAATAAAAATGATAGGAGTATTGGTCTGGTCTATTGGCTGCCTCTGTATGGCAGAAAAGTTATGCTATCAATATTATGGCTGCACCCAGACCTAACATACTCCCTCCCACGGCTGCAACAGGTGTGACGTCAGGTGGTACTAGCAACCCTCCGCATAAGGGAAGTAGAGTTAAACGCAGCACATATTCAGACAATAAGGGTATTGATAATTACATAACAGATTCAGCACACGTCTCAAACAACATGTGGTACCAGCACATGACCCAAATAGGTAAGCAGACAACAGAAGATAGCCGTTATGTTTGCTCATTGATCCCATACGCCATGAGCGCTTCTCGAACATTCGTCGCCACAAAAATAGAAGAAAAGACGGCACGATGTATAGTATATCTGGCACTATTCCAAACGAGAGGGCGATTTCAAGGAACGGTGCTGAGAATGGAGTGGAAAACAAGAGACATACCCATACGAAAACAATTTCCTCAAGTCATATTTGAGTTACCATAAGAGCAGTCTGCATGCTGAAGCATTCAGATACATGACAAGTGGCCCTGAAAAGGGAGAAACGAAGAAAGTAACACTACAATACCTACCATGTGATTGGTACGCCACTGAAGTTCCTGGTACACAATGCTGTTGGGAAAGGCCACTGGTAACAATAATAGGGAAGGTATACATGAACAATGAATGGGACATAGGAGTGGTCGGTAGCAACATGGTAACAAGAGAAAATATTACCACCATAAAGGAACACAATGACAGATGTTGGACGACCTGGGGCAAGTACGTACCCATGCTGACATGGATGGAGAAGGATGAAGACCCAATAAGCATACTACCGCTGACCGCGCCCAAGTTATGCTACCAACACAGAGGAGATGTGGAGGTGGGATACAACACCAACTGTGGAAGCGTGTTAGAATTACCAGAGGGGGGTGCAGGAACGGCAGTGATAATGGATCACTACTGGGCCTGCGGAAATAAGGCATTTCACACCCTGCCCCCGTTGTGGAATGGTATATGCACAATGGTACACATCAATGTACCATCGCTAGTGATGCCCCAAAAACATGTGAATATGGCCAACTTCCCCAAAATGGATGAAGGGAACAAGAGGAAGAAGAGATCTATACAATCACAGGAGAGAGAGAACAACAACAACAATAATAATGTCCTAAACAGGAAAAAGAGACAAGGAGAACCCCTGACAGGAAACTACCTGTGGGGAAGGTCGGAAACAGCACTCACTTCTATCCCACCAGAACACAGGTTATTTAGCAGGGCTGCTATGTTCTTCTCGTCAATAATACACCCTGGACTACAAGCTTATGCAAATGCTAAATGGGTCCAGATAACCCGATGGGAACTAATGATGACGATTAATTCAACAGTAAACGGATTCAATGCAATAAAAGAGGAACTGCGAGCGGTGAGAATGGTAGCACTACAGAACAGATATGTATTGGATCTCCTCACAGCGATGGAGGGAGGAGTTTGCGCAAAGATAGGACAATCATGCTGCACATTTATTCCTGCTAACGATGCCGATAATGGTACACTTACCGAAGCAGTATCACAACTGGCCCAGATGCACTCCAAGATGATGGAAGAAAGTAAAGGAGTAAAGAAGGATGATCGCTGGTTTTCATTGTTATGGTCATGGATGCCATCATGGCTGTCGGACGGGCTGAAGATAATAGTTGGATGCATAATACTGGCTGCAGCTGTATTGATTGTAATAAGGTTTTGGAAGGCCAGGAAGGCACGCACTACCGACAAAATGATAAAAATGGTCGGCATGCACCCCTTGATGCCAACTGACGAAGACCAGCACACAGATGTGATAAAGGAAAGAGAAACTGCGCAGACAGATCATCGCCAATCACTTAGACCCACCATCCGTAAAGCTTGAGAACCCAAGAAACCCGAGGAGCTATATCGGAAGATGGGTATACTGCAAACCGGGAGGGAGCTGTGTATACATGTACTGGTCATTTGAAGACCATGTCAACCACTATGGACACCTGGGAGGAGTGACTAAAATATGGAGAGTAAGGAGATAAAGAATAACATATGTTTGTGGTCGACAAGTCGACCAGAGGGGGGACTGAAGTGGGAGAATGGGAGAAAAGACTCCCCCCCCCCAATCTCCTCGCGACCCTGGCCCAGAGGATCGCGGCCCAGACACCCGCCACAAGATGAATTTGTCTATCTACCAGACGACCAAATACCCTGGTTCAAGAACATACGGATGTGCCCACCAGCCTGCCCACCAGCCTGCCCTACTCAAGCCGACACCTGCGGCATGGATGAACTCGACTAAGACCTCAACAACAAACACCCACATCGTTAGAGATGCCATGACGACCTAGCCAACTGCCAAGAACACACGTGCCACCATGCACACTGGACACTCACACACCAACCCACACGAAGAATATAATCAGTGCTATGACGTAGGTGACGGATACACCCACTGACGCGCATCTTTATTATTTTTCACATAGATTTTCCGAAATGCAGAAAAGCAAGACGCACAGAGCACTCGCTTACACCCTTGCCGACACTTCTCCCGACCCTTGCATCGTGATGAGAATATAACGAAGACATGATACTGCCTATGAAGCCATGTTGCACCGCAACACAGGTGCCGTGCATTACACATCCCCACCTATGAACCAGACCCAAGTAGGCCGCAAGCAAGAGCAGCCATGAACACTGAACGAGCAAGAGTACAAGTGCTGACCATGCAGAACGAGCCCAGCGAGAGTTGACAGCCAAGGGAGCGATGTTGCAACTCGTATGCTACCAGCCGACACCAAGGTCACACCTGTAAGCAAAGCCAAGCACACAGAAGCAAATACAACTTTAAATGTGCAGAATTCTGCCTCAGCCACGGTCTCTCCTCACGTGACCAAGCCAACCTGACAAGGTGCCAGACCCACGAGGGAGAAGTCGCCTGGGTCCCACGTCTGGGACACAGGCTGCAACAATGAAATGACCCAATGGACACCTACATCGATGGGAATGGTCTGCTCTCAGGCCTATGAGCAAATCCGCGCATTGTCTGCACGAACACATAGTTACATATTGTTGCTAGTGACAGGTACACCGCGAGCTGGGAACAACGATGGTCCCAGGCTGGGGGGCTCGCGAGTGGACCAATCAGAACATGGGGGCACTCATCACTGACACCACTAACATTAGCCAATCATTAGGGGTTTTCGTGTAACAATTTTCAAGTATCTAATAGAAGGGACAACCCAAGTGTACCACCTGACTGACCCTCAACCACTAATAATGTTCTCTATATATATATGTTATACTAACCCTACCACTCGAGGAACCAATCCAGAGTGGCGATAGGTTTTTCGCTAACTTTCCCAGGTGACGCAAGTAGCACGTCATAGTGAGGCAAAAAGGGCCTGCGAGCCCCACGAACTTTGAGAGTCTGGACGGACGCGTACAATCCTAGACCCATCCCTGTCGTTGTTCAATAAACAGCAGAACCACCTTGCTTCTTGCATGTGTCTCATACTCATTTTTGGGAAACACGGGAGGAGTTGGGGCCTCCCAGCCCGGAGGTCCGCGGACGGCCCAGCCGACCCCGGGAGAAACATCCTGACATAGCGCCTATACGCAATGGGTTTCAAAGAGCTTCAAGGAGGGAGGGAACATAGGAAAATACAGTTACATTCAATAAAAGTCCTTGAAACAATACAGAATGTGAAAAATAACTATCGTAATAGGCCTGTCGACATTTCTGATAGTGCAAGTGCACAGAACAAGTAAGGCAAGAGGTAATGGAAAAGAAGGAGAACAAAGCAAGCAGTAACATTACTATGTCCGACCACAATTGATGTAGTGCAGGAGGTATATAAGAGGAGGGATGGGAGGGGGGAACGGGGGGATATGAGTGGGGAGGAGATGAACAAGGCACGCTACTGAGCAAATTTGTCAGTGACAAATTAAAAAGCAGTGGTGGGGGAGGAGGGAGAAGAACAAGGGGGGGTGGAGGGGGGACAGACAAGCTGCTATCAAAAGTCAAGGGAACAGATGATAGGAGTAAGTGCTAGGAGGGGGAAGGCTGAGAGGATGGAGAAATGAGTGGGATGGGGAGTCGGAAGATAGTAGAAGAGGAGGAGGGAAATTCGGAGGGGGTAAAGTGGGTGGAAGGCAGGTAAGGAGGGGTACACAGAGCCAAAAAGGGGGGGTGGGGCAAGGCAGGGTGGGGGCTCACAGACACTCACTAGGGGACATGGGGGCACACAGACACTCACGGGGGGGCATGGGGGCACACAGACACTCACGGGGGCCGGCAATCCGGCGTACCGTGGTGGACAGGGGTAGACAGGGGGTCTTAGGATCAAATGTGTAAACATTGTTGAGGCACAAAATGTTGCATCCGGTACCAAGCTGCTATCAAGTTAACAAATGCCACAAACTGTTCTTGCTTACATTTCATTGTTATTTTTTTAGTTCGATCCGGCCCTGCCACTCAAGGCATGTACACCACCCCCGGCACATACTTCTGTGAGCCACTTCTGCAGAGTCGTGCACTTTGTCCAAAGGATTTACAGAATACTGCTTGCGAGTATGGTTAACAGGAAATATTTTCTAAACCACCTGCCAGCCAGCATTCCCAACGACAATGGATCAACTTGGATAGGTAACTCTATCCTTAACACCCTTTATACTAAATGTCAGACAAAACACCTTTGAGAACCGCTCACCATTAACAGTCCTCAAATCCTTATTTCGTTTTGGGTAAAATGCATATAAAAAAGACCCCTACCTCGACAGCAAATCAGTGGGTGCAGTAGGATACTCCCCACTTCCACAGATGGAACACTCAGTGCCAACTCATACAAATGCTCTAGAAATATAGATGCGGAGCCCAAGGCTGGAGAATGCCACTCAAGATAGATGACCCACATAGTACAAACTTCACAAATACAAATAACATTATAGAATACAACAGTAGACTTCAAGTGAAATTTGAAAATGGCTGCATCGGGAAACATGCAGCTTACTTGACTGGAGACATAAGCAATGCCAGGGACTGCATAAAATGGAATATCCCAGATGTGCCGTTCAAGAGCTTGATCTGAAACAAATACGGGAAAACATGTATAGTTCAGGGTTGTAAAAACATATACAAATATCATTAAAGGATTACAAAAAAGAGTTTGGGGTTTCCATAGGTATTATATATGCGTGTGTCACTATTGCCTTCAAATGCTCAGGGAATACTGTTATTTGCCAGGAACTGCCAGGACATTATCTGGTATTCAAACATATGACTGGTATTGCAATCATTCAGTTGTGACCACCATCATAATCATGGGTGCTCGTACCATGTCCAGGTTTTACCATCACAAGCATAGGTACTCACACAGCACAGTCATCCAATGAACATCTACTCACATCAGTGCTTAGAATAGTTAGCATAACAATGTCAGGTTTCTGGTAGCACAGAATGTCCACATTTCATTATGCTCACTTAACAGAGCAGTGCCACGTTCCATTTGTCCTAGTAAGCAAAACAGTGGCAGGATCAATGTTCCTAGTTGGCACAGTGAGGCAAGTTCCATTATGCTATGCTATGCTATGCTAGCAGAGAAATGCTAAATGTGTACTGCCCAATAAACACAGTTAAGAACACATTGCTTTAGGCCCAATTCCCACAGCCATACCCCATTTCATTAATTCAAGTTAGCACTCTAAGGCCATATTCCATCGGGTCCAGTTAGCATAGCAGTGTCAGATTCAATTGTGCCATGTTAGCAAATAGGTGCCAGATTTCATTATATCCAGTTACCACAGTAAGGTAAGATTACCTTATTCTTAATTAGTAAAGTAAGGACATAATGCAGTGTAAAAGCCATTCATGGCCAATTACCACAATAAGAGCATGTGAAAGCCAGATTCAATTATGCTCAGGCCATAGTAAGGCCATATAGCAGGATGCCCAAATATCAAAGTAAGGCCAGAGGAGCGGCACACTATCAAAGTTGGCACATCAAGACCCAGGAATGCCTAGAAGAGAAAACTTAAGATGACAATCGCCACCTGCCAATGAGTTAAACAACTTTCGCAAGCCACAGGCGATGACTAAAGCAACTTTGGGAGCGCATGTGCCCCCTGAATCCTGCTTCCTTCGTCCTCCCGTTGCCTTTAACCATGAAACTGGTATGGTGTGAGAAATATGGGAGGGCATAGAAGCTCCAGCATAATGTCCCTGATCTTCATCTGGCCACATTCACCTTTTCAGTACTGATGTCTTTCATATCTGGACTGAGGAGGCAGGCAACTGTGCGAGAACTGCTAGTGTATGCCCCCCGTCAGTCCAAAGAGAAGTTTGCTCTTGGTTAACCTGGTTTGAGAGGCTCTTTTTTATATTGCAGCCAATGTCCATATGTAATGTTGACAGAGGGTGAAAACATTTCACAGCACAGCCTTACAATGAGAGTGGCGTGATGTGAATCTTTGCAAACCATGGTATAATGTAAAGAGAAAACAAATGACAAGCATGTCGGATTGCAGAGCAACATTGACAACAATTAGCTTTGTAAAGTATGTGTTGCTGAGAGATACAGTTGTAGCATGCAGAGGAAAGGAACATTAAAGAACTCGCCCTCCCAAAAGTGAATTAACCTTGGTACATATTGCTAAAAGCAAAAAATAAGAATGTGGATTCCACAAAAGAGCAGGAAAAGGTGCCACGAATTCAAGGCCTTTCTGGTTTATTAGCACTTGTGGGTGTTAGCAAACCATAGGGACAACCAGTTCTGACAGGCAGCTTACCAGTTTCTGTGTGGAAAAAAACAACACTTCCTAAATGTCACCAAGAAAATAGAGGTGGTTAACTTTCTTAAAATAAACATAATAAAATAAATAATGTGACAACGATGACTCATACCTGAACAAAGGGTATAGCCCAGTCTTTGACTCCTGCTGGGCAACGAAGGATATGGTTCAACAGAAAGATATGATCTCCTGGAGATCCAACTTTATGTAGGACAGATACCTAAACAACAGACATTATCAAAAGTTATTAAGAGTTACAAGGAGAATCTACAGTAAAAAAATGTATTGTCTACAATCTATTCCTGTGGCCAATTGGAAATAGTTTCCATAGACTGCATGAGTGATTCATTTGTATTGCTTTCGACACAATGTGGCATTCACAAACAGAATATTTGACAGCAATATGCTCACATTTAGTATGGTCATGGAATGCAAATTAACTTAGTCGGAAAGCACAAATAAAGTTAAAGACGTACATTAAATGGAGCACCTGTTGGGGATGCAGCCACTGCATTTTGCACATTCCTCTGGATAACAGCTGATTAGAAGATGGTAGGATTGAAATGTACCTATACATTGGATACGTTCCACTGTTAATCAGATCCTCTAGATTGTTTGCAAATTCTTAATGTCTTCCATTGCAACTACATGCATCCCAGCATATTGGGATGATGAAATATATATATGTCATATACTTCAGGGTCAGCCGTTTTTCAAAGAAACGAGCTAGGGGTAGATATCTGTCTTTGGCTGGGGCCTGTTAAGAGACTTCAATTCAGCACTCCCACTAAGTCAATGCCGAGTCTATATTTTTATGACAAGTTATAATCTGGATGATAAACCCTTATATAACGCCCCTATCTTTGAATCCCCCTGACCTCACTAAGCCAAGAAGTAGGTTTGTTTTGCAAATTAAAAGATTTTACAAATTAAACAATATATATCATACTTTTATAATAAATTAATATTTGATCGCACACTTATGAACATGACAGTGATCAACAATAGATAATATTACACTAGCACACTTTTGTAATCACTTAGGAGTTGGTATAGGAAGGAAAAGGTAACAGAATGCTTTTATGGTTTCAAGGAAAAACAATGATGGAAAGAATGCAGCACAGAAATAAACTGATATGGTTTCAACAAGAGAGAATCTAATCACTTTTCCCCTTGTGGCAATTCACTCCCCCCTATGCAGTATAAAGAGATGGAAGGGGAGCACACAATTTTCAGGGATACCATCAAATGCAATACCAATTTAGTTCCACCCCCCCTAGCAAGCTTAGAGCACAGGGATGATTTTAAAACACAGGCAAAAATACTGTAAATGTGATTTGCAAAGAAGTGAAAATATGCTAAAAATGATTTTAATTCCCTACAGGCGATTCAGGGTAGGTGGCAGCTACTTTGAATTAGTTCAGGTCAACACCATCAGTGATTCATGAGGGATTATTAGGTTGAAAACGGATTTCAGCAATGCAAAGCCAAAGACAGCGATTTTTGACATTAGCTCGGTGAAATTAGCTAGTTGCAATTCACGGCACTTTTTCCGAGTGCGTCAAGCGCGATTACGGGAAAACTATAAGGAATAGAAAGTAGAAGGTTGGAAAGCTGAGGAGCTTAGCTGTAAAATGAAAGTTAAATATCATTGCTAGCACACTCGGTTCCAAAGATACGGACAATTTTGTGGAGGTAGATTTTTAGAAATAAAGTAGTGATTCAGAATGGCAAATGACACTTTCACAGGTTTAAAGTCAGAGAATGGACACGATTTCTATGATGCAGTTCTGGACAGGTTAAAATGGTTTGAATCAGATTATTTTAGACTAAGATTGGTTCTGGCACAGTTTTCAGGATACTCACTCCTAGTCTTGGAAGGAATGGGCCTCCGTCACAGATCTGGTCAACAGGTTTAGCTGCGGTTCTCTCGCCACGGATGGTCTCTGGTACCGGTTCTGCTCCCAGCGATCTGGGTCAGCTCTGCTCTGCTGGTCTGGATCTCTGGTTCTGGCAAAAGTTCTTGGCACTGCACAGCTCTGCTTTCTGGGTGTTTCTGGCACAAGGTTCTAGGCCAGAATGAAACAGCTCGCCCGGCTGTTGAATAGTTTGGTTAGGTTGCTGGATTCTGAGGCCTGCTGAGAAGGATTGCGCTTTTGGACTAGGCCTCTCTGCTGCAAGTTCTGAAATCTGGAGTCTCGTTTTCTAAGTTCTGGTTCTGGAGTCTTCTGGATACTGTCTGGTCCGGTAAAATGCTTCGCAAGAAATCAGTTTGAAGTGGAAGTGAATGTCCCTACCTGGGTTTCACTGAGAACGAACATGGGTCAAATGCCGTGTTCTATGGAATTTCACCACGTTTTAGCTCACTGCACCCTTCACAGAGGAGAAATATCCATTTGCATGGATATTTCAGTGGACCCCTTGCTCACTGTGCTTAAAGGCACAGCTTCACCTCACTGATGGGGCCAGACCAGGCCGACACGGTATGCAGTAATAAAATCGCGGCAAAAATATAGCCTTTACAACAAAAATTTAGGCAAAAATGCTGCGGTTTGACCAGTTAAAGGTGTACCCCATTATACCACTTAAGGGGAGCGGGGTTTGCAGGGGTTTCCCCCGCATCCTTTACATGGATTGCAGCGGCAAAACCACAGCCTTTATTCAACGATTATTTGTGTAAATGGCAATTTTTGATGCGATTTTAACACATGGAACCGCCGACACCTGTCTAGGGCTGGTGCTGATACTCTTGTTCAGAGGAGAATTGCCTAGCATTTCAGTGCTGTACTGCCCATGTGGGTGGGACAAAGACCGATATGCAAATGGATATTTCGCCTCTATGAAAGGTACTGTGAGCTAAAATGTGGTTGTAGACCCTCCTGAGTGGAAGAAATTCCATAGAACAGGGTATTTGACCCATGTTCGTTCTCAGTAGAGGGGCTCTCACACTACTTTATAATATTCCAAAAATAAACAAACAAACAGTCAGTCTTCGCTCCGACTCCAATCTACTCAGTTCCTAAAACTAATAGAAGAAGACAACAAAAGACCATGAGAATGACTCCCTTTCTCCTGGATAGGCTTCTTCAACTTTAGTATGCAATATTGAGATATTTCTTGACTATTTTGTGAAGTAATTGGTCTAGTTCTTGAAGGGGCCATTTCCCAGTCATGGTTTCTCTTGATTGCTGCCTTGACAGGCCTTTCCTCCTCAGCTTGGTTAGCTTTGGAAATCCTGGAAAAAGATCTCTCTTCAGTATCTCTAAAAGTCTTTCTCTTCCTGGTTGCACTAGGGAAACTGGTTGTATGGTTCGTATTCTCTCTGTTGCTACAGTTCTTCAAATCTCGGTGCATAGGACAGTTGATATATGCTCCCTCTTCTGATTCCCGGTCTTCCTCCTTGCTATTCTTATTGTAGACCCAATAGTAATTCTCTTGTCCAGTTCTTACCTCACTGAGACGAGTAGGATGGGTGGGTTTTCTCTTCTGTCCCCTCACTGGGACGAGTAGGCTGAGTCCAAAAGTATTTGTCACTCTTCTTAACCTCAGGCCACTCACTGTGATGAGTAAGCTGGCAGTATTCTATATTTCTGCTTGCCCTCCTGGGTCTCCCGCCGCCCCAGTTAATTGCTTCGAGGGTTTGCATCACTGGGCCTGTTCACAGGAGCGGGACTTCATAAGTTGTCTGGATAACTTGGTTTCTCGTTCGTTCTGCTTTGGACACTTCTCCGCGGCATTGAGGCGCCAATGGTCTTGGCGTAGTTGTCGAACTCACCAGATCACCCCTCCAGGGTAATGCCACTGCTCTTGCCTGCTTCTCCTCCTTGGGTTTTATTCCCCTGTGCTAGTCGACCTCAGGCTTCCTTGGGGCTTCTAGCCGACAACCCCTTCTGTCTTGCTCCCGACGGAAGATCTCTCAGTCTCCTGTCCCAGTCACGACTTGACTGGTTTGAAGCTCCCAGGCTTTGTTCCCACCCTCAACCTTTTTATTACAGGTCACTGAATCCTCACAAGCGAAGGATTGTAGTACATCCTCTTTGTTGGCTGAACAGTCTTCTTTCTTGGTTCAATCTTTTTCGTCACAGTACCATTGGTCCCAGACCAGGGAGTAATCATTATTACTCTTTTGTCATTCTTCTTCATAGCGTTTGCAAAAGATTGTTCAAGGGGAATCATGAATCTTGTTTTACAGTAACACACAGTGGTTTGGTATGATGGTGTCCCTGTGGTGGCAAAGGAAAGGGTTTTAGGGAGTTCCTCTGTGGAACAGAGTCCCTGTCCCTCAGGGGGGGGTCTCTCTTCCTAGGAGGTGCCGCTTGTCAGCACCGCTAGGGTGATTAGGCGCCTCACTGATGAGAAGTGACTGAATCCTGCGATTCCTCACAATACCCATTTGATTAAATCCTTCAATCAAATGTCAAAAGGACTGGCGATAGCCAAATACATTTTCAACAACGCAAGACCCAAAGTGATACATTTTGATATTAGTGTCTGTTTTTTGTGTAGTTACGAGACAAAATGACTACTGCTCTAACGGAGTGCAGGAATGAGTAGTGGCTAAAGTGCTTACTCACCCTAAACTACTACTAAACCAGCAGTGCTCCAAATCATAAACACTTTTAATATAGGCAAAGGGCAGGCTATAATCTTTGAGAGTGGTGTGAGCTGGTATAGAAGCAATACAAACAAAAGTACTGTAGTATGTCACAGATGGCACACAAATCACTCTGAGTCTCAAAGACAATTCAAAGGTTTTTATTAATGTCTCACGCTCTCTCTTGTAACCCAGGCGTCCATAACCCTATGTTAGTGCTACTGTGGTAACCCCTACTACCTTCGGTGATGGATGGCTAGCTGTCTCTACATTCAGATTCTGGTGTTCTGCAGAGAATTGGGCAGTGCCTTGCATACGCTCTGTAAGATTCTGTGTTACCTTCCACACCCACTCTTTTCCCTCCCTTCTTCCCATCTTTCTCCACCCCGCCTCCACTCTTCGTGCGGTTTCCCTCGGTCCTTTCCTATAATCTGGTCCCTGCCTGCACCCTTTAATGTTGCCTCTCATCCTACTCCGCTTCATTACTCCTTCTCCACACCAATACTGCCCTTCTCTACACTACTCTTCCTCTCTTACCGCTACTTCTCTCCTATCACTACTACTCTCATCCCTCCAAGCCACTACTCAAACACCCACCTTTGACACAGTAGAACAAATTACTTGCCAACTGGTAACTTTCTTTCGTCTGGATGTTCCTCCAACGTATCCCACATCTTTGACATGTAATGTCCACAGCTGTGCTGCTTCGTAAGTTTTCAGCAGAGGGCGTCCTGCGTTGATGGCGTCGGGTCGATGTCCCTCGAAGGCCTCCATCGAGGGGTACGTCATCGGATGTTATAAGTAGCACACACGGTACCCGTAGCCTCAGTTCATGTTTTTCCCCCTCCACACAATGCATCCTTGACTGCACATGGCCTTGTGGGAACGCAAGCTGCAATAACATAGGAAATTCTTCAGAGGGGCAGGCTGGGAGGGCAATGAGGAATATGTTGGAGGAACATCCAGTCGAAAGAACATTACCAGTTGGTAAGTAACTTGGATTGTGTCCTCCAAAGTATTCCACATCTTTGACAGACTGCCAAAGCAGTATCAGTAATTGGAGGAGTGAGAAGAATTTAGATATACCCAATCAGATGGCAGAATAAAGCACTGCTTTACCAAAGGCAATATCTTGACCATGGAAAGTATCCAGGGAGTAATGCTTGACAAAGGTGTGGATGTAAGACCACGTTGCAGCATGACAAATGTTCTTAACAGGAACTCCCTGTTGCAGGGCAGTGGACGTAGCCACGCCCGTGGTGGAGTGAGCTTACAAACCCTCAGGAGGGTCCTTGCCAGCCAATCTAAAATTCAGCAATAGTGAGGATAATCCACCTGGACATGGTCTGTTAACAGCCTGGCCCAATCGGTGTCCAGTATACCCCATAAAAAGTTGGTTGTCCACTCTGACCCTGGACATCCTAGAAATATAAAAGCTCAAAGCTCTCCTAGGGTCCAACCTATGGAGTCTCTCCTCTTCCTTACTAGGATGAGGATAGAAAGCAGGAAGAACGACCTTCTGGCTGAAATGAAACTCAGGAAGGAAGGAAGGAAGGAAGGAAGGAAGGAAGGAAGGAAGGAAGGAAGGAAGGAAGGAAGGAAGGAAGGAAGGAAGGAAGGAAGGAAGGAAGGACTCAGTACAACCCTATTCTTGTGGAACAAAGTCAAGTGTGGCTGTTACGCTCACCTGGTATCCACAGGGACGCCACCCAGCCGGGTTACTCGCTGGTATGCTTCTCAGCTTTGCCCTGATGTGGTCTGTGGGGAAGGTTCTGCCTTGTGGTAGAATTAGGCGTGCTCTCCATCCTGCCTTCTTTGCGGGGGCGCGTTGTCTTTCATGGGGGAGTGCGGTCCAGTTACTTCACTGACGCCGGCCCGTTTGATATTGTTCAGGTAGGTCTTATTGCTGTTCTTTAGTTTTGTTGCTATCCTGCATGCCTTTCTTTGTTTAAAATGTCTCTTTTTTCTCCCTTAGGTATGCGGAGCTTCAGCGTGGCGAACTGGCTTGGTTGACCCCCGCTGGCAAATGATGGCGCATTAAGAGCGCTATGATGCGGTAAGTAAGCGCTATGCGCAGCGCTGCCAAGTCTTGCCTTTGCTAACCTGTGTTTTCCTACCTTGTAGGTCGCAGTGTTCTTCAGCGCGAGTGAAATGTCCGGAGTGGTGCCAGCCGAGAGGCGACCAGCCAGGTAAGCATTTTGATCAATTCGTAATTTGTAAATGTCTCTACTGCTTTCTTTAATGTTGCTTCTATCTTCCTCTTTCAAGTCGTTCTGTCCGGGAGGTGTGCAGATTCGAGGAAGCTGTTCTCAGTAGCTGCAAATGTTTAAAGGTGAAGGCTGTAGGTAAGATGCTACTGATGTTCCTTTTGTATCCTTGCAGGTTCTGCTTCTCCGAGGTTCAAGCGAATAGCTGGACACGGTGAGCGTCACGTTGCAAGCTTCAAAGTAACGCGAAGCGTGTTGTCTTGCTCGGGTATGGTTTAAATAGCCCCAACAAAATAGTCCAGATAAAGTAGTCCCTAGGCTACCACACCCAAAACACTAGACCGCATAGCTTGGTTCTTAGGAACCAAGCTACGTGGATGCCTCCATGTTGGCTGACAATACAATAAAGTAGTTCCGAAGCACATTGTTTTTCATGGTGAATGCGCCTGGTGTCATAGGCGCCAGGACTGGCCCCATGAGGGCTTTTGAAGAGGATGCCAGGCTCTAGAGGCCCGAGTCCTTACTCCACCTGGCCAACGGGTTTGCCAGAGGGGGTTTTGGGCGAGGGTCGTGACACAGGGAGACTCTGGGCATGTTGAAATGTGTTGACCATCTGGACAATTTGATGAGCCCTCACCTTGGGGGGCGAACACAACCCAATGGACGTGTCCAACACCGTTCTGATGTATTGGAGCTGCTGGGAAGGTGTCATGTGGGACTTCTGGAAATTGAGGGAGAAGCCCAGTACGTGAAGGGAGTGGCAGGTGACTTCTAGATGAGCCAAGGCTTGTTCCGGAGAATGTGCCCTGATCCAATCGTCTAGTTAGGGGTAGACGTGAACCCCCCTCCGAGATACGCCGCCGCCACCACCACCACCACCATCATCATGAGTTTGGTGAAGACCCTCGGGGCAGAGGTCAACCCAAATGGCAGGACCCAAAACTGAAAGTGAGAGTTGCCAACCGCAGATCTCAGGTACTTTCTTTGCTTTTGATGGATCGGCACATGAAAATAAGCATCCTGTAGTTCCAATGACACCAACCAATCGAAGTTGAAGGACCTGAGAAAGAGTGACCCATCTTGAACTTGTCCTTCCTGAGGAACTTTTTCAAGCAATGTAAGTCAAAGATGGTTCTCAGTCCTCTGTCTTTCTTGGGAATCAAAAAATTTGGGGAATACCAGCCCTTGTTCCTCTCTGCCACAGACACTAGTTCTATAGCGTCTTTCTCCAGCAGGGTCAAGATTTCCTGCACAAGGAGCAGATCCGGAATCTTCAAAGAGAGCTTCCCCAGTGGATTGTCGTGAGGCCGACTCAGGAAGGGTAGGCAGCAGCCGTGGGCTATTGTTTCCAGAACCCACGCATCTGAAGTAATGGCTCGCCACTCTTCGAGATGCTCAGACAGTCTGCCCCCAACCAGCGAACAATGAGACCTGGCCTCATAGCTGCTTTGGAGCGGCTGCGGTAGCACCTGAAGGCAAAGAGGCAGCTGCTTGAGTGACCTTGGCACCTTTTCCCGTCCACCACGAGGAACTTTACATTGGCCACTTTGACTGGCCGCTCCTCTCGCTCTACCAAAAGAGTAGTAACGAAAGGAACCACCCCTCCAATGCTGTCCCCTAGGATGAAAAGGCAGAGGTTGATGCACAGCTGCGCCCAAAGATTTAGCAGCTGCTTTGGAGGTCTGCAACATCTCAAGGCTCTTGTCAGCCTTGCTGCCAAACAAATGAGAACCGTCAAAGGGCATATTGAGAAGACGGGCCTGCAAATCCGGTGCAAACCCCGACTTCCGCAACCACGCAAACCTGCGTATCACGGTGCTCGCAGCCATGGACCGGCTGACACTATCAGCAGTGTCCTACCCAGACTGAAGGGATTCACACATGGCATCCTTGCCATCCTGCACAATAGCAAGAAACCCATCCCTTTCTTCCCCTTCGGAAATGTGCCCAGCCGCCAGAGAGACAATTCCACAGAGTGTCCGAAAAGTTTGCTATGGCACAGGTGGAGTTGGCCGATTTCAGTGCCATACTCCCAGACGAAAATACCTTGCGTGCCCATCCATTGAAGCGCTTATCATCCCTATCAGGAGGGATGGTAGGGTACGCCGCCTGCTTCGAGGTGGCCGTGGCCGCCTTAACCAACAATCTCTCAGGAGTGGGGTGTGTGGATAGGTAGCTGGGGGTCGCTACTGGATGGGCGGCATTTCCTAGTAAATGACTTGTTGACTGCCGGAAGAGCCTCTGGGGTGTTCCAAGTAGCAGCCACCCTTTTCTGTAACGCCATGTGAAAAGACAACACTGGGTCAGTGGTCGGACCCTGATCTAAAATGTCTGTCAGGTCATCCTGGTCGTATTCAACTGGAGGGCCGGACCACCCTAGGCACTCCGTAACTCTCAACATCAATCTCCTATAGGATGATTCAGCATGAGCCCTAGGCTCGAGCCTACCAAACTCAATTTCAGGAGATATGTCAAGGTCACTGGCATCATGTAAAGACTGACGCAGATCCTCCATCATTCTGTCCTCAGAAAAGACAATGTCAGGAACTTCAGGTGTTTCACCAGGAATATCAAAAGGCTCCAACTCCACATCAGATCTCTCCTCATCCTCATATATGTTCTGTAGAGAATGAAAGAACTCCTTCCTAGGGACAGGAGCAGACCTGGATCCAAGAAAAGGCTTCACAGTCTTAGACAGAGCCTTTCTCGGAGGATCCACAGCCACAACGGCAAATTCCGGCCCATAGGCCCTGATGGCGTAGACGGTGAAAAAGGCGCCAAAGGCTCTGAGGGCCTGACCGAGAGCAAAGCCCTGACAGCCACACCAGACTGTCGACGCCTTCCTCGACCCTTTCACAGAATTCAACTGTTTCGTTGGTGACAAAGACAGCGATCTGGATCCGGCACGTCTCTGGCGATCTACCGGATCCTTCTCCGAACGGGACCTCGACGGTTCCCGATCTTTATCGCGCCGACTGCCCAAGGCCCGAGCATGCGTCGCACCAAGTCCGTTCCCTGCCGGCTTCAACCAAAGGCGCGGACGGAACAGTGCCCTGAGATTGAAAAATCTCCAGCATTTTCTCCATGAATGCCTCCCATTCCTCCGGAGTAGAGGTTTTATAGGGACAAGTCACTTTCCTTGTGGAGCCATCATCCAACGAGGACGGGGAATGTGAACAGGGACGTCGCTTCCGGGAGTGCCTCGACGAGGAGGACGAGGGGCGGGAACCACTCTGAGACCGAGATCCCCTGCACTCCCTCTGACGAGTAGAGTCACCCCTCGAGTCATCAGTGGAAAGGCCAGTAGTCCTTTTGGATTTACGGAGTTTGGAAACCCGACCTACCTGCAATTTCCCCTTACGCTCCCGCAAGGCCTTGGCAGTCAACGACTGGCCCTTCGAGCAGTCGTCCTTGTCATGACTCTCGCCCAGACACCACAAGCAGATATGGTGTGGGTCCGTAATGGACATCTTGGTCTTACAGTCCCAGCATTTTTTTAAGCCAGACCGCGGGGTTGTCGGGGTAGAAGAAGAAGACATTATCGAAGTAGATAACACGAGGCGCGCCGAGTTCTCGAAGCAAACACGTTTGCAGAAAACACAGAACTGAAGCTACGGGCGCCGTGCATGCTACTTATAACATCGGATGACGTCACCCTCGACAGAGGCCTTCAAGGGACATCGACCCGACGCCATCAATGCAGAACGCTCTGCCAAAAACAAAAAATTTCCGAAGCTGCAGAGCTGTGGACATTACATGTCAAAGATGTGGTATACATTGGAGGACACAATCCATTCGAAACATCTGTTCACAGTCCCCTATCCACTGGCCACAAACATGCACACCCAAAACTGCAAAACCACTTTCACTTATAAGCTAGTACCTCGCCTTCTCCAACAATCTCCTCCACAAGTCGCCAATCCTTCCTACCTCCTGCTGGTCTCTTGGTCCTCCCTCCACCTCCACTGCTGACCTCACCTGAAAAAATCCACACTTCCAGTTTCATGTCTCCTGCTTGAATGTCCCTCCCCCTATACTGATTGGACCGTTTCCGTATAAAAGAATTGAGAAATAAAAAGATTTTTCGAGAATTGTTCAAATTTCGGCTGTACAAAATATCAAACAATTATACCATTCCAACCCATTATAGCGAACAAGAGCAGCAGAGGTTGCAGGGGTGTCCCCTGCACCCTTTACACTACACTGGCTTTGAGAGTTGCGGGGGTGTCCCCCCACTCCCTATACAATAAAGTAAAAAACAAAAAAGGACCCTGCCGCGCTCGTTCCCATCCACGCAAGTGAAGGGTACAGCGTCACAGAGAGAAGGAGGGAGTCGGTGGTACAAAGTGAAGTGTGCCGCAAAAGGTAAGTAAAGGGGAGGGGGCGGGTAATCAAATGCAAGATTACACCGCAGCGCTCTTTTCGTATTCCGAATTCGAAAATATTTTGAATGTTGCGCAACGGTTAAATCTCATATCCGATTGGACAGCTTTCCCTGGCTAATCTGGACCAGACTTCCCCTCCTAGGATGTGTATGTGCAGGGGGAAGTCTTCAAAAGAGGTCCAAGACTCCCCTGGGATGGCAAATTGTCCTTGGGGGTGTAGAGGAATGCTGCTTCCAGATGCGGACTGGCCAGCAAACTCTGCCAGTCGGGCACAGTGGGTTTTCGGCACTGTAGCAGTTCACAGGTGCAGCCTGGGTTGCTCCCCCTCTCTACATAAATATGTAAACAGGCTGTTGCAGCCTGGGTCTCTTTCTCTCGCAACACTGTTGCTGCAATCAGGTCTCTGCTGCACTTTGGTGGTCTTTACTGTCTCGTTCAGATGGTACGTCAGGCAAGCTGATGCTCTGGTTTTCTCTTCCCGCTCTCGTCCTTCTGCTTAGCAGTCTCTGCAACTGATAGAAAACAATGGCAAGCATTTTTACCTAGAGACAAAGAGAAAGTGTCTGCAAACTAGCAAGCTGGCATCAGGATTGAGAACAGGAATTGTTTCCCTCTGGCGTCCTCGTCCCCCACATGGTTCGGGCTGGGGCTGGCACGCCTCCTGACAAGGCCAATGTACTTGGCCTTGTCACACATCCTTTACCTATATCCTCCTCTTCCTCCCTGTCTCCCTGTGAGTAGACGGTCTGGGTATACCATGAGAGGAAGTCAACACTGGCTTGCTATCTGCCAGCCTGGAGCTCTACTGGAAAACAAAAAAGGATGTAGTACAAGGAACCATTATAATATGCGAAGAAGTGTCCTTAATTCTTGCCATCCAGAAGAGTGGGTTATGGTCCTTCACCAGATTGAATGTTCTTCCCTTAAGATAATATCAAAGAGTATATACCACTTATTTCACAACCAAACATCTAGCATGATATGTTTTGTCCTTGCGCTCCTCCACTTGAGACACTACAACCCAACTCCAACTGTGGACGTTGGTCCGTAGGATGAATTCCTTTTCAAAGTTAGTCTCTAAATAGGACGGGACTCTTGACATAAAGCTTCTTTTAGTCTGTCAAAGTCAGAATGTGCCTGGGAATCCCAACTAATGCCAGGCACAGTAAATCATTGTCCATGGACAAAGGATATTCTTTCGGAATAGTTGGGAACAAGTCTGCGATAATACAAAACTCAAAAATGCCCTGATGTCCTTCTTGGTAGTTGGGGTTGGAACTTGTTGGGTAGCTTTCGTTTTGGCTGTCTGTTATAGAACTTCGCCACTGCCTACTTGAAATCCAAGGACTGTGAGAGATGACTGCACTAAGTGGCATTTCAATGGTCCCAATAGGCCATTAGAATGGTCCCAATCAATCGTTCAAAGACAGCTGTAAGATGTTTCAGGTGTTCTGTCCAAGTAGCGCAATGGACCACAATTTCATCAAGATAAGCCCCGCCAAATTCCTTATAGGATGCCAAAACCTGATCCATTTGGTGTTGAAATGCAGCAAATCAAAGGGAAGAACTGTAAACTGAAACAGGCCTACTGGAGTGGCAAAGGCAGCCTTGGGCTTCACCTCCTATTCCACAGATACCTGCCAGTATCCCTTTGTCAGGGACACATTTGAGATGTACGATGCCGAACGCAAACCCTCCACCAGTTCATCTATGCAGCGCATGGGATACGCATCTAATTTGGGAACTTTGTTAAGGCATCGAAGGTCGATACAAAATCGCCACATCTCGTCGGGCTTTGGGACGAATACCACCCGGAAGGACCAGTCACTGTGTACAGCTCAATAGTGCCCAAGTCCATCATCTTCCTGAGCTCCTCTCTTATTATTTACCTTCATGCCTCAGCGAGTCCATACGGCTTCATACATAATACCGCACCTGGTGGGGTGATGATTTTATGGACAAGCCTCTTCACTCGCTCAGGTTTCGTTGAGAATACATTAGCATACTATTATATCCATTGGCCAGTTCTTGGTGCTCCATGGTCATCGGACTTCGGGAATATAAGGAGATGGAAGGGGAGCACACAATTTTCAGGAATACAAACAAAATGCAATACAAAGTTCCAGTTCCCTCCAGCGAGCTTAGAGGAAAATAGGTATGATTTTAAAGCGGGCAAATCCTTTTAAATGTGGTGGCAATGAAGTAAAATATGCTAAAAATGCTTTTAATTCCCTATAGGAGGTTCAGGGTAGGTGATAGCTTTTTAAGATTAGTTCAAGTCACACTTGCGATGCTCAAGGAGGGATTAGCAGGTTGAAAACGAAATTTAGCAGTTCAAGCAAAAGCGGCTATTTTGACAGGAGCTAATTTTTCAATTCGCTGCAATTTAGTCGCGTGCGTCGAGCGCGATTACGGAATAAGTATAAGGAACAGAACGTTTTAGGCTTGTTGGAAAGCTTAGAATCCTAGCTTTAAAATAAATGAAAGTTAAATCTCGTTCCTAGCACAAGCGGTCCCAGAGATACGGACGATTTTGTGGAGATAGTTTCTCGAAATGAAAGTAAACTTCAGAATGACAAAATTACACTTTTACAGCTTTGAAATGACAGAATAAACACACGTTTCCTATGATGCAGTTCTAGACAGGTTCAAATGTTTTGAATCAGATTATTTTAAACTAAGAGATGGGTTCTGCACAGTTCTAGCTGAGTACTCACACTATTTGAAATAGGCCGTCAAGGACTGGTCAGGTTTGGACTGCACTTCTGGCGGCTTCTGGTACTGGTTCTGCTCACAGCGGTCTGGTCTGGGTCTGCTACCGGTTCTGGGGACATCTCTGCTTTCTGGGTCTGGATATGGTTCTGGCCCACGGTTCTAGCCAGAATCAAACAGCTCGCCCGGCTGTTGAATAATTGGCAAAAGATTTTGAGGCCTGCTGAAAAAGTTCTGAAGTCTGGATTCTAAGTTCTGGAGATGGTCCTTCTGGATATTGTCTGGTCTGGCAGAGTGCTTCGCAAGAAAGTGGAAAGTGAGTGTCTTGCCTGTCCAAAGCAGTCTCTTTTTATGTGTTTTGAAAGTGGGTGGGTCGGCTCATTCTGCATGCCCAACCCTCTCATGATTTGATAGGTCAAGGATTCTCTGTGACCTGAATTGAGAAGGGATAGTGTGTCAGAGGGAGTCATCCAGTGCTACCATTTTACAATCTATTGAAGAAACGCCCCTTTGCTTTTAATTAGAAAATTAATTTTTCATAACTAACAGGTTTCCCAGATACACACGTCGTTGAAATTACATACACATATCACAGATTAATTTAAGATACACTCTTGCCCAACTCTGATCTTTCTAAGAGCTTGGGTTAAGCAATTACAACATTTTGTGCTTTTTAGTGACTTTCGCCATATTGGTTTTTCCTCAAAATTTACACAGACCTGCACCCCTTCCCTGAGCATATTACTGGAAATTACTATGGCCCTCATTACGACCCTGGCGGAAAGTGACTGACCTGACCGCCATAGCGTAAATAGCGTTTCCGCCATTGCACAACGGAGTAAAGTGCGGCTAATTCCGACCCATCGGGCACGAGCACTACGCCATGGCGGAAGTGCAAAGTCCGCGATGGCGGAAATGTCCCCAAAACGCCCCTCACCGCCGTCGTACGGCGCCCTAGGTGCAATTCCGCCACCCATCTTAGCGGTCACCGTAATGAGCGGCAATCGGAAAGTACGGTGACCGTAAATATACGGAAACGGAAGTAAAAACATGGTCCCGGAACGGGAAACAGCACGCCGTACACCTATAAAATCAGAATTCCCACACAACCATAAAAAATACTACCCTGAGACACATCCCAACCCGTCATCCACCCTAGTGAAAGCAATAAAAATGGGAAAAGTAGCGAAAAAAGCGTGCGACCGCAAGCGGCAGGTCCACTTCTCCCGTGAGGAACTCACCGTGCTCACAGAGACCCTCCAGGAGAATGCTGCCGTCGTCTTCTTGACGCAAATGACCAGGACGGCACTTGCGAACAAGAAGGCCATATGGGCCCTGGTGGCACAGCGGGTAAGTGCGGTGGGGACCGCACCCCGCAACCCACAGCAATGCAGAAAGCGATGGGACGACTTGCGGATACGCGTACGGAGCATACAATCCGCCAACCGTAACATTGCCACAGCTACCGGGGGAGGATCGGAATCACCCATCAAGTTGACCCCCTGTGAAGAAATCTGTGCCTCCACCATTGGAATGGAGAGTATAGAGGGAGTCGGAGGGATGGAGAAAGGAGTGCAGACATCCGAAGAATCAGGTAGGTGGCCCAAATAAAACAATGCTAAATCCACAATGTCCAATCATGTGAAGTACCATGTGTCCACATAGTGCAACAGTAACACATGTCCAGGAGAACGTCCACATACATTGGCCTGATAGCGCACTTTAAAAGTCACATTAAATACATAAATAATTAAAAATCCTGAAAACACCCTCTACACGTGCAGCAGGCACACCCTAACTGCAGGCTGCAAAACAACTGCATCCTCAATCCACACAAAAATGAAACCACCTCCAAGGCCCTGACCCAAATCACCCTCAGGTACCACCCCAATGCATGTGATACATTGCCATTCCAATTTCCACAGACCCATTAATAACGCTCGCCCTCCTTTACTCCACCACAGGGTCCGATTCAAACGACGAGCTCCAGGACACCCCTACCAGCACACCTGCAAAGAGGGCCAAGACCAACGGCCAAAGACCCTCCACCTCAGCTGCACGGATCAAGACACGGCAGCAGCACAAATCAAGTGGCAGCACACAGGAGGGAACTTCAACAGGCACCCCAGCAGCCAGCATGCCCACAACAGCACCACCACAGGTCCCCCCAATGGATGCCACAGAAGGCACTGCTTCTGGTGGCAGCAGCACCATAGGTGACACTGCATTAATGGCAGCATGCTCCGACACAGAAAACGGGGATGCCGATGTAGGATCCATCCATGACCTGTCTCAATCCCCCTGTTTGTTTCATCCCGTACACCATGAGGATACCACGCAGGGGCACCCACAAGACGACGACTGGCCATCCCCCACAAGCCCTGTGGCAAGGCAACATGAGGTGATCAGCCCCTCTGTGACACCACCGCAAATGGCCATGGCACAGCAGAGGCAACAGTCCCTCGACCAGGTGATCGTGCAACACCAGCAACTGGCCACGCTCCTCAAGGACCATGCTGATGAATGTGGGGGTACTAAGGCAGCCATAGAAACATCAACTGAGACACTTAGGGCAGAAATGGAGAGAAGTACAGAGACACTAAGGGCACAAATGGAGAGAAGCACCGAGAGCCTGAGGGGGGAACTGCATGCGACGTCCAAAGACGTATGTGCTGAACTTGCCGCTGTGCGCCGTGTGCTCACTGAGCTCTCACAAACCCTTAGGGACATGCATGGACGTGAGCAGGCAGAGACATCATCCGTTGCAAGTTCCGTCCAGGGCAGCCCCCAACGTAGATCTGGGAGGAACCTGCGCTCCACAGGCAGGGGTGCCCCTGATACCCGGAGAGGGGGCTTGCAATAGCGTCTGCCCACTGACAATGAGCATCTTTGGACACTGGTGTTCGGGGGGGAGGTAGGAGGGTGGAGGGGGTGTGTTGGGCTCACTTGGGTGGCGGGTCGATGGGGTGTGTAACATAATTTCACATATGCTATAAACATTGCACAATCATCCAATGAGATGTGTGGACATTGATCTTTGTGTACGAGGCCTTTATAGGCGTACAGTCCATATTGTGCATGTTCCAGACACACACAGTGCCACAAGTCCCGTGTCCATGTATCAGCCACCAGGCGTGAGTGCTAGAAGCATGAATCTATGAGAATCTGACGAATGTCACGGCCCTCCTGTGCCTCGCGGACTCCTTGAGGTGCTGCCACATCCCCACCCTCATCATGACCATCTTCAGGTGCTTGCAGTTCTGCGTCAGGGGGCATGGGCACATTTCTACGTACGCACATGTTGTGTAGCATGACACATGCCATGACCATCTTTGCAACCTTCTCATGGCGGTACAGGAGTGCCCGGCCAGACCTGCTGAGGTAGCGGAAACGAGTCTTCAGTAGGCCGAATGCCTGTTCTATGACTACACGGGTACGTGAGTGGGCATGGTTGTAGTCCTCCTCATGCTGGTTCTGTGGGTTCCGGAGTGGTGTAAGGAGCCATCTCTTCAGTGGATACCCGGCATCACCTGTATGTGGACAATGAAGGATGTTTGTGGAATGACATTGCTACGTACGCACCCCCCCCCTTCCTGCCAGGTCATTGCCGCATCACATACCCCACATTATCATGCATGAAATGAGACTCACCGAGTAGCCAGGATCTGTTCCCTGCGTGTCGCTCCATGTAGCGTGGTATTGTAGAGTCCCTCAAGACCATAGAATCATGGGTTGATCCAGGAAATCGGGCACAACAATGTGTAATGATCCTGTTGGAGTCACACACCATTTGTACATTAAGAGAATGAAATTGTTTTCGGTTGCGGTACTGGGCCTCCATGGCAAGTGGGATGACCAATTCCACATGGGTGCAGTCGATGGCACCAATGCAACCCGGTATGCCGCCAAGTGCATGGAATCCCACTTTTGTGTTCGTAATTTCCTGCTCCGAGCGTGGTAGAGAGATGTAGTCGTCTGCGTGCTTCAGGAGGGCATCGAGCACTTGCAATAGTGTCCGTGAGAACACTGGCTGTGAAATGCCATGCAACTGTCCGACTGTGTGCTGGTAGGTGCCTGTGGCCAGGAAGTGGAGTACAGACACCACCTTCAGTAGGGGTGGGATGGCGGTTGGGCTATCTATCATGCTGACAAGGTCAGCCTGTGTCATGTCCACAATGGCGGTTATGGTGTCCCGGTCCAAACGGTAGAGGGTGTGGATCTGCTCATCCGTGAGGTTGAACGGATGTGCTCGGAGGCGTGGGATTGCGGGCTGCCTGCGTGGTGGTAGTGGCTGTGCTGGTGGGCCTTGCTGGCCCTGCCTTGCCCTCCTCCTCCTCCTGCGTCTCCTCTGTGCGGCCGGTTGTTGTAGTAGTTGGTGTTCGTCTTCTTCTTGAAGTTGGAGTACTTGCAGTGCTATCAGGTCCCCCAGGGCCAACATCGCTAGTCCTGCCGGTAGCATTTTGGAGTGGGTGTGGTTGTGGGAGGGGGTTGGGTGTGCAATTTATGTGTTTTCAGGCTGTATAGCCTCCACCTGTGGTGATTCATTCCACCTGTGCAAGCTGCAATCCCCTTTGGGCGAGCACGTCCCGCACACAACGCTGCAATTCGACGCATGGCATCTTGCTATTACAATCATGTATTTGATCCCAATGGCAGTGAAATATTGGTTCATATGTTCATTCTGCTATGGTCCCATTGTTTCACATACTATCTTTGCAGTCGCGAACAAACTTGTGAAGGGTCAGTGGAATGTAGTACTCGATTAACGGTGGACCCTCATGCAGCACTGTACCGAGGTTCACCGACGGGCGGGGCGTCCCATTTGTGAGTGAAGCCAGTTGCCATTTTCACACACTGCCGCACTACATGGATGAATTTGTGATTTCAAGCGGTCACAGATGCCTTTTCGACGTGATGTTGCAAATGAGGAATTCGAAGGACGGCGCTTTCGGTTTTCAGCTAGCGGCGAGGAGACGCCCACAGGTCTGACTGCAAATATAACGTTCTATTGTTTAATGTCCTTGGGACAGGGGCCATGGCGTGGATGCAATGATTGATATGAATAGTATGGGATGCGCAATAGCGTAGTGGACGATAAGGCAGGACGTTCCCAAATACATGTTACTTCACAACACTGGAATTCCGGCCTGGAGCACAGTGGATTTTGCAGACTGCATTACGCACAGACTCAATGGAAATTTCACATGTTATGTGAGTAAATAATCAGGCGTTTTCATTCCGGGATGAGGGAATGATGTATGGATGCATGGACAGATGATTTAATGGAGAGTTTGCCATGTACAGGGCTTTTTGGAATCTATCCACCTCCCCTGCGCTATGTGATGCAGAGCTGCCATAGTGGGACCATCGTCTATCTGCCCTTGTTGAACCCTCCCTGTCTCGACGCGCCTTCAAACACTTGTGTCTATGCACGTTACTAATCCCATCTAATGGATTCTGTTTTGACAGACGCATGCACACAAACACTCGTTTGTAATAGTGTTTTCACCTCGATTTTTATAGTTATGATTCGCAAGTGATTTTTGGGTGGGAATAATCCTTTTGAGTGGGCTAGCATGCATATGGCTGTGGATTTAGTGTGATCATTGAAGTGAGTAATTCAAATGAAGTTCTGATGCCCATACTATTCTTTTTCATTTCATTTGGGTGACAGGTATCTCCTCCCCTTTTGCCGCTGCCATCTGTATGCCACTCCTGCAGATGGCTTTTACTCCCGACACCTGCTGCTTCGTGTTAATCAGTGAAGCACCATTACGATCTTATGGGACGATCGCCAATGGGCCACATGCCCTTACGCAGTACTAGTGGCTAGGAGCAACATATCGACCTTTCAGCTGGACTAGTGCCTACCTAATGGGACGGCCCTGCGGTTCTAGGCGCTTCCATGTTGCCTTTTTGAACGTGAATGTAGCCCCTGTGTACCATGAAGGAACAGGGCGTCACACAAGAAGAAGCTGGTCATTTATTGCGGATGCAGCCCACAATAATGAAATATATTTTGGAGTTCATGACCTAATGGCTGTATGGGCTTGGTGATTTTGTTGTGCATTAAATTTCTATTCTGATATTAACCGTGTAGCGTTCTTCTTTGCAAGTAATGTAGCATATTCCTATTTGTGGAGCGAAGTATTGTGAGAAGATCTGCATTGGGTTCCGGCTTCTGAGTATAGTTGCGTGGTACTGTACTGGGCGCGTTTGCCTACGAAGCCCAGTGTGGTCAGGGATAGGGGCTACCATTATGACTGTTTTAATGATGTCATGCTCAGGGGCGGGGGATTAGCTTTTGTGTAACAGATGCCGGTCAGCCAGGTGGATTGGTGGAATGATGTGATTATCAGAATATGGCTGGTCACAGGTGCCTGTGTTTGCGTGCGTTTCTTGGAGGGAGACTGAGGTCATGTCCATTGGAATAGCTTCTGTATTCGTGCCATCTGTGCCCTGCAGCTCCCATTGGCCCCTCTTGAGATGAGCCTGGCTGCTCAGTCACTCTGCCAACTTGTGTGGTACATGCTTATGCTGATGGTTGGTTTGTTTACTGGCAGGAGTACAGGGCTGGTGCAGTCTCACTCAGGATACTGCTTTGAATGTTGCCTTACACTGGTGTCAGTCGATGGGGGGGCCTGTTTTTGTTTGTCTCATATTTCAGTTCATGTTGCTGGATTTGAACCTTCACATGCCTGTGCTGCATCAGTGCGGCAATGGTGCCATGGCAAATATGGATGGCCACTCACAAGGCACTTGGAGCCCCTAGATTCATTTGTTCATTGGCATGCATGGGTGACTTGTACATTTCACTGGTTGCATTGTGTGACTTCATTGCACCTACGAGGAGTTGTGCAATGTGGCCAGGGAGTGGTGTACAGGCACTCAGTAGGGCCTTTTACGGTTGGTTCGCGATGCCGTACTTCTCACCATGGCGGAAAGTACTTGATGGCGTTAGGTACATGTCCGCTAGGGTCAAAATTCGCGTACCGTTGCGCCATGGTGGTAATTACGGTTTGGCATGGCGCGCGTGCGCTTACTTGGTGCAGTTGGCGTTCACTACGGTGTCGCTAATGGCATCGTACTTTACGGTGACGGGTCATAATCGCACCGAGCGCTATTCGATGGCGGTATTGCATTTCCGCCATCGTTTTTCAATTTCCGCCAGGGTCGTAATGAGGGCCTATGTCTCTATCCTAAAACAGTGTCTGCAATATTAATAACTAGCAGGGTTCAGTCCCAGAACACCGCACAAAGTGGAGTTTGGTCTCAATTCGTGAGGGCATTTTCCATATTAAGGACCCCCAAATTGTACATTTCTGTGAGCTTAATACAAGATTTTATAAGCAATTTAATCAAACATACATTTGCCCTTAATTGAATTCACATACCAGTCTGGCCCGCCCCCAGAACTTGGTGAGTCAGAGATCACAGGCCTCTCCTTCCTGGCAGGGCAGCTGTGGACAGTTACACCCTAATCTGCATTTCTATTCAATTGAAAGGGTCTATTGTGTTGTGTCCTGCAGGCTGCAGGGGAAACTCCTCTCTCTCAATCAACAGGGCCATGTGATATCCTGGGCTGTTGTGTGGGTCTCTGAACTGTTAATTGAATCAGACTGCCTTCTGCAATTTTTGACATTAATAAAAACGGATTTTGAACAGAACCATCTTTCTTTGCACTGGTGGGTGGCAGGTCAGGGGACTATTTTGGTGTGCGCAAAACTGCGCAGTTCTCCTGGATTCTGGCGCAAAAGTGGGCTTTTCCGCCATCTTGGATTTTCTAAGCCCACAGCACCAAATGTTGCAGCATAATAACTTGAACGTGGGTCAAGACACCCAACAGAAGGGACGCTGCCCTCGTATGGTTTGTATATAGCAAAAGTAATTGCAGACTGCCATTTTCCCTCCAGCTCTTTATCTTATTTATGTGGTAGAGCTCGAAGGTACGTTAACAGGTAGACCACTTTGGTGTCAGCATAGGGTCCTTGCCACCTGGCGAGAATTTATTTTGCATTCTGGGAAGCAGCAGCATGACCCTGATCTCACCTAGAATGGACATACCTTAGCATTTTCAGTGTATGCGTTCTCTTGTCGGCCCTGGGCTGTCTGCATGTGTTTTCACAATTTGGTGGGCGTTTTCCCTGTATCCCAGGTACTCTGGGCCATGGGGTGATCACTAGTCTGACAGCTTTTTGTTCATCCTATTTTTCCCTCAATGTACAGCATTTATCTTGGGTTCCAGCCATACACCAACTCAAATGGGGAATACCCGGTGAAGAACTGGAAAGTCTTCCTCACTACAAACAAGACCCAAGGTGTGATGTCATCCCAATTACTGCCATCTTTGGAGACTAACTTCCTGAGGATCTGCTTTAATTTCTGGTTTAACCCTTGCATTGGGCAACATTGTGCACATATGGACCTCCATAGGGTGACGATTTTTATTAGAATCAGCATTTCTTCTATTAATCGGAACATAAACCTGCTTCCCTGGTCCATTATATTTTCTGCAGGAAAGCCGACCTAGGTCAAGAATTGAAAAATGACCTTAATTATGGCCTTTGTAGCGTTACTCCTCATCGGAAGGGCTCTGGACATTGTGTTGCGTAGTCTAAGATCACAAGGATATATCTGTTTCTAGATATGAACAGTTCCAAAGGGCTGACAACATTCTTTCCGATGCAATGGAATGGCATGATGGTTAACGGCTACAGAGGTGCTTGGGGTACATCAGTTAGTGAAGTCTTGTGGCATATGGGACAACATGCACAAAGCTGTTTTGTCATAGCTTAGCCACCTGGCCAGTAGAATCGACCGAGTCTTCTCAAGGCCCAGATGCAGAGGTCAAATTGGAGTGGGCTTGTTCTATCACGCCCTTCCTGAATGGTTTTGGGAACAGCAGTTGATGGTGGCTGAGCCCATCACCTTTTGGGTCTGCGCTGACTCTCTACAGGAATCCTCCCTTCTTGATGAAACTGGCTCTCCGTTTCTAAAACCAATGATTTACTGGCCTGGTCCAGGAGTGGTTTGGTTCGTTGGGCTTCTGTGAACTCGATGGAGGCTGGTCTTGAACTTTTTGAGAACCATGCGATAACCCCAGGTATTTAAGCTTCTGCTCCCTACAAATGATCCTCGCATCCACGCCTACCTTCTGCAGAGAGGGCTATTTTTGAGAGCTGATAAATGCCCGAACCCATCTATGTCTCAAATGATTGGTGACAGATAAACCACTGGGTGTTCTATATACAGCAGTATCTCATCTGCATAGAGGGATGCTACTGTGGGGTTCACATTTAGCAGAAGACTTCATTCAGCGTGGGCTTCCCTGAGGCGCCAAGCAAACAACAACATGGGGACAGTGGGCACCTTTGATACATGCCTCTATCTATAGAGAAAAGAGGTGAAACTCTTGTCATCCATCCTGGCCACAGATTTGAGATTGAAGTACAAACGCTTATTCCAGTTTATGAAACCCTGTCCCAAACCCATTCCTCCGGAGGACAGCATACAGGTAGGACCACTCGACAAATACCTGCTCTGTGTATAGAGTTTCGCTGATGTTTGGCACTTTTGGACTAGCAGTATGTAGTATTGAGAACATTCTGCATAGGTTATGCTGGGTTGACCATCCTAGTATGAAGCCAACCCAGTCCTCCCTGACCAGGTATGAAATCAGTGGCATCAACCGGGATGCCAGGGACTTGGCTAGAATTGTATTATCTGTGTTCACTAAGGATAGTGGTCTGTAGGATTTACATTGCTCTTCGGACTTATTGAGTTTAAGCAGAAGAGTGACCACACAGTCGTAGTGGACTGTGGAGTGTACCATCAGACATAGCTGCCTCATACAGGTCCTTCAAATACGTAGCCACAGTGGCAACATAAGCTTTATAAAATTCTGCAGTGAGGCCATTGGGGCATGGTGCCTTCCCACCAGGGAGACATTTGAGAACAGCTTTAACTTCATCTGCGTGATTGTGCCATCCAAATCTACAGCCTGCTTGGGACTAATACACCAGAGTTCAACGACCTCTCAGAACTCTATGTCCGCTTCGAGCATTACATCTTAGGTCAATACAAGTCCTTGTACAAATCCAGGAACACGTTATTGATGTCCACTTCACCTAAACGCCCAAATGCCTTCTAGATTGGTCACTGCTTTGACGATATCTGTCCCACTGAGCAGCCATGCCAACAATCGCTGTGGACTGTTCTTCACACCATACCGTCTAGCCTGTACCTTCCCTTCCAAGAGGTGAATTTCAGGGGTTTTTCGGTTTTACTTGGAACCATAACGTCCCTTTAACACATTTTTTTTACTGAATTTCATAGGTTTTTAGTAGCACAATTTAACAATAATATCTCTGACTTTATGTACATGTAACATGGAAAATACTGAACCCCCTCTACTGAAATTGAAGTCCACGAACTCTTCTAATGTCCGCAGACATATGCGGACAACAGCAACACTACCCAAAGAGTCTGGGGGGTATGTTTAATTGTTATATCATAACATATGAACATTGTACAAATTCACAAACCAGCACACATTCACATTATATGTAGTAATAAATAAGAAGTGTAACCCATATATATAACACATTAACCATTCAATTAAATACAATATGTTCTAAAATGGAATATACGAAAAGAAGAAAGTTAGGCTTCCAACATGATTACCTCACAGAAACTCCACAACTAAGAGCAACAGCAGATCTACAGACCTGTAAGAACACACCTTACCAGAAGCTAGTAAGTGTACTGCATTTTACTCATATTTCTAAACTTTCTGTATTAGATACAAAAAAAGTGATTTTTTTTTCTCACAGAAATGTCTAGTACTCTGGAGTGGCTAGAGGAGCATTTCCCACGTGAGAAAATGTCTGAAGATAGTGAACCTAATGGTAGACACTTTACTATATAAACCAATTAATAAATATTATTTTATATACATTTAACATATACATTTTATTTGTACAGACCATACAAACATTGAAAATAGTAAACAGAAAGAAATATTGGATAAGACTCTCCAGCACATGGAAGAAAAAAAAAGGACCTACTCATGGCAAATTTCAACAATTTAAAAAACTTTGTGAAGGATCACTTAAAACAAAAAAACTAGATACCATTGTCCCACATGTACCTGTCCCCCCTCATCATATTCCAGTCAATTATCCCCAAACCCTCTCCATGAACCAAAACGTTTTGATGAGACTTCCATCCCTTCTTCACCTCATATGAATCCTTGTGAAACCCCAATAGAAGCTTCACCTTCTCTGTCATAAATTTAACATCTATATAATAAAGTAAAATTATTATATTGTGTCCTAATAACTCTTTTTTTTTTTTTTTTAAAGCAGTTCAGATGCCCGCGGACAGCGCGTATGTCCGGAATGTCCATGAAGAAACGAAAATGGAGTTGTCCTAATAACACTATACCTGTCCGTACTGTTCGCTAGCAAGTTGAAACTGTTCTAAGAACACACGAGATGTCCGGGATATCCACAAATAACCAAAATGGAGATGTTCTAAGAACATTATGCCTGTCTGTAATGTTTGCAAACATGTCCAATCTGTTCTAAGAACACATTCGGTGTCCAAAATGTCCGTAATCAAAGTAACACACGCAGTGTCCTGAAAAGTTCGTAAATAAACAAAATGGGGGTGTCCTGAGGACGCTAGACCTATCCGTGCTGTTCGTAGGCAGATTGAAACTGTTCTAAGAACACATCAAGTGTTCCGGAATGTTCGTAAATAAACAAAATGGGGGTGTCCGAGGACGCTATGCCTGTCCGTATTGTTCGCAAGCGGATTGAAACTGTTCTAAGAACAAACGCCTGTTCGTAACTGTTCGTTTTGCTTGTGTTGCACTTTTTTTTTTTTTTAAAATACGTTTTTATTGACATTTCTTAAACATTAACATCGGGACTTAACATTGTCCCCAACCCCCACCCCTTCCCACCGGTATTAGTGTTCCAGCAGTCGTTAGTGTCCCATGTATGCTTCGGACTCAGCTTGTAAACATATCTAGGATACAAAAGTTATGCGGGCACCATTGTAGCATGTAGTCACTTTGCAGGAATTCTATGGCGTCTCCCCAGTCTGTAGCGAAAAGCTGTCTGTCCCCTTGGAGGTTATAAGTGAGTCTTTCCATCGCTACATATGTCCATATCCTGTGGAGCCATTCTTGTGTGGTTGGGGGGACTTTTGTTTCCATGTTTGTGCTATTGCCAGCCAGGCTGCTATGAGGAATCCCATAAAGTTTCGCTTTTGTGTCTTATTGAGTGTTGTATCTTTGGGGTCCACATGCCGCACATCCAAACTTCTTCTAGGTTGTCTGTTCCCTTAAACATTTCCTGCATCTGAGTTTTCACTTCCGCCCAGAACTGATGTAGTACCCCGCAGTCCCAACAAATATGTCTCCATGTGCCCACGGTGTCACATCCCCTCCAGCAGCTATCTTGGGTTGTCAGGAACATTTTGTGAAGCCTTTCCGGGGTATAGTGCCATTGAATCATCTCTTAGGTCACGGCTTCCCTTGTTTGAATTTCTCGTATCCACTTGGGAATTATTCGCCAAAGAAATGTACATTGTGTCCTCAGGATTTGTTTTCCTAGCGTGATTTCCCATTTTTTCATGTAAGACCATGTGATGCTTTCTTCTTTGGTGTTGATGAATTTGTAGAGTGTGGAGACAAATTTCTTTTCTCCCGTTTGGGTTAGTATGTAGGTCTCGAAAGGGGTGGGATCTCTTGTCAGAGCCTTCGTAATTCTTGGCGTTGTGAGCCAGTGGTTAATCTGTTCATACTGATATCTGTCACTTTTAATTAGTTTCAGGACCCGAACAGTGTCCGTAGATCACCAATGTGCATGTGCAAAACAGTTCCCGTGCATTTGGTGTCCTGCGGACACCGGTTTCCTTCGCGGACATGTTCGCGAAGCTATCATGTGACCGCGCCCACGCTGAGCGTGTGTTCGGATTGCGGACACTGTTTGTGTCCCCGAACAATTTAAAACGACCTTTTCAGGCAATCCACAATATTTTTCAATAATAAATCACCATAGCACAAGTCCCAGACAGTAATCCTGAGTTTCTACAGAGGTTTTCCACGAGAGGAACTTGAGAGGAGCCTGATGCATATGCTCGAATGGGGGCTCCATGAGCCTCGTCAGAACCATGTTGAGTTCCCATGCCTGGTCAGGAGCCTTCACTGGCGGGAAAGATCGAACATGTCCTTTGAGGGACTCCTTGACTAGTCAATGAGACCAAAGTAAAGACCTTACTGGAGACCTGGTGTAGCGTGAGACAGCCGCCAGATGTACTTTGATCAAGGTGTGCACCGGATGCATAGTCGGGTGAGGTAGATGCAGGACAACATAATTCCGAGAAAGGACTTGATAGTCCGCACCATGGCCATCTTCATCGACAACTGCTGCTGCACCTTCCCCTGAATGGCCGCTAAGTGATGCCACAATTGAGTCTGGCTCCCAGGAACAGCGCGTTCTGGTATGGGGTCAAGCAGGACTTTGGATAATTGATGGAGAACCCTAGATCCGTCTGACGGCCAACTCTCACAAGCAGGCCCAGATGAATCAGTCGTCGAAGTACGGGTATAAGTGTATCCCCGTAGATGCAGATGGGCCACCACCAGTGCCAGGCACTTTGTGAACACTCCGGGGGCCGACTTCAAGCCTCAAGGGTAGAGCCTTGAACTGGTAGTGCTGTCCCTGCACTACGAAGCATAGAAATCTTCGGTATTCCCTGGAATGGGGACGTGGAAGTAGGTGTCCTCCAGGTCCAGCAACGTCAAGAAATCCCCTCTTTCCAGTTGGCCGAGCATGTGTTGCAACATGACCATCCTGAATTTCTGAGACTTGAAGTCTTGTTCAGACGTCGTAGGTCTAGAATGTGCCTACAGCCCCCCCCACCCCAGTCTACTTTCTGACAAAGAACTTTATGGAATAGACTCTTTTTGTAGCATGGGCTGTACCTCCTCTAAGAGCTGAGGGCTGTGCCTCCGGACAGGCTACCAGAGGGATCCACAGACACAAGGGTATGTCCTTGGTTGAGAGCGTCTAGCACCCATCTGTTGGTGGTGATCTTTTCCCATTCGCTGACAAACCTCGTCAGCCGGCCTCCCACTGGGGCGCACAGGTGGGGGCCCGACATCCTGGCAGGTTCAGGTTTGCTTCGGCGTTCGCGCCCTGCCCTGTGGGCGACAGCGACGCTGTCCTCCGCCACAGTAGGCCTGGGAACGGCCTCTGTAGGCTTCCTGAGTTGTGTATCTGGAAGGCTGACAGTACGATGAGTAGAAACCTTTTGATTACCTGCCAGACTTTCCTCTGGAGGAGCGAAAATAAAGAGGTGCTGCTGGAGGATGCCCAGGGAACGGGCTGTCTCTGTATCCGCCTTGATGTCCTGCAGGGACTCATCGATGACCTTTCCAAAAAGGTAATCTCAGTCGAAAAGCATGTTCAGTACCTTCGCCTGGACCTCCTGGTGGAAATCCGTGGCCTTCTTCTTTCCCTTCACAATGAAGGCAGACATCGTTCCACATCTGCCGGAACCCTGTGTTGGCAATGTCCAGCACCACTGTGATGGCATGATCCGATGCTACCTCCCCCTCCGGGAACAGAGTGATTGCCTCATCCAGAAGGAACACCAAAGTCGGACCCAGATTGTACCACAGCTCCCTGTTGTACTTGGCTAGGATCTCCAGTGCGTTGGCCGCCTTGATGGTGGACGCTGCGGTGTAAATCACCTTGCTTCCCATGGCGTCCATCTTCTTCCCCTCGCTGTCCGGAGGAACTAAAGATGACGAGGACACGTTAGCTGACCGTTTCCTCACGGCCGCCGAAACCACCGAATCCGGCGATGGTTGCGACCTCAAGCACTTGGGTGTGGATTCCGGCACCCAGTACTTCTTCTGCAGCCTATCCCATTTGGCTGGAGCCGTGCAAGGGTTCTTCAAGAGGGCCAGGCCCTGCTCCCAAACGTCGTCCAAAAGGGGCACCGCCATGATCGTCTTTGTGCCTCTGGTACAGGAAGCCCCCCTTCCTGGTTTTTTCGTGCACAAGCTGGAGCAGCTCAGAATCTCTGGCGATCATGGAATGAAACAACCCCACCTCGTCCAGTGGGGACGCCCTAGGCTGCAGGGACCCACCACCTGCTGCAAGGATATCATCGTCATAATCTGTCGTCAACATAACCGTCCCAGTGTCTAGGTCTGCTGGGGGAGAGGGGGCCCTGACGCGGATGTGGAGGTTGAAATGGGGGCGGCGGATGACGCTTCCTCTTCTTCACTGGCGGTTGATCGGGGGCCTTGCGGACCATTGGAACCAGCACTTGTGGCATCCTCTTCTAGATTTCCGACACCCAGGTGTGGATGGTTGAAAGGATGTCTAGAGAAACATTCCCCAGAAGAGCTGGCTTGATCGGAGGACTAGGTTGCGCGCCATCGTCGCCCTCGCCGTCGTCCTCGTGGACCGTGCTTAAGGACTTCAGGTCCTCGTCGTCTGGATGAAATTTCCATGGCTTGGGCCATAGCCTGGGATTGATCCGGGGCCTCCTTGCCCCCCTTTTTTCCACACTGAGGGTCTGGAACCGTATTCTGAGACGGTGTCCACCTTCTCCGGCATGCCGGCAGACCTTGTCAAACTCACTATGGCAGCCTTGCGCCTCGTAGGGAGGGATACATTCAGCGCTGTGTAGGCTACCTTCTCAGGGTCAGCCCTGTTAGCTTTCAAGAGAGCAACCGCCACTAGATCTATCATCGAGAACGACTTATCCTGTGCCGCCTGGGAACTTCAGCCTTCTCCTCCGTCCGCGGCTTCTCAGGCTTCTCCAGCAGTTTAGCCGGGTTGGATGATTTTCTCTTCAAGGAGGAGCTGGATTGCCGTCTGGTAACGGAGGCGGAAGGTGATGTTGATCGCGCCCTGTCTGCAGTAGGACCCGCTTCCGCAGCGACCCTGGTGGACCCGGACTTGCAGTTCTTGGCCTAATCTTGGGCCCCCACGGATGAGGTGCCCGCACAGGATTTAGCAGACCGTTCCTCGGACCGATTGATCCTGGGTGAGGCATGACACTGCTCGGAGCACGGAGCAAAGGCCTTGGCTTTCAGCCAAGCCGCCAGTCTACTGAGCCTGTCCTTTGTCATCTTCTTGGAGAAGCCACGGCATACCTCGCAATTTCCTTCCTTGTGGTCCGGGTGCCGGCAGTAGAGGCACTGCAGGTGCTTGTCCTTCACAAACACATTTTGAAGCCCGCACTTGGTTCAGGACTTGAAGAGGGACCTTCCTTCCTTCTCCTCAGTCATGGTCGGAGGGCACCAAGTAGGCCTTTCACGATGGCCTTCTAGCCTTGTGGAAACTTCGATGATCTTCACCCTTGAGGAGCACTGAAATTCACAGACAGCGGATGCACGGTTACGGCAGATGGAGAGAAGAGCACACAAGCTCTTTCGGAAAAAAATTAGAACCTTTATTTCAGTCGAAAAACATGAAAAAAATGGTAGCTCGCAGAGCAAACTCGCGGACTCCCAATACTGAAGCGTGCAGTAAAAATCTGAAGATGGCTGCCAGAGGAGGGGTTTGGGAGAGGATTGTCATTGGACGGAGGCAGTATGACCCAAAGGACAGTGATTGGTTCATGGGAGGAATACAGTTTGTAAGTGAAAGTGAAACTGTTTTTCTTTTACCGAGGATTCCCAGCCTGACGACAGGGAATATTCATGAGCATGTGAATCCATGCCAGACCCCATGCTGGAGAAATGTTAATCCGGCACTTTATTAAAAAATGAAGTATGTAGGTGGGCACTACAATACTGTTCATAAATCCAAAAAATATGTATTATTTCTTATAAAATAAACAAACTTTAGCCTGGGGCTACCAGTTATGAGGAGGTCCTATGGCATAAGGACCAAAAAGTAATGAGCAAAAAGATAGAGTTGATCTACTGTATCAAAAAACTGGTGCTCTCAGTTGGCCCTAAGGAGGGCTGCACTTTTAAGAATCCTATACGTGACCTTTTGTTAAAGTATTTGCAATCAATTATCACCATCAACGGTAATTCGCTCCGGGAAATGTTTATTCACATCCCTTTTGCAAAGCTTTTTTATAGGAATATTATTGTAGTTTCATATTCACTGAGGCTGCGCCAAAATTAATTTAGATTGCATGTACAGATGCCAATGCATTTCGGTTATAAAAAACCTCCATCAGGGCGGTACATTCATTCTGTTATCAATTAACCGTTACACGTTTTACATAATTATAAACCATTAAGTAACCACATTGTTACAATTGAAAAATGTTTTTCACATACCATTTCCCAGTGTCCAAAATGATGTAAACATAAAAAAGAGGAAAGAGAAAAGAACAACAAACTCATTGTCAATCACTTTTTGTACATTAGTTCTAGCTGATGAGCAAAAAAATGTGTGTAATCTGGCACTTTATTACCAGACTGGCAGGGTTATAATGAGGCCCTTTATCCCACATTTCTTTGAGTTTAGCTTGGAAGGGTCAGGATAGGTTTTTGGACACAGGACGGCAAACTTTTATTTTTGGACATTCTGACACCGAGATCCTTCAGTTTCGTTGAGGCAGGGAAACGCTTCATAGGGATAGGGCAAGATAGGTCTTTTATTTTAATAAAAGTCTATAGCAATCATCATAATGCCTCTGTGTCGGAGTCAAACTCTTGATTCATTACATGAGGTGACAGGATTTGTCAAAAAAGATTTTGATGGCCCGCACGAGGTCCATTCTGAATTCCTCATCAATTAGTGCATCGCCTTTAAACTTCCACTGCCTTTGGTTAAACGGACGATTGGGTGCATTTTGCATTATGATGACTGATGGATCATCCGATAAAGTCCTAGAAAGAATTGTGGTAAATGTAACCATCCCAACAGTCATGTGGACAGCATGATGTAGTCAATGCAGGAGACAGTGTCATGAACGGACAAGTAGAAAATGCATTTGTCTTACATAGGGTTATGGTTAAGCCATACATTAGGGAGGGAGTGAAAATTGGCAATCTCCTGCCTCACCTTTGCCACTTGCAACAGTGGTCTCGGTTTGGCAGTGGACTTGTCCCTTTCAAGATCCAGAATCATGTTAAAATCACCTGCCCACAATACCATGCACCCTATATATTTGTGACACCATTGGGCGCCATCATAAAACAAATACAGGATAATCTATATTGGGAACGCAAGTGTTAACTAAAACCAACAGTGTGCCCATCACCTGCAGCATATGGCGATCCGAGTTGAATTCTCTTGAATACATTTTAAAACCCAGTGATATGCGTATGAATGTTGCGACACCTTTGGTGCCAGATGTGAACGACAAGTATTGTCCATGTTCAATCAAGAGGATGGCAGGTTGTTCTTACTGTTATTGTTTATGTGAGTTTCTTGAACCAGTAGAATATCGACATGATGTATTCAGTTATTCGTCGAGTCTTTCCCTCTGATATTCCATGTCATTACGGATGTGCGTTTACTGTAAACTACCTAGCCAAACCTGCCAAAACTTTGAAAGAGGCCATGTTAAATCATATAGGATTACATTTAGACAGTACTTGAAATACAACATTTTCCTCTCTTTTGTGGCACACCTTCTAAAAAGGGAATGCCCCATATCCCACCCATTGACCCCATCCCACCCGAGTTCCCCAAGTAAACTGGCATATCAAACCCAAATTATACAACCGAAAGGAGCTTTGCTGCACTATTGCCAGCAGGTAGTGCTAGGCAGGATCACTGACCAGTGTACTGTATCCTAATGGCAGGTCAGGCATATGGTCACACAACCGTTAACTTGGAACACAACAAAAATGATATTGAAACCACAGGTTTCAGCCTTTACAATAGTGATACGATTGTAGACTCCGTCAACATTTGATTGAGTGTCAGTGTGGAGGGGGTTAATGCAGCCATCCTAATTTCTTTCACTCTGCGTTCGGCAAAGTCCTCAGCTGCCACTGGGTATGTGAAAACATATGTACAGTCATCAACTGCAACCTTAAGTTTGGCAGGGTATATCAAATCATAGGATAGAGATGCCTTACACATATGTCCTTAATCTTTCTAAAAGCACCTCCGAATATTGAACGCCCCCACAGAAATCTTGAAACAGCGCAATATTGGAGGGTCCTTCTGTTCTCTAACAGCAGCCTGTAGGATGCCACAGTCTCTGTAGATAAGGATCCTCAGGATGATTGACTGCGGTGGTGCCCCCCCCAGATCCTCCCCCCCGAGTGTGGCCTGACCATTAGAGATCTCGGTGTGCGTTCCATGAGGAAGTGTTGGTGGACTGTTGAGGATTTTCAGCAGACGTTTCTTGAAAAACTCTTCTGTTCTGCCCTTGTTGCGTGTGGATACAGGAAGGCCTACCAGGCAGATGTTCCTTCGGGACCTCCCTTCAAGAGACTCAAATTTAGAGTATTATTTTTTTATTCTGTTTTAAGTTTATCCACCTCGCTTCTTAGTAAAGCAGTGCAGTCTTCCACTGCAGATAACCATGTCTTAGCTTCCGCTATCTTTCCGCTAAGTTTTCAAATTTGCCCTGCCAAAGTGACCACCTTGCAGACCAAGAGATCTATTCTTTGCCCCATGAATTCCACGTTGTTTTAAGGGACACCAGCATCTACGTAACAGCAGACAGGTTTGCAGGTGTAGTGAAGTTTTCACCCTGCAGTGAGCTCCCCAACTCTGCCTAATGGGGGTGCCTGCTTATGCATCCAGCTTGCTCATCTTTCCAGTGCCAGATCAGCCTCTGTTTAACTTGAAGGTGCTTACATGCAGATTTGTTCACTCTCATCAGCACAACTTTATCTATGGCAACATTTACCTTGCTATCACATCTACCTCCCCACCTGAAAAGGACTTATACATCAGTCAGTGGCCCTCCGTCCATTCATCTCAGCACCTATGCATCTCAAGGTATACCGCTCACATGAGCATACAGGACACTCACCCCCCTTGCACTGTGTTTGCGCTTGCTCAGGACTATATTAATCCAGCTCTTGGCTTATCGGCAGAGGGTCGGCTTCCTCCTCTTTTACCGGGGACTGAGCGGGCGCAGCACTACTCTGGCTGCTCTCACAGGTGTACAGCCCTCACATGCCCTGCGTTTGAGTTCACTCAGATCCACTGATCAAAGCGGTCCTGCGGAACAGCCCTCTTCTATAGCACGCCATAGAGTCCACCCGGTTCCAGGTGCCGGTGATGAATCCTCACTAAAACCCTACCTTAAGTCTCGCCCAAGGTGCCGGGGGAAGGCAGCCGCTACCTGATCCTAACCCTGGGGGTGGTATTAGCCAGGATCACCAGAGAGAAAGGCCACAAGGGAACCAGATTATTTCATTGGCAGAAACACAGTATTTGTCTTCTATTAGATTGGAGAATTATTTATTACCAGAATGTTCAATGGCCTGTCAGATGAAAGGATGCTCTTTTATCTAACCCTTGAATGGGTAGTGTAGAAAAACCACTCAACGCTCACACCAGCCAAAATGCAACCCGCTAGGGGAAAAAGGCCCAATACACCTCTTGCAAGGAGAACAAGTTTTATTTCCACAAAAAGAAAAATGTGCCAGCAAAGCACTCTGCAGGAATGGAACATTCTGCCAAAGTTAGTATGAGCAACACTTTTTAAAAGCACACAGCATCCTCAGTGACGTAAATGACATAAGGTACAAATCTAAATGGCTGGTTGGTGCAACCCTATACATAGGCTACCTGCTCCATACTGGATGCAAGGCCATTGTCCCAGCCCGGTCTGCCCATCTTCTTCGATGTGGGCTCCTCCTTGCTGGTCTTCAGATACAATGATACAAGTAAATGGCAATTATGTGAAGAAAAAAAGACAATGCTCCATCGCTAACCTAATGTACACCTGGTACTGCAGACAAGGGCTAAGAGGATACTTCAAGCTCATAAAATCGTGGTTGTAGGACATTTGGTCGAAAACAATTGGTCGACGGGACAACTGGTCGACACCATTTGGTCGAATGCCAAATGGTCGAATTATTATTTATTTTTATTTTTTTACCCCTTTTTTGGGGGGGTCCCCTCCCCCAACTTTTTTTTTTTTATTTTTTTTTTATTTTTCCCCCCACACGAAAACCCACAAAACACATATATAAATAAAAAAAAAAAAATTCGACCATTTGGCATTCGACCAAATGGTGTCGACCAAATTGCAGTCGACCAGTTTGTTGTCGACCAAATGACCGGACACCTAAAATCGCACACACTAGCTTGATTCTGGACACGTCTGTGCCGATCCGCAGCTTCCCACCCTCGTTTTAGCCATGTTGTTTTATACCTCCCGGCACTTCACAGTACAACTCATGTGACCTATAGTGAAGGCAACTGGTTCCCTTTTTCTGATCTTTGCTGATCGATTGGGGGTTTAGCAGTTTTATGGTCGGGGGTCAGGGACTTGTTGGTATCTTGGAATGTTGGTGGTCTTGGGCAGGGGGCCTCTTTTATTTAGAACTGGGACAGGTAAGGTCAGAGGCTCATGCCCTCCTTCTCGTGGGATTGCTTTTCACAGAGAGCTCTCAACCCTTTTGTGGCCTTTCAGGCCGCATTCCTTCTGGGATACGAATGCTGGCAACATGAGACAATGAAAGGTCTATGAATCTCGATTCTCTACAGCTCTGGACTTTCTCACCGATGCACAGGCTATACCCTATTCCCTATTCCTCCATGCATACGCTCATGTCCATGTGTGGCTTGGGCTGATATTCTGACTGTATAGCGAACCTAGGTCTCAATTCCAATATGGCTGCTAGTATCTAAAAATGGTGTCTAAGTTCTTACAGTATTTTAATGCTAAAGCATGCACTACTCTCCCTGCACTACAGCCCCTGGTGACACACCACCCCTCTGTAACCTCCCAGGGCCTCTACTGCACACTCCCAGGCCTCTGCCACATTCGTAAACAATTGGGGGTCTGGGACGTAAACGTCCTCCCTTACCAACATTCCCCCCTTTCGTTAATACTACATTAACTAACGCCCATGTAAGCTTCTTGTCCTGTTTTATCCTTCTTTCGTTTTCCAATCTTTCAGCTTCCAAGTATGGTGGTGACCCATCCTTTGGTACCCATGCTCTACATACGGACCGTAAACTTTCCCCTGCCTGTGTATATTGCTCGGGAGGACATGTCATGTATATCCACCAGTTATGGAAGTGTAGCAACTTCTACTGTTGAACTCAGGAGGACAACAACAGTCCAGCCAAGTAGGAAGCTCTCCACTTAGGCTTTATTAAGAAGACTGCTATTTGGATTTTGCAAATGGACAGCTAAGACCCTAAGGGTTATTTTTGAAATTGAGACTTTTGAAATTGAGACTATTGAGGACACCTCAAAGCGTGGATCTGGGTTTTGGAGTTGTATTTAATACTGCTTGACCAAAATAAAGAGGTGTTTCTCCATTGGGAAGGTACCTTGAGAGTGGTATTGAATGGATCGCGATTAAGATGTTGCGCTACAATTGGAGTGGCGTTTTTGTCTTATCATTGGTGATGCAGACGATAGCAGGGAGGTGTTGATCAGTGACACAAGGAATTTCTGGAAGGAGTCTCATTCGCCACCTACAAGACACAATTTGTGGTTAAACCTGTTGCCCCGGAGGAAAGTCCAGCTAGTGTCAGCTTTATGGGACAGACGCTTATATAAGTCGGGCGTATCTTGGCACAATGAAAAAAATAGGTGGATTTTACCATTACTGTGCAATGTCCAGCAATTGTGACTGGTTTTTATTGGAATGTTAAATTTTTTGATATGTATCAATCAGTATATGTCTATGTGTGTTTTGTCATTTTTATGTAACTGAGCTCTTTAGCACTGTATTAAGAAATTGGTGAACAATTGTTGGTTATTGATGATTTAATAGGTGGTGTCAAACAATTTACTCAGTGATTGAATCTCCATATCCTTGTATTTGTTTTGAGGTAGATGTGTAGCCTACCTTGTCTTTTATAATTATATTTTGGGTGCATATGTGCAATCCATTTCTATAATGATTTTTTATTGTTTAATGACATATCATATCCCCACTTAGAAAGAAAATCATTCGCCCTAGAGTGGGACATACCTTATTAGAATATTGGATGTATATACACCCTCCATCCCCTGCTAAATCTGCCCAGTGTTCTATTTAATTCTCGGGGTCTGGTGGGGGAACTGTGGTGGTACCTGGGGGTGGGGCGGAGAGGAGACATTGCTCTATTTCAACCATGCGTGACTTGTCTGGGTCATCAGTTTGTACTGCGCCATGTTTTGTACCACGCGGTGCCTCCTGTACCCCAAATGAGACCATCATCATTGCGCTGCTAGGCACTGCTTCTACGCAGCATCGAAGCCCCAGCTGGAAGGTGCAGAAGATCACCAACACAAAATCGATCACAGAAACAAGCATCTTCAAGACAGCCCCCATCCTTGACGGTGCCCAGGAAAAAAGGTTGTCAAACCAATCAGTCTCTTGTATGCCAGCTTCTGTTTGCATGTGAGTGCCGAGAACGTGCAGGGCCCCTATTATGTCAGTGAGGGACCCATTTTCTGCATCATTATGAGGTGCATAGGTGCAACATGAATCGCCAATATTTGTACGTACCCCTCCTTCCATGGCTGTGAGGAGGTCTAGCACATATCGATTCTGCAGCATCAACAGCCTGATTGTGCGCACTTCCATCTTGATAGCGTTGAGGTCTTGTTCTGTGTCATTGGCCAGCTGAATCACTTCCCAACGTGTGATCTGGAGCCATTTGGCATTTACACTCCTGTTAACAGTAAAGATGCAAAAAAGATTTCTTCTTTGGTGTATGGCCGATATTCGTCTGGTATTGCTTTCAGCAGTTGCGATAATTGGACCTTTTTCTCCGCAATATTTCCTTTTTCTCCATCTCTGGCAAGCTACAGAATATAGGCCGCTGTGGTAGCATTGTGGTGGAGATGTCAGACATTGGTGTAGGTGTTAGAGCCGACAAGCCACCTGGTCCACTATGAAATGTTCTTCAGGGACCACCAGGAGTGCGGAGTGCAACCAAGTCAGCAAGCAGGTGCCCCGCCATGAAGGCAGGAGATGCAGCAAAGCCTGCTGGCCGCACACCCAGTAGTTGTCCATCACTGCTGCCGTCCCTTTGAAATCTGGACTATATAATGTCTTTTTGCACCTATTATTGGCCCTCCCAAAAGACGCTCCCTTCGTTGTAGAAACATAGTTTGTATACCTGCGTTTTTTGCACCTTCATTGGTTTCTTCATTGCCTCAATCCATGTGCGTTTCGCCACTTGCTCATTCCAGTATTCGCTGCATATGCTATTCACCTTTATCACTTCTCCGAATCATACTAATCCTGCCGCAATGCAGCGCATTGTAGTTTCTTCTACTTGCCATGAACCTTACTCCTCCAATTTTAGGGATGGTCTTTGCAAACATTGCATTCTCGTGGGGTTTTGGACATATTGCAGTTGATCAGGATCCGCTACTTTGAGTTGCACGCTTCGTGCCTGGAAAGTGCTTTGCAGCCTGCACAATGTCAGATGGAGTAAACATTGAGCCTCCAAAAAAGGAGTTTTCAGTGGCATTAATACCCTGGGGGCTCCCGACGCGTTTGGTATCACGGAGCAAACATAACAGCTCCTATTAACCTTCTTTTTCCCCACTGAGCTCATGTCTGCATACCAGCTATTACTGAACTCTAGATGGTGCACATCTTCTATTGTATCTAAGCCAAGTCCTCTGTACTGATCATAATTAACTCTTCTAATTTGTCTTTTAAAAGGTTTTGCAACACTAAAATGTGAGGCACTAGGAAATAAACTATTATTTACAAGTAAATAAATAAAAACAAAAACACAGGAACAAATTAATACATCAGTAAATTTGTAAGCTTCCCCATGCGTTGGTGGGAGACTTGTGTATCATTAACAGATGCACTAGGCTGTGGATCATGGACCGCGGCGTGGTATAATTCACAACACTTGTTTGGTTTAATACAGATACATTTTCAGCAGTGTGGTATGTTGAAGACCCAAAGGGACCATTAGTTAATGAGTCATTTGTGATATGTGCATGTCTTATCTCCCCCCCCCCTTTTATATGACCACCCCATATACAAGTACATCCTACATAAATGCCTAATCCTAACATAGTTCCGGCACTGTATGCCGCCTCTATGATCCACGAAGGCCGATCTGATTGGCCTGCTGCACATGGAAAGACCCAGCATGCAACAACCCTCCAGGCTTTGCTGGCGTCCCCCACACAAGGCCCTGGACATTGCTGACTTGGGTACGATTTCACCGATCACCCTACAATCCCTCATTGAGATGCACCTACATCACCTCCGGCGCCAACACCTGCCACCTTGCAGAAAGTAAGAGCAAACCCCAAATTGAGAGCCACGCTCCCATTCCACATCCAACCACCCCGACTGAATCAGCTCTGCGCATCATCCCTGCAACATCAGACTACCTCCTAAATCAAGGGCAGCATGCAAGTCATCAGACCTGCTGAGACTGCCACTCACTCGGCACCCCAAGACAGGCAGTCGCATCGACCACCTGCCCAACAGATACTCTCCTCCACACCCCAGCAATGATCATGCGCATTCCCCAAAAGAAGCAGCCAACCTCCCATGCATCTAAACAGCACAGGCACTTATATCGCCTCCAGTACGCCCAATGCACTCTGACCAGAAGGGAATCACACCGCCCAGCCTGCGCACATCGCCGCATCCAACAACGAGATTCACCTCAAACTCAGAACCATCACACTAACGTGTGCTGCCCTCATCCCCTTGCCACCACCTTCCCATTTCCTCCCACCCACTGTTACGGTGTTCTCGCTCCTGTGTCCAGGCTTCAAAGCCTCGGCTCACCTCTTTGTTTTATCGTAAACATCATTTCATGGCTGCCCCATTCCTGAGACATTGGCAATTACCCTGGAGACGTGCCACAGCGTTCATCCGTACAAGGAAAGCTGTTGCCATGGCTTCCACGCAGAAGGCACATCATGTGACCGTGGCCGCTACTTGTTTTCGCAAGCTCTGCCCTAAAACACATGCACATGCTTAAAAGTAGCATCATTCCACTAAGCGCTGCTTCTGTTTGTAGCTGTTTGTAGCTTATTTATTCAACTATGTGCCTGACGTCTTGTACCTTGGTCCCTGCTGTTGCCGACCTCCGACTGACCACCTGGATTCTCTAGTCACTAGATACCCGTTTTCTGATATCCTGTTACCGACTCGGAGGGCATACGGACTGCCTTGTCATTTCCCTTGTCGGGATTCACTAAAACCATGTGTTGCGCGCGCTGCTTTTTTACCCAAGCTGAGCTCCTCATACCGCCAATCTTCATTTGCATACCTTCCATTTTCGAATCAAGATTTTCCCACACCCGTGTCCATATAAAAAACTCCTACTGCGTCATCTGTACTTTTCTGGGCATACCTTTACTCCCGTTTACCATCCATAAGGAAGACAATAGTACTCCGGCATTTCTACAGCACTTGCATCAGGAGTAGCGCACTTAGAGATGCTCTGCTGCCATTGTGCACCACCCCGGCTCTAGTGCGTCCCTTGTGCCCCCCGGGTAAACTACCTTACTAACTTCCTGTTTGTTATTTTGTCCCTGTCGTTGCGGACTCCTAATCATCTCCCAGCTGTTTAGCATCCTTTGAACTGTTAAGACTTTGCACTTTATCCTTATGTCCATCAAAATTTCCTCCTTCCATCTAGTGGACTAATTTAGGCTATTAATTGTCATTTCTAGGAGACCTGTATTCCTCCATGTTAGGGAGAATTCTCTGTTTAGGCTGAATTTCCTAACCTAGTGAGTCCCCCAGCAGCTTTGGGATTTTTGGGGTTTATTTTTTTCTCCTGCCAAGAGTGAGACTCTTTTACCCTCACCCTTGGACATGATTTGAGTGTGTTCCTTTGACTAGATGTGTTTAATGGGCTATGGGGTCTTTTACTCCATAGGGCTTCATGGATTTTTGTGATGTGTGTTACACAGCACCCTCAGTGCAGTAACAGAGGGGTGTCATAGTGAGCCCCAGTATAGACTCCATACCCTGGGACCGACTACTGTCTCCCAGGGCATTTAAAGTCACCATTGACTTTTCTAATCTTGAATTCTGATCAGAACCAGTACAAACCATCATATTATGGACATACTGGCTGGGGCAATTCGATTTCCCCGGGGTCGGTTAGTCGAGGGGGCACGTCTCCGTCCCCCCTGATCAAGTTTTGGCTGGTGGCAGTGGATACTACTTTTGATATTCAACCGCGAATATTTCTTTATGGGATTTTCCCATTGTTCAAGGCTACTATCTTTATTTATTTAATTACGATAGCCTCGAACATACCGCTGGTTTATTTATTTATTATTAATTCTCTGGTTGGTATTTTTTGCCAAAACTCGGTTCTAAAATGGCGTTTGTGTTCTCTTCTGTGACTCCAATCCAAGTCGAGCCCTTTGTTCCACTTTTTTGGCGGGCTTCTCCACAGAAGCCCTCCAAAGTGGTGCCACTCTGTCTGGGGTACTTGGGGGTGGATGGGGATTTAGGCACCCTGGACTGATTTGCCTAGGCAACTCAGGTCGCACTCCGTCCTGATTGGCCCAAGTGGTGAGCCGGCCGGCTCCCCACTTAGCATGTTTGAGTGACAGCTAGGCTGAGTGAATGAGGGTTTTCTGCATAAAAGCAGGGCTTTGGGGACTGGAACTTCAGAAGTCGCTACAGGACCTAAGAATCCGACGAGGGAGAAGCTGAGCCGACCTGCTACGATGACACCACCGGTGGAGCCTTGCTGAAACGTCTCACCACTTTTCCCCACGACAGAGGAGATCTCCCGCCGGAGAGTCTTCTTCCTTTGACTGGTGGGGATAACCAGTTTCACCGCCTTTTCGCCTTCCCGACGCATCTCGTGGCCGCCTTGCCTGTGTTAAGCACCCCGGCAACCGGAATACCACGTTTTACCACGACCGCGAAATAAAGGGTAATACCTTTAACCAGAAAACTCTGCGGCTGGTTTCTTCCCTGGCAGTGCAACGACCTTCATCTTTCCTCCAAGTCAAGATCTTCTCTTCCCCTGGACGACGCAGAGACTTGCACCTGCTGCCAGGAACAACTGCCACCGCTGGAGGATCCTTCCCACTTAAGGTACTGTGTTCCGCCTGGCTTCCCTTGCCACCGACTGTACGGGGTAGATTTAGCCCCCGGCTTTTGAACCTGGGTTAGGCTGGGACACCCTGGCTAAACTTTTCTGAGCCTCTCTAAACTCTTTTCGAATTCTCTGCAAGACTTTCTAAGCCTAGTGTAACTGTGCAATATTGGGCGCATTTGTGCTCTGCTCTCTCTAAGAGTGGGCCCAGCCTATGGACTTTGGCTCACAAGTGACTTTTGCTCTTCTGCCTTGCTAAAAGTGTTCCTAAATCTTAGAGTGGTGTATCTTCACATATTCTGTCTTTTTCCCTCCCTTCTTCATGAACTTATTGGAGTGCCATCTATAGTTAAGCGCTCACCTCTGTCTGGAAATAAGTGGTGTTAACGAAGACTTGTCTGATAAGGAATAAGGGTTGTATATATTATAATAGTAACTGTGTTTAGAGTGTTTTACAACAAGAGTGATGGAGTGTTTAAAACAGTGTGTTTTAAATAAATAATTATATACTTTGATACCTAAGCTCTGGTCAGTGTTTGCTTGTGCTATTGTATCTGAGTGCCTATTGTGTATACTTTGCATACTGCCTAACTCTTCTTGAGGGATGTCTGACTGCTCAGCCACAGCTACCAGGTAAATCTGGGTGGTACAGACTGCTACCAAGTGGGTTTACTGCTAACACCTTTAGTCCTAAATCTTTTGCAGTGTTCCCAAAGGGAACTTCACAGGTTTCTGCCTAACACTCCAAACCATTGCTTAGCCCAATCAAGAGGGAAGAAGGTATTTACTATAGGTGGAAAATAGTAGATGGTAATCTGTTCATCCACTACCTATTTTTGACCAGTTTTTCTTTGCTTACAGCCTGGTACTTGGGCAGTGCGCGTGTTCCCTGCTCTTTTATTTGATTTACCCCTCCGTCTGTTTTGGTTGCCACAGCAGAGGGGCATATCATAGAAAAGAGCTCCCTGAAGTTGAGGAGACCTTGGTTTAGGAAAACCTCGGCTCACCGATCTGAAATCAAGAAACCAGGCTTAACTCATCTCTCCACCTTTCAAGTTGGTGATTAACAGAATCAGAAGCCTATGGAATCATCCGACACCCTGGCTACCATAATACAGAGGGCTGCTGACCTCAGGACAGACATGTCTGCAGCACATGATGCCTTGCGCCAGTAGATAGATTCCTTACAAGACTTGGCCGCTCAACCCCGGTTACAAGGGGGCAAAGCCTCTGGAGCAACCGCCTCTGGATCTGGTTATCCACTTCCCAGACAAGAGCCAACTCCTATCCTTATGTCCACGCAATTCCCACTGGCACCCCCAGGGCATTTTATGGGGGATCCCAAACAGTACAGAACTTTCATAAACCAATGCAAGCTGCATTTTCTTTGTCGCCCAACCTCGTTTCCAAATTGCACCAATAAGGCTGCCTTTGTCCTGTCCTATCTCGGGAGACTGGGGCAGCTTGGGCGAATCCTCTGTTAGAGCCCAACAGCTATTTGTTGTATGACTGTGATGCCTTGATCACAGCCATGAATAGGGTCTTCGATACACGTTATAAAACCCAAGTCACCGATTTAGAGTTCCTGATACTCCGGCAAGGGAACACCCCTTTATGGACCTACCTGGCTAGGTTCAACCAATTGGCTGCAGAGACAGATTGGCCTGGAGAAAAGAAGGTGGCTGTCTTTTAGCAAGGTCTTTCAGAGGATCTTAAGGACACCTTATCCACTGCGCCCATTGTCCCTACTGCTTTTGGGTGATTGCTGAACTTAGTCAAACAAATCGACGCCTGCAGAGCCGAAAGACGAGGTGAAAGAAAACCAATGCCGATCGTCTCTTCCCCTGAGTCGGCTATAGCACAACTACCCATACCCGAGCCCATGCAAGCAGGGGCCATTCATGGTTCTTTAACTCCAACTCAAAGGGAATAACGTCGGTCACCCAATCTGTGCATGTATTGTGGCTCATCCGAGTACCTTCTGCAGGCATGCACAAAGAAGCCCAAGAAGAACGCGGGAAACGCCAAATACCGGCAGTAGAAGTCAACATTGAACTTTGAACTCTCCCATGAAAGGCCCTGCCGTTCCTTTTCACCTCCCAGTGACCTTTACAGTCACAACCGGGGCTCGCTGTTCGGCTTTGGCCATCATTGACTCCGGGGCTATTGGGAATTACATGGACCTCCAATTCGCCATTGCTTCTGGCATTCCGGTTGTGGCCAAACCACACCCAGAAGCAGTAAGTGCTGTGGACAGCACAGCTCTCATTTTAGGGTTAGTAACACAGCAAACGGCTTTCATCAACATGTGCACTACTGAGGGACATGCTGAGGACATATCATTTGATCTCATCAAAGCCCCTCAATTCAAGGTCATTCACAGCATAACCCTGTTATTGATTGGGCACCACGTTTGGTTCAGTTTCCTTCACCTATGTGCAACATTAAGTGTCTACTTTCACACAGTATCTCTTCTGGGGCTTATGTCAAGCACTGGTGGCCACATCATCACTCATTGGGGCGGTTTCGGCCATTCCTGGTGCCATCATTCCTCATGAATACTCTGCCTTTTTGGATGTTTTTTAGTAAAGGAATAGCGGTAACCCTTACCCCACATCGGTCTTACTATTGCCTGACAGACTTGGTTCCGGGCTCTAAAATACCTTCAGGAAGGGCGTATTCCCTTATGCTTCAGGAGGACAGGACTACATAGACAAAGCACTTGCCATGGGTTTTATTCGGCCATCTTAATCCCCTGCGGCCTCTCCTTTCTTCTTTGTTCTGAAAAAAGGAAGGTGTCCACAGGTCTTGCATGGATTACCAGGCCCTGAACGCCATCACGGTTAAACACCAGTACCCGTTACCCATCATCTCAGTTCTTCTGGACCAATTAGGCTCATCCCAAATCTTCACTAAACTGGATCTACGGGGTGCATACAAATTGGTGCGAATAAAGGAGGGCGAAGAATGGAATACCGCCTTCAAAACCAGTTTCGGGCTGTACGAGTATTTGGTCATGCCCTTTGGGCTATGTAACGCATCTGTTACAGTCCAGTCATTCATGAATGACGTCTTTCATGACGTATTGGATCAGTATGTGGTTGTCTACCTTGATGACATCCTTAATTATTCTCCCACGGTAGACGACCACGTCATTCATGTGCGCTCTGTTTTACAGCGACTATGGGAAAATCACCTATACGTGAAGGCTGAAAAACGGTCTTCAACGTCACGGAGGTTGAGTTCCGAGGATATGATCTGACCAACCAAGGCACAAGGATGAGCCGTTCGAAAATTAAAGCAGTCTTGGACTGGCCTGTACCTAAGACTGATAAAGCCCTTCAATCATTTCTTGGGTTTTCCAATTTCTACAGGCATTTCATACATTCCATACATTTCATCGCGGTGCCTCTAATGGCTTTGACCAGTGCCAAAACCCTTTTTTCTTGGATATCCGAGGCACCGACCGCATTTGAAACACTAAAAGCAGCCTTCTCATCAGACCCGGTGTTGCAGCATCCCAATCCCGAACTGCCGTTTTTTGTAGAGGCCGATGCTTTGGGTTTTGCTGTACGGGCAATTCTTTCTCAGCAGTGTCCCAACTCTGGGGAGATTCATTTGATCGCTTTCTATTCCAGAAAATTAACAATGCATGAGCGGAATTATACCATCACAGAACGAGACCTATTGGCCATTAAGGATGCCTTCTCAGATTGGAGGCATCATCTAATGGGGGCCCGCCATCAGGTCACAGTGTATTCCGATCAAAGGCGTTCAAGTCCATAGCTCATAAGAAATCTCCACTGTGAAAAATCTCAATCGAATTTGATCATTCACATACAGATGTTAATAATTGTTTTGTACTATGCTTCAGTGTACAGCTCATCATACCTCTGTATACAAAGCACTGTGGTCGCACTTTGAATTGAATTTTATATACTGATGAATCTGTTTTGTTCTTGTCTATATGTATTCACTTCATCAGGTGTCACCATAACCTGGTTTTTAGGGTACCCTTGTTTAAGTGCCTCCATAACTTTGTACGTATGGGATCCATAAAGTGCAAGTCTAGCTAAGATGGAGTACTGTACAAAGGGGACAACTGAAGGGGTTAAAGGTAGGACACAGGAGTAGCAGTGGAGCTAGAATGGAAGGTGAGGCAGTGGTAGGGGACTCCAGGTTGAGTGGAGTGATACGTTACTGGAAACCTATTCTCTGAAGAGTAAGTTCTTAAGATCAAGGTGAAGTGTAGGATAGATGGGGCAGGTCTTAACTGTGTTAACTTGTTACAAACACAGGGTGTATGGTACGAATAGGCCAGATTCCGGTTTGCCCCTTCTTTCTTTCTTGCAGTTTTTTGTTTCCAGTATACCAATGTTGTGGCTTCTGTTTGGGAGTTCTCAGCCAAGTAGAGTGATGTTTTGGATGTGACGGCTTTGTAGGTGATGCATGCAGTCTTAAACACGATGTATGCTTGAAAGGGGAGCCAATGCAGCTCCTGGAGCATGGTGGTGATGTTGGCGAACTTTCTTAGTCTGTAATGAGGAATGCTGCAGCATGCTAGATGTCTTTTATAGGGGCCAAAGTGGCATGTGGGACTTCGGTGAGTAGGGCGTTGCCACTGTCCAGATGGGAAATTACCAGGACATGGACAACTGGTCTGAAACTCAGGGCAAGGATGAAAGATCTGACTTTGCATTGGTGTGCACGCTGGCCCCATATTGCTTGGGTCTTCTTGGCGATACAGATGTGTGTTTGGTACGAGAGAGCACTGTCAATAGTAAACCTAAAATAATTTGTACTGGGTGAGAGTGGGGGCGGAATGCCTTAGGGGAGTTTTCTAGAAGAATTCATTTGGTCTTTGTAGGGTTGAGCTTCAAGCAGGTGCTTGACATCCAGGTATGGATGAGGGACAGAGTGTTGGAGTCCCCCATAACCCTGAGAGGTTCCATGGAGATGTTGAAGATGGCAGGGCACAGGATGGAGCCTTGTGGATTTCCACAGGCTGCTGGGTGATGCTAGGAAATGTTTGGGTCCATTTGGACTAATTGGTCTCTGTTGGAGAGGATTGAGGCGAAATACTGCAGGACCGTTTTATCAAAAACCATGCTCATGGCAAATACGTTGGACAGTGCTTCATGGTCAAAAGCATTGAAGGCAGCATAAGAGTTGAGAAGGACGTGAGAGCAGGGGCCCGCTTTGTGACCGATGTGTAGAGCTTCCCAATTAACTTGGAAAGTGGTGGTCTTTGTGCTGCATCATGGGTGGAAACCAGATTGGTATTGGTATTCTTGTAGGAGACTGTGCTGAGAGATCCTTTCATACAATTGGATGGTGACAGCCTTCTCAATCACTTTGCTGAGTAAAGTTAGGTTTGTGAAGTGGTAATATTTGGCTAGGTCACCTGGCTAGAGTGTGGTTTATTGAAAAGGGGCAGGATCTGTCCTGTTTTCAGTGCATCTGACAAAGCGTCTTTTCTGAGGTATATGTTGATGACATTAGGAAGTGTTGAGAGTGCTTCACCTGCGATTACCCTCACAAAGGCGGAGGTGAGAATGCGATATTTGTAGTTTGTGGGCTTGAGGGCATCCAGAATGTTGGTCTAATCTCGTGGAAATTGTCCTGAATTCAGACCATCTTGATATGTTGCCGGCTGATATAGGTGTAATGTTTGTGGTGCATTTGGAGATTTAAATGAGTTTCCTTATCTTTTCTTTCTTGTCACTGAAGAAGCTGTTGATGGAGTTGCATATCAGTGGATTGTGGTATTGTAGAGCCTGGCAGTGTGTTGATGTACTGTTTCAAGGCTTAGAAGAGAGCAAGCTTTTTTCTGTTGTTGGATGCTCTCCTTAAGGTGGTTGATTAACTTAACTTGCCTTGGCTGCAGTGACGAGTGTCCTGCGTGCTGAATGTAGGGTTCTCAGGGTGATATCATCTAGTTGGAGAGATTTTCTTCATAGCTTTTCTTTTATGCAGGTGGTGTGCTTGTTGTCGCTGTGTTCATGTGGGTAAAAAGGTTTGGAGGGCTCACTTTAGTTGAGTCAAAGTTTCAGTGATGTATGGGTGTTGGTAGTCCCAGTTAGGGTTGTTAGTCTCAGTTAGGGTTTGGTGAGCTGGGTGTGATGTTCTTCAAGGAGAAAGACATGGAGATGAAGGTGAAGTTTCCGTCCACATTATCCATGACAAAGCGCTTGAAAGAGCGCTTGGATATCTTGGTCAGTTTGGGTTGGACCTGGTAGGGGAAGAGGTGCGTAGTGGAGCAGCCTGGGCACGTTTGTGTGGTCTGCACAGTCCAAAAGTGGGGCGGGGGACATACGGCGGATGAAGAGGTGGTTAATATCAAGTTGAGTTTTTTGCCTCTGTTGTGGGCTGGCTCTGTGACCAGCTGGTTCATGTCCATGGTGCTGAGCAGTTAGAGTAGAGTCTCTTAGGTTTTTCCTGGTGGCTTGCGTCCCAGTGAGATTGAGGTCTCTGAGAAAGATGCTAGTGGTGTTGACAGATGCTCTTATGAGGAGGTCTGGTTTCATCAAGAAAGAACTTGTTGGTAGATCAGGTGGAAGGTAGCTGTCTGTGTCGGTGAGTGGGAAGTATAGGGAGGATCCCACGTGTGGTAGGAAAGGGCACTTCATCACAGGTCAATTGTAGCTACTTCAGTGGCTGTACGAAATATCAAGGAGCATTGTTCCCGTGAAGGAGGCAGTGCCCGTAGGCTTGACTCCCCAGTTGCGAGTGCTGAAATGGTTCATAAATCCATCAAAAGAAAGTGGTAGGCCAGGGGATCCCAGACACAACCACCCACTCCCTATGGTCAGAGGCATAGCCAGGTGTGTCTAACAAGTGGGGCCTGAAACTAATGTAGTTGGGCCTACCGCAGTGACATTAACATCTGTAAATGCCCATGCAGCACTGCTGAGTGGGCATTTACAGATTTAGGGTGGGCCTTGCCTGCTCAAGTCGTACCCAGTCTACACTCTGCCTATGTCAAAGCATAAACACTCACGCCATAACGCTGCAAATCCAACAATAACACTTACAGCAAGTATAATGGAAGGTTACATCAATACAATAGTTGAAGTAAGAGTGTTCAGATTGAATTTGTAGTGAGTGTGTGTACCCAAAAGTTGTTATTCCTACTCTTCATAAACTGTACTTTTTGCTAGATTATACTTATTTAAAAAGCTCTCTTATATTTAATATATTTCTTAAATCATGTATGTGGTTTCATTTTAATCTGCTGCAGAAATTTGAAGTAGTAGGAGTGAGGAAGGGTTCTTGAGATACTGCCGATTTTGTAAAATGCATGATTGGTTAGACATATGTATAGGATGTAAGACTTTGGATGATTAAAGGCGATATTATTTTTAGTCTTTTTGTACATAATCCAAAAATGATATATTGTAGGAAGACCAACTTCACAGATGTACTATACACGGACATCTCTTAATTGCGCATGCCGTGTTCCTTCCCAACACCCCTCCTACCTTCCCCACTGCATGAGCTACAGAAGGGCACAATGAATGCTGGAACGGAGATGAATCAACCGCTGGTAGGAGCAGTGGACGGGAGCAGTTGGGAACAGTGCTCCAATAAAAATATTAATACGTTTTACCGTTCCTATACTTTTGTATTAAAAAGAAACCGTTTCAGAATGGGCTAGTTTTAAAATAAAAGTGTAGAAAGAAGTTGAAACTTGCACTTCAGGCACTGCTCTGAACGTTCCCTTAACAGCAGGCGTATTTGATTGGGGTTTTGGATTGCGTGTGGCAGGGGCATGTTGATGAAGCTTGTGGGGGGCGGTGGCAGGCCAGCAGGGAACATAGTTCCACTACTTCTTTTCATACACTTCAACCACTAGATAAGAGTTAACGGAAGAAGAGATGTAAGAGCTAGATATTATGCAGAGAAAATGATAAAGTAGCTCTAGCTCTTTGACACTTAAAAGAAGAATGTTTTTGGCGAACTACATCTTCCTTGTAAATGTCTGTGATACAATGTAAATGGATAAACTTCAGAAAGACCTGTGGGCCATCTACAATGTCCCAAATACGCCACCTTTCTTACCAGATCCCAATTCCTGTACTCCTTTACCCATATAAACCCCATACTGCCTTATTTACAGAAAAACACATCAGCGATTTAACAATAAACGTTTTCTTGAAAGTGGCCCTTTTTTTTATTGTGATGTGGTTTAAAAATTAAAACCTTACACAAAACTTCAACAATTCCAAAACAACAGTTAAAATCGAGATAGAAAATGTTCCACATATAAAAAGTACATAATGTTTCTAAAAATATGTAACTTATTTAAACTAATCCATAAAACAATCGGAGTTCATTTTTTACCTGCAAAAGTTCAAAAAGTGTGATTAAGAATCTACAACGTGCTATTACACATGCAATGCTACATCATTCTTGACCAAAGCGACTCAGTAGTCTGTGCAAAAACATACAAAAGCGCTAAAAAGGCAGTTGTCTGATTAGACCGGTTTTAGGACAACACAAAGTTAGATGTTTGAGTATTTGCACATAAAGTGGTCTTTTGAGCCAAGTCTGCAAAGTACAGAATGCATAAAATCAATCCAAAGAAACAACCTGTGCAGAGGGCGGTTAGTACTTTCTGAACTGTTAAAACGAGATACCACCGTTGCCATGCCTCACTATTCAACTCATTGATGTAGTTTCTTTTTCTGCTTCTGGCTTTGGTCAATTTCTCACTTCTACATGGGACTGAACCCCTGCCTTACTGAAAATATCACTGCTGTTGACATATCAGAAAAGTCTGAAATCAATTTCCACAGAGTTGCAATAGCATCATCTCAATTAGCGTAAATGAATAAATACCAGTTTCTGCAGCCACAGAAGAATATCATTCCGGAACTGAACATCTTCAATGACTCTCCTTGTAAAACCAAAGAGGACGCTGATGCATTCTTTCAGGTGACTCTGGTCTGAGTAGATGCTGTCTTGTCTTTGGGGGCCTGTGAAGTACAAAGAAGATAATTATGGCACATTTACTTTGTGATTTCACAGTTAAATTTAAGTTTTTATCCCGCAGGACAGCAGCAGTTTATCCCACTGCTGTTTTAAGTTTAAAATGGCCGTACAGTGGAATAAAATTTTTTTTTAAAAAATTTGCTAAGACTGGAGAAGTACCTCTTTTGGAATGTACTTTCATGGAATATGTCAATTGTTTTCCCAAATATGCCACTTTTCAAGTCATACTTTCCTCCAGGCGATTTTATATGAAATATTTTATGTTGTTGCTTTGTTTTATCTGCTACACAGGTTCGTGAGATATTGTCTGTTTGGTAAAACGCACATTTAGAAACTCTTAAACATACATGTCTTGGGTGTAAGACTTCATATGATATAAAGAAATACTATTTTTGTCATCTTGTAAATACCCCATTAACGATATATAGCGATGAATTCAGGAATCAACGTATTGCAGGAACACAAACTTCACTTAATTTACATTGCATGTCAAATTTTGGAAATGTAAATTTGAGGTGTTTTCTTTGTTAAAGTTTTCTTATAAACAATATCACAATTTTAAAAAACTACATGTTGACATTCTTCAACAAAAATTGCCAATTGCTCATATATTATTTAGGAACGGGTGTTGACAGTAGAAGGCAAACCTATTCAAGAGTGATGATATCCAGAACTAAATAATATATATCCATTGTACCTTTCCGACTTACATGTTCATATACAAGCGAGGATGATGATGCTTCATACAAAGAACCCCATCTTCCCCATGAGAGCGAACCCTCAGCAGATTAGTAGGACCCCACAGGTTAAGCCAGTAAAGGTCTGGTTGGTCAGAAAGTACATGGTTTTACCACATTTATAAATAAAGGTCTGATAATATTTTCCAAAAACGAATGGTGCTATGGCTACAGACTATCCAAGATTTACAGAGTAAGTAAAGAAATAGCGCAGGGAAGGCATGGATTATGTTTGGGTAGCTAGGATTACTATAGGTACTTTCCACTTTTTTGGCCTCAGTGGGCCTATTTCAGAAGGGGAAGAACAAATTTAGGGTTACAGAAACAGGGAAACGGGCTACCCCTTCCCTTATACACATTAATGAGATTTACAACTTCCATGAGCAGTGTTCAATCAATATCTGCTTGTGACCTTCCGTTTCACTAGATACTGTATCTCTGCCAGTCAGTCCCTTTAAAGGACTCAATTCCTGAGCCACAACGAACCACATTGTTGTATCATGAGATATACCACTTCAAAGGTTTCCATTTGTAAAAAAGCCTCTCAAGTCTGTCGCATATCTCCATTCTCTAAAATAATACATTCTAGACATTTGCAATGAAAGCCAGAGTGGCCCCAATGCCTCTTGTAGAGTGGGCTCTTGGCGTGAAAGGCAGAGTCTTTCCAGAAAGGGAGTAACACAGCTGGATAAAGTTAATAATCCACTTAGAGATGGCACCTTTAGAGATGCGATCCCCCTCTCTGCCTGTAGCTACGGAGACAAACAGTTGGTCTGTTTTCCTTAGCGGTCTGGTCTTGTTTACATAGTAGAGGACCGCCCTACGCACATCTAGGGTGTGTAGTTTCACCTCAGCCGAGCACTGTGGGTCTTGAAAGAAAGCCAGAAGCTCGATGGACTGGTTCACGTGGAATTTAGAAATAAACTTAGTTGAGAACCTAGGGTGTGTGCGTAAAACCAGTTTATCTTTATGGACAGTAAAGAAAGGATCTTGCACTGACAGAGCCTGAATTTCACTGACCCTTCTTATAGATGTAATAGCTACTAAGAAGGGCGTTTTATAAGTCAGGTGTTTGAGACTGCTTTTATGCATGGGCTCGAATGGGGGGCCCATGAGTTTAGATAGCACCACGTTAAGGTCCCATCCTGGTGGTGGGTTTGAAATAGGAGGGTGAAGTCTCTTTACTCCTTCCATGAAGGCTTTAACTACTGGTACTTTCCACCACAACACCTTGTTATGGGAAGTGGTGTATGCCGACAGAGCTGCCAGGTGTACCTTCAGTGAGTTAAAAACCAGTCCTGCATCCAGCAGGTGGAGCATGTATGTAACAATAGTGGAAGGAGTGCAATCAACTGGGTTGATTTGTTTATTCTGGCACCAGATAACGAATCTCTTCCATTTGTCAAAGTAGCAGTGCCTCGTGTTTGGCTTCCCAGATTCCTTTAGTATGTCCATACACCTCTGTGGTAAATTGAGATGTCCGAACTCTATGACCTCAGGAGCCATGCTGCCAGGTTCATTGAGTTGGGTTGAGGATGCACTGTTTGACCTTGGTGCTGGGACAGTAGGTTGTACCAGGCCGGAAGTTTGATAGTTTCGCACACCGCTAATCTGCGTAAGTGTGGGAACCACGGTTGTGTCGCCCACATGGGAGCAACCAGGACGAGCGTCATCGACTCTCTGTTCATCTTGTTGACCACCTTCCTGATGAGAGGAGTTGGTGGAAAAGCGTACGCAAACATTCCTGACCAGTTCATCCACAGTGCGTTCCCCTGGGAGTCTAGTTGGGGGAACCTGGATGCAAATCCTGGGCATGGTCTGTTTTCACTTGTGGCGAATAGGTCTACAGTGGGGAAAACCCACTGAGAGAAGATATCTTCTACGACTTCTCTGTGTAGACACCATTCGTGTTCTTCTGGGAGGGGGTCTCTGCTTAGAGCATCCGCTAGAGAATTCAGATCCCCTGGAACATGTTGCGATGACAGGAAGATGTTCCATCTGAGTGCCCATATCCAAATTTTCTGGGCAATCTTGGACAGATTTGGCGAACAAGTCCCTCCTTGCTTGTTCAGGTAAAACATGGCTGTAGTGCTGTCCGTCCGGATTTGCACTGACAGATTTAGCAGGTAGGGCTTGAACGCTTGAAGCTCTCTGAATACTGCCAGAAGCTCTAGCAGGTTGATGTGATTGGCCACTGAGTGAGACCAGAGACCCTGAGCTGTGTGGTGGAGATGATGAGCTCCCCACCCTGTTGGCATGCATCGGTTGTGACTACCGCCTGTATCTCGGGATCGTAAAAGGGTTTCCCCTTGGACAGATTTTCTCTTCTCCACCAGTTTAGGCTTTGTACAAGTGTTGGCGAAACGACCACTAGATCGTCCCACTGACCACTTGCCTGAGACCACTGTTTCGCCAACCATTCCTGCATGGGACGCATGCGCAGGCGCGCGTGCCGAACCAGGTAAATACATGACGCCATCATGCCCAGCAACCGCATTGCTTTGCGTACCGTTATCTGGCGAACAGACTGCTATTGCGGAATCTGCAGCAGTATATTCCGAATTCTTTCCTCGGAAGGAAAGGTCAACCCCTCTTGAGTGTCTAGGATAGCTCCTAGGAACTGTTTGGAGGTGCTTGGCACCAGACTTGACTTTTTCTCGTTTATTGAGAAGCCCAATTCGAAGAGGAGGTCGATTGTCCTTTGAATGTTTGTTCTGCAAATTACTGGGGTCTCCCCCGTGATGAGCCAGTCGTCCAGGTAAGGGTACACCGGGATAGCCTCCCTGCATAGGTGTGCTGCCGCCACCGCCAGCACCTTGGTGAATACCCTTGGAGCCGAAGCTATACCGAACGGCAGTACCTTGAACTGGTAGTGCCGACTGTCCACCTTGAAGCGCAAGTACTTTCTGTGCGCTGGGAACATGGAAATATGAAAATAGGCATCTTTCATGTCCAATGTTGCCATGTAATCCCCATTTTTTAGGAGGGGGATTACCTCTTGGAGAGTAGTCATGCGAAATTTTTGGGGCTTGACATACTTGTTTGCAGGCCGTAAGTTCAATACTGGGCGCATTGTCAAATCTTTTTTTGGCACAAGGAAGTAAGTTGAATAAATACCCTTGTTTACCTGGTGTCCCGGGACGAGTTCCATCGCGTCCTTTGCTAGCAGATTGACGATCTCCTCGAGGAGGATCTTCTGGTGTTCCAAATAATGTATTTTTTGTCGTGGAGGATGGTTCCGGGGACGCTCTAACAGTTCTATGCAGTACCTTGCGGATATTGTGGACAGCACCCATCTGTCTGATGTGATCCATTCCCAAACTTGGGTGAAGTTGGAAATGCGCCCCCCTACTGGGGTTGCGCGAGAAGGGACCCTGAACGGAGCATCACTGTTTTGGTGGAGGCGTGCCGCCCCCTTTACTGGGACTGCCTCTACCTTTACCACGTCCTCTTTTATTACCCCTGCCGTAACCCTGGGTAGACTGTTGGTTATTATTCTTCCACGGTGTACCCTGCCCCTGGGAATAGTTAGATCCTCGCTGGTAATTTTGGCCGCATGGGCGACGAAAATTGCCATTCCCCCTCTGATTAGGGGGTTTATTGGTTAGTTGGCCTAGGGATTTGAGCGTCTCATACTCGTCCTTGGCATTTTTGAGCACGTTCTCAATCGCCTTACCAAGCAACAGATCCGGCTTCACCGGTTTATCTAACAATGATGCTTGGGTTTCAGCTTTGAATCCAGACTGCCGTAACCAAGCGCGTCTCTTGATAACAGTTCCTTCTGCTATCAATCTGCCAGCATTATCCGCGGCATCAAAGGTTGCTTTTAAAATGCAACCGGAGACAGCTCTTCCCTCCGCCGCAACTCGTGCCAACTGGCTCTTTAAGGGTTCTGGGGCGGAGTCTATGAGTGCCGCGACCTTTTCCCACTGATGGCAGTTGTAGCTGGCCAACAGGGTGGTGGAGTTGGCAATCCTTGCCTGGTAGGCGGAAGTAGAGGCTACTTTCCTGCCCTAACCATACAATTTCTTGCTCTCCTTGTCGGGAGGAGCTTCGGACGATGACAAGGGTGTTCCAGCCCTCTTATGGGTGTTTGTAACAACCAGAGAGTCTGGTTTCAGATGCCTCCTTATATACAGTGGGTCTGATTGGGCTGCCCTGAAAAGTTTCTCAATCCTGGGGTTCACGGCCCTTGTGAGGTTAGCATTTAAAAATGAAGGGTCTATTCTTTTCTGAATAGATATAAGGATAGGGATGGCCTGAGCAACAGGCCTCCTTTCTCCCACTAACTCTTCGGCGAAGTCCCTCTCCTCTTGAGCACCCTGGGTGTCAATATGGAAATGCTCTGCCGCTCGGGACAGAACTTCATTCAGGAGAGGTTGATTGTCGACAGGTGAGTCGGTAATCGGGGTTTCTTTCTCTACCGGGGAATCTACTCTGTAGGTCGCAGGGTCTTCCTCTTCCTCTTCTTGGTCCTCATCATCCCCATAGTAGCCCGTACCAGATTGCTCTTCCAAAATGCCCAAATCTGGATCCTCACAAAAGGATGCATCTCCTTGATATTGAGAGTTGGGCTGTATATAGAAGGGGTCCGAAGACCGTGTTGGGGCTTCAAACCGGGACTTCTTACTTGGAGGTATTGGATCCTTAGAGCCTGATGGTGCTGACCCGTCGGGAGTATAGGAGAGAAAGTGTTCAGGGTTTTTTGCGTAAAAATCTGCCAATTAAGACATCCTTGACATAACCCTGTCTATGTCATCACTAGACCCTTCTCTATAACTGGGAATGATCCTTTCTGGGACTTTCTCCGCCTTATCCTGACTAGACTTACTGGTTTTAGCAGGGGTCCTTGGGATAACAGAGGACTGGGACTGTTTATGTGGAGAGGGAAGTTTTTGAGGTGTGTGAGGAGGCTGAGACTGCTTCCTCCGTTTTGCCCCCTCCCTGTGGGTGGAAGAGTGTTTCCCTGCTTTTTCGCCCCTTCGGAGCCTTCCGACACCTGGCGTCGAGGTTCGGGGGTAGTGTCCCTATCTTTAGAACATGGAGGTAGGGACTCGGGAGCCGCCGTTACGTGGTCTGCGGGCGCCGACTCCTGGAGTGCGGTCTGGAGATGGAAGTCGGCTTCGTCTTCAGATGATCGAACTTCCGTTACCTTGGGGAGAGAGGCACTCTTGGCAACAGTGGATGATTGCCTGGAGTCATGCGGCGATCTAGTTCGAGAATGCCCAGAGGACACCGATTCGGACCGTTCTCTATGTACCTCTTTCCGAGAACTCGACGTGTGCGTCGAGTCTCGGTTGGACTTCATGTGCTTTGTGGAAGTGCTGTGGGTAGCGCTTGTGTCGCCGGGGCTCTTCCCCATAGCCGCCCTGCCGGACGACCTTCCGAAGTCGGGGACTTGCGCTCGGCTGTTTCTTGACGCCACGTTGCCCTCGCCGTCTGAAAACACAGCGTCGCTGCCATTGCTGAAGGTGCCCTCCGCTGCCATGGCCTCCTGACGCCTGGCGTGGTGGGCCCAACGCTTCATCGAACGGTCCTTAAGTGTTTTTGGTTTAAACCTACTACACGCTCTGCAGTTCACCTCGGGGTGGTCCCTCGGCAAGCAGAGATTGCACGTGGCATGTCTGTCAACCCAAGGGTACTTGCGGTTGCACTTGGGGCAGAATTGGAAAGGGGTACCCTCCATACGCACCTTGTGGCAGCGGGCTGTTAAGAGTAGGAATATATAAGAATGTACCTATATACCAAAAGAGTGTAGAGCATGTCCACCCCCCACTCTCCCTACTTGCAGGGCCGAGGCCAGAGGCCTTCCGAGGCCCAAATCCGTCGTGCAGCTGTCGACGGTAGACTTCTTCTCCGGTCCGGCCTCGAGTGTGACTCGACGTTGGGGTGGAGAATGGGGTAAATATAACGATATTTTGCAAAAGTATGGCTAAGGCCAGGGAACTCCGCGAAATGCTTCCGACCAGTATGGTGGAAAAAAACTATCTGAGGGTCCTACACGTCTGAGGGATCATGGGTACAGTGGACGTCACACTAGGGATAGTATTACTGGCACGACCTGTGTCGACGCCCAGTTTCGAAAAAAAAAAACTAATACTCCGCAGCTTCCACTAGATGTCGGCCTATGCACAGCATGTGATCCAAGCAGATTCCACAAGCCTCAGAAATATATGATACAATAAGTTGAGGAAAGCGAGAGCGATTTTTTTTTTAAAAAAAATGTGTTTCCAATGTTTATACTTTGTGTTAAAAACTGTATTTTTTTTTCACATGGTTTTGGTGTACTAACCCCTCGGTGTGAACACTGTTTTCTCACACAGCACGTTGTATTATTTACTCCACAGTGTAAAATCTTATGTATGTAACTCCTAAGTTTCCTTGCGGCGAGTTACCTCAGGGTTCGGTGCGCGATCCAATAACAAACAAATACAAAATACAAATCCACACTGAGTGGTGTGAGAAACTTGAGGGCATCACATCTACTCACCGGGATCTTCTATTCAGGTGGCATGGGAAGGGCCATCGCTTTTGGATCCCGGCCCTGGGGGCGGACAAGCTAGGGAGGAACGCCTGAGTGGAGTGTCCTGGGGATTGGGGAAGAGGGTGCTGGATGGCGAGACTTGGTACTCCCCCCCCCCCTTTCCTAACACTGATTTACCCTCCCTTCCCTCAGCCTTAATGGGCTATTTCCGCTCATGTCCTATTCATCCCCATGAGTTCCCACAAAGTACTGAGAAGATGAAGAAGCCTAGAAGAGGAATGAACACTTGATATGATATGACATGACAAGATGAGTCATTTATAACGCGCCTATATACATGTGTTTCCCATAGAAAATACCACTCTAGTACTGCGATGAAGAAGAGTGATTTGGGGGAATACAGAAATGAAGGTCAGGCATGTCCCATTCATTGTATTAACTTTGGCCAGGCAAAAGTGGCCAAGGACTCACACCTGAAACCCCTTGACAGGGTTCAGGTGTATAAAAGGTGGCGCACACAGCAGAAAGGAGTTCGTCAGGAGAGAGCAGCAGGGAAGCCGGTCTAACATGTAGTAAACCCGTGGAGCAACAAGAAGCTCAAGACGTGGAGAGTGCGGCAGTATGCAGAAGCGGGCGACGGAGCCATATCTCCAGGGTATTAGCAAGGACAAAAGAAGGGAATTGTGGCGATTGTCGTCCCCTTTGTTGTGGCTGCAGAGTGCTACATTCCCCTGGGTGGAGAAACTGCCCCAGGAGTGTCTGAGGGGCAGGAGGTGACACCCTGACCTTAACCGCAAGACATTGTGTGAGCAGAGAAGCCGGGGGAAGCAGCAAAGCGTCCAGTGAGTTTCAAGAAACGCTAGAAACCTCGTACGCAAACATATGAAAGCTAAAGTGAATTACATTGTATCGGAATGGTCACGTACAGTCGGTACGTTCTCGAAAGCCTCTGAACAAGAATAATAAGAGAACAAACGATTGTGAGGCAACCAATGGAGTGTCTGGAGACTAAGTAACAGAGTGGGTACAGGTAACAAAGTTATACAGGTTTGAAAGATTCGTAACAACTGGCTGAGAGTGAACAGTGTTAAAGAGTAAGAACTCGGTAAAGAAGCTGTTAGTGAACAGCAGAAGGGGGAGCAGTGAAGTGTGAGCAAAAGCTTGGTCTGGAGTACCTGTTAACCCAAATAAAGGGAGAAAGAGGTTATCAGTGGAAGCCAGCAAAATATAAAAAAGGGAAACGAAGAAAGCAAGTCACCTACTAGTGAATATTTGGACAAAAGCTTGGGCAAGAAAGAAGCCAAGTAAGGAAGTCATGAAAGGAACTAATTAAGAAACTACAAGAGCAACTGGTTGAGCGACCTGTAGTGGGTAGACAGCGCGATCTGTCACCTGTGCCAAGACCAGGGAGCCCCAACCAACCTCTAACAGTTGTTAAAGGAAGTCATGAATACTGCGATTTAAGAAAGAAGTGCTTTTGAGCTTGGGAAAGGGAACCCTGAGCTCTTGCTGAACATTGTGACAATTAAGCCATGAGGTACATTAAGCTTGGGGAAGGGAACCCTAAGCTCTTGTGAAACTTTGCGAAGTTAAATGAGCATTGTACGTCACGAACAAGTAGGTTTTGGACTTGGGAAGGGAATCCCAAGGCTAAGCTAATTTGCTGAAACAAGCACTTACAGGAACTGTATCCTGAACTTGGGCAAGGGAGCCAGAGGTAGCTCCATATTTGTTTTTGGACACTGTTTAGTTAACTAGGAACATTCCTACACTGTGAGGGCAAGTATAGTTTTTGACACAGACAGCTTTTTGGTTTGGATTTACAGACACAGACTTTCCTTAGTTTATTTAGGTAGGGAAACCCCCAACTTAGTTATAGTTTCAATAAAGGTTTAGGTTTGGTGATCAATAGACTAACAAATATTGATTTAAACCTGCTCATGGAAGTTGTAAATCTCATTAGTGAATGCATATAAGGGAGGGGTATCATGTTTCCCCGTTTCTCTAACCGCATGTTTGGTAGAGACCGGTCTAGGGACACTGGACAGAATTTGCAGTGGATTCCCATTCCATTCAACAGCCATTCGGAAGGAGATCCACCCTCCTTTGCCCAAGCAATAGTTTGGTAGTTGTGGGCAGAAAACATTCAGAGACGGGGCAAGATGGCCGCCTAGCTCCAGAGCTCTGTGACCCACAGATTACTATCTGCAGACAACGGTGAGATCCTGCCATCCTTGGCCCCAGAAACTACCCTGGACTGTTCCTACGCACGTAGCACATACTGTGTGAAAACCGCCGCCTGCGGTTCATCTGCAGCCGAGATACGCTCAGCCTGGCCTGCAGGGCCGATAGGGCAGCTGGGTCTGCCTCCTGGAGCCCGTGCACAGTGCTGCTGTGACGGACTTGGAGCGCCGCCGCTGCGAGAACTTGCGCAACGGCCTGTCGCGGAGAGACGTGGACCCCGCTGCTGCCCTGCGACACAGCCCGGAGCTCCCCACACCTTGCCGCCGTGGGCCCTGCCGACTATGGTAGGTGCCTCCCCGGGGGTGTACGAGCGGCGCTGCCATCACACTGAGCCCTCACTGGGCTCTCTGCGGCCCTGCTTCACTGACCGGGGTGACCGGAGCTTGCCCCACCCCCCACCGACACCAGCAACGCTCGTCGTCCCCTTCTGGGCGCGGCGGTGATCCGCGACGGCCCGGGCCTGGGATCCTATCTCATCAGGGACACTTGCCGCAAATGCCCTCCCACCCCTGCGGCGCTCACCGACCTCCGTGGGTGCAGCGGCGGTGTGTGGCGGCCGCCCTCGGGTCCGCTGCGGGGCGGCTGTTGTGCCCTAGCCCGGGCGACGCCTGGCGGAGTGGGAGGCACAGGTGGCCCGATCCCGGGCGCTGAGGCGTGAAGCGCCATACAGGGAGGAGGAAGGAGCAGCAAACACTACGGGCGGCGCTGCGGCTTTCCATTGCGCTCTGTGGCTATTTTTGGTGGCGGCCCCCACAACGGAAGGCCTCTCCCCCCACTTGCCGGGGATCTACTGCTGGAGGATCTGATCGGAGCGAGGCACCACACGAGGTGTATCCACTCCGCCACTTGCAGCCCACAGCAGCATCGTGTCTTAGCCCAGTGGACCCCCCACACCTATCTACTGTGTTTCCTGCCCAGAGAGCCTGGATGCAATTTGAAGTGAGGCGGGCTATACGGGGACCCTCCTGATGCCTTACAACTACTTCCCCTTGCTGTTCCTGGGGCCTGAACCCGCCAAGCCCACCGGCATACAGTCCCTCTGGGTGCCCCTGCTTTGCTGCTTCCCCAGCCTGGTCCGGCCCATTCCTAACCCGTCGGGGCTAATACTTGAACTACTAAGCACGGATAGCCGCACGCTCAGCAGCCGGCCAACTATTCATCCCACTACAGAGCTCCTGTCCGACTGTCACCAACAAAATCGCCTGCCTTGGTGCCCCTTCCCGTTACAGAGATGTCCAACAGAGCGCGCGGGGCCAGCAAGGAGGGCACCATGGACAGGTTTATCAAGGCGGCACCCAGGGCGGACCAGGCATCCTCATCTGCAGCACAAGAGGAGGGCGATATACATCCAGAACCCCCCCAGCCTGACTTAACGATTATGATGGAGTCCATGGCCAAAAACTTTGCAGCCATCCATGAAAAACTGGACGATATCAACGCGAATGTGGCCTCCCTGAGAGCTACACTAGACCAACATGGGGCCAGAATCACGGAGACAAAGCAGAGGATTGGCACTAACGAGGACAATGTTCATACCTTGCAAAACACAGTCACGGAGCTAGTCCGCGACATGAAACAAGTCAAAGCCAAGTGCGATGACCTCGAATCGAGGTTGAGATTGCGGGGGTCCTTGAATCTGCTCTAAAGGGCTGCATGGAACTCGCAGTTGAACAACTTCTCAGAGACCTCCTGGATAACCTGTATCATCAATGTGGGTCAATGGCAGCGGTAGCCCCCCCTGCAGCTGCAATGCCTTTCAAGGCGGAGTGTTTATGGTTAAGCCCCTGTTGGGTTATTGGTCAAGCGTTGCCCAGTTGGGAATGGCACGCAGTTGGGCACTCCAAGGGTGGGCACTTATGTACTGCTAGGTTGGTTCGGGCGGTGAGGGTGGGGAAGTTGGGGAATGTTATCATAAAATCGGCAGGAAAGGAATGACTGGTTTTGTTGTGAGGCGCTCTCGCGCCACTGCTGTACACATCGGGTTAGACAAAGACAAATCCTTTGGTTGGGATGTCCCGTAGATTGTCAATATGGCTATTAAAATAATGACATGGAATGTCCGGGGATTGACAAACCTCAAAAAGTCCCGCAGGATTGCGGCATATGCACAGAGACACGGGATCAAGGTGCTCCTGTTGCAGGAGACACATGCTTTGAAACACCTATCATCTAACCTTGCACAGTCCTGGGGCCCTAACAGATTCTACACCCAATTTTCCACTCAATCCAGAGGGGTCTTGACCCTCATCCACAAATCGGTAAAATTCGCACTCCACACATCCCACATTGATGCAGAGGGTATATATGTTATTCTCCACTGCACTTTGGCTAATAAGGAATGTTTGCTTGTGAACTCGTACGGCCCCAACACCGACTCCCCTGAGTTCATTGATGCCCTGACCGCCATCCTTATGAGATATGTGGAGGTTCCCATTATATGGGGTGGGGGGGAGACATGAATCTTATATTTGACAATGTCCTGGATAGGACGTCAATGACCCGCAGGGTCACGCCACAAGCTGCCAAAAGACTCCTCGCATATATGGACTCCCTCAATCTACATGACGTGTGGAGGACGCTCCAGTCCCAGATTAGAGATTACACCTTCTACTCTACAGTACACGACAGCTCCTCGAGAATAGATGCGTTCCTCCTTTCTGGGTCCCTGGTGGGTAGGGTGACAGGGGTTGAGATACTCCCACGCACGCTCTCTGATCACTCCCCCGTGCTACTACAGATCCAACTTGGAAACACTCTGACCCACCCGGCCCGCCTGGCGCTTTAAATCTGAGGCCCTATCCGACATTGTCTTCAAAGAGGAAATCCTGTCTGATATACACACTTTCTTCGAGAACAACAATGTACAAGACACACCTGAGGGGACCCGATGGGAAGCATTCAAGGTATACATCAGGGGGATGTGCATCTCAAGGGAGGCCGGGGTTCTCAAGGCCATAGGGCAGGCCCTAACTAGCTCCGAAAAGAAACTCAAAACCTTAGAACAAGAACATGCCTCTGCGCCAGCTCCGGCAACCCTAGCGAAAATTAGGACAGAACTAGAACTCTTTGAATCACATGCCATGAGCGAGGTGCGGTACTTTGCTCGCCCCGTGGCTGCCCGAAGGTATGGGGAGGGAGACAGACCTGGTATAACCCTAGCCAAATTAGTACACGCGGAAGGGGGTAGATCCCAGATAGATAGCATTCTAGATGAACAAGGCCAGCGACACTGGTCGGACCAAGCCATCATTGACACCTTTGCTAGCTTTTACGCCAGCCTATATGGCCCCCAGCTGGAACACAACGCCCACGACCAGGATGACTTGTTAGAACGCATCCCAATGACCCTTATCTCCCAAAGCACTAAGGAACAACTGGATACCCTGTTCACCCTGGAGGAGATAGTCCAGGTAATTTCTAACCTTCCGAAGAATAAAGCCCCGGGCCCCGATGGCCTCACGTCTGAATTCTATAGGGAACATGTTGCCATCCTTGCTCCCATACTGCACGGGGTCTGGACCGAATCGCTCCGGTTAGCCACCCTCCCCCCTTCTCTGCGGGAAGCTCTAATCACCGTCCTCCCCAAACCTGGAAAACCTCCAGACGAATGCGGCTCTTACAGGCCCCTTTCTCTCATCAACACGGACAGGAAAATATTTGCTAAAATAATTGCGAACAGGTTCCTTCCATTTATGCCCCACCTGGTCCATGCAGACCAGAGTGGCTTTGTTCCTGGCCGATCTACAGCACTTAATATTCACCGATTGTTTAATGTAATGTCCAGAATCGACCCAAAGGCGGATGCAGTAGCGGTCACGCTAGACGCCCAAAAGGCATTTGACATGGTCATGTGGCAATACCAATGGGCTGTGTTGGGGAAAATGGGAGTGGGACCAAACATGATCTCCTATATAAAACCGCTATACACGGGTCCAATGGCCAGGGTACTAGTCAACTCCATCGCCTCCTCTCCCTTTCAGTTACACAGGGGTACCCGCCAGGGATGTCCGTTCTCCCCCATCCTCTTTACGCTCGCCATTGAACCCATGGCTGACCACGTCATGGATGGATCGTCACACCCACAAAGGTATTCGCTTACAAGACACACCGGAAATCATCTCACTGTACGCCGATGATGTACTCCTTTATGTAAGGAACCCCTCCACACACTTGGACCCGATCATCTGAGACATAATTAAAATAGGCACATACTCCGGCTTTAATATCAACTACTCTAAATCTGAAATATTCCCTCTAACCGCAGCAACCCGACAACCATCATGCGAATACCCCCTACGCTGGTCCCCAGGGGGCATCAAGTACTTGGGGGTGCAGGTGTCGCTTTCAAAAGCCTCTCTACTGGCTGATAACTACGAGACGACGGCGCGGCTCATTGAATCCAAGCTGCTTAATTGGCGCAACCTCCCACTGTCCCTGGCGGGCAGACTGTCCCTGGTCAAGATGATTGCAGTCCCCAAGCTTCTCTACATCTTTGCCAATGTACCGGTGTGGCCCGGGAAGCAATACTTCCAAAGGCTCCACTTGGCGTGTGCCAAATTCCTCTGGCACTCCGGTGTCGTTCGCAAGAAGTGGCAACATATGACCCGCCCTACGAAAAAGGGGGTTTCACAGCCCCAGATCTGACCCTGTATTGGATAGCGGCGCAGGCCCAACATGCTACGCACTGGTACACACATACGAACCCGCCCCCACATGTCAAACTGGAGAAACTGGCAGGGGATGGGACCAATATCACGACCCTGGTACTACACCATACATTTCAGTCAGACGCCCCGGCAGACCCTGTGGCCACCACAATCAAGGCATGGAATAAGATCCTGAACACCACACAGGACCATCATCCATATTATAAATGGCTTCCCATATGGCAGTTCCCGGGACTTTCCCCCACGCATGAGCAGCATTTTGTGCGACACTGGGAGGCTCTGGGATATCGAGCACTAACCGACCTATTCCCAAATAGTACATTTATTACCCCCCAAACATGGTAGCCCGAACACTCCAACTCAGCGCTTGACCTACTGCAATACTTCAGGCTGAGAGCGGCGGTCCATGCAATGTGGCCCTCCTACCCAGATGAGCCCCCAGACGCACCCGAATACCAATGTATAGCAAACTCTACAAGTGGCAGGGGCATAATATCCTCCTTGTACAAAATGCAACTGGAAAAACGTGGGAATACATCCCTCAAACCACGTGAAGCTTGGGCTAGGGAGCTAGAAATAGAAATCACTGAAGAGATGTGGGACAAAATGTGTGCATACACGCGCAAAGTCTCCCTTAGCGCTAGATTCCGATGCATACAATATAAATTTCTCAACAGACTTTACTACACGCCACAGAGAGTGGCGAAATTTACACCCAACCCTTCTCACACCTGTCCGAGATGTAACTTTGGGGAGGCAGATCACGTGCATATGTTTTGGTCCTGTGCTGCACTGAATACGTTCTGGCTGGAGGTGACAGGGCCTCTCTCGGAGATAATTGGGTCTCCAGTAGACCCGGACCCGCTGGCCTTACTGTTTGGAATGTGGTTCGGAGAAAATGCGAAAATAAATGTAAAATTTTTTTAATATAAGTGCAATCGTTGCTAAAAGATGTATATTGCAGAATTAGAAGCGCCGCTCCCCCCTACCTTCGCGATGTGGCTGAAGGCCCTCACATGGGTACAAATGTGCGAGGAGGAATATATTGTACTCTTGCTTGTGTCATCTCGCCCAAAAAATGTGTGGACAGACTTTTGCAGCTATTTGAACAATAAAGATGAGCTGGTCGGAAGCTCCACTCCATTGTCGGAACCGCCCGACCCTGCACCATGTGTACTGAGCACCTAGCCCCTCGGGCTGTCAAGCCTCCCCCCCCATTCCGAATCGTTTTGATGCATGCGCATGATAGAATGCCCTAATGGGACAATGCGATTTCTGTTTTCCTCTGTGTATGATGTACTGTAGCGGTCTTCACTTTCTGCCAATAAACAAAAGTTTAAAAAAAAAAAAAGAAAACATTCAGAGACAGTTGTGATTGCTTCTCTCAAAACAAAAGATATTCCTGGATTAGACAGTATTGACAGAAAAATTAAGAGAAAGCACCGACTGTTAGCAGATTGAATCCCAATGCATTATGCAACAAAGGCATGTCGACAATCCCTCTGTTTGGCATCGGCAGAACTGTGTGAACAAAGAAACCTAGCCATCCAGTCCTGCTATCATGCTTCTGCATGTGGGATGTGTAAGAAAGGCATGGTATCTAAAGCAAGACAGACACAAGTGATCACAGTTCAAGGGTGTTTATTAAACTACAAAAAGAGGTGAGATAAACGTCTAAGCTAAACCTAACTCTAAGATGGGAGCAAGCTACGACCATCAAATAATAATAGCACTGTCCAAGTGGAGTCTAGTTAAAAAAATAATAATAATAATAATAAAAAAGCCTATACTAAGAAACCTATTGCCAGTGCTTACCGATATGTTACTAAATAGTGTGGGATAATGTTCATAAGAAAAGAAAGAAGTGTTCACAAAAATGATAAGTCAGGATGTCATAGGTCTCCCTTCCCCATGTTTTCTAGCATGGGACAAAGTGGGACTACTGAGCACAGCACACTCCTGGGCTTCTCCAGCACGAGGTTACAGTTCCTTTTCTAGCATTAGGGCCTTCTGTGCTTAAGTCTCTTCTCATGCAAAGTCACTTGCTTCAGAGGGCCTGATACACCAAAACAAAAGTTCCTTCGGGTTATCTTTACGTGGGGTGAATACCCGTCACCGTTGGATCCCCCTCAGCCGGGTTCCGATCCTTCTCTCAATCAGCCTCCCTCAGTCGGGTTCTGACCAACCACTCACTGTGGACATCCCTCGGTCGGGTTCACACTTGTCATCACAATGTTTCTATGTGTTAACAGGGTGCAGGATTCACTTCCCTTGGTATTCCAGCCCCCAGTCAGGCTTCACATGTTCTATCATCACTATGCTTTTGCAAGCATCCCTCGGTCGGGTTCACATTTGCCCCTTTAACACAGTTTCCTTTGTTTAACTTTTCTTGCCCACTTCAATATTCGTAAGTCTAATGTCCATTTAAACAATAGCAAAAGGTTCAGGTTAGGTCCCCCTCGTCCGGGCCCAGACCAACCAGAGTGCTTGCCGATTCAAACAGCATTCCAATCGGCGTTCTCGTCTCGCTAGGTCACCGTCAGCCGACAACAAGTGCAGCTTTTTATCATCACAGTTCGTACAGACGCACATGCCAACTTGTAACAACCAAAAACTTCTGCAATGTGTCAAGGACTTTCGATTGTACAAAGGATTTGACTATAGCATGGCCTTCCCTATTGCCTTAGTATTCGTAGTTTCCTTTATTTTTAATATTCAACACAGTCTCTTTGTTCAGGAGAGGAGTACCAGCCAGAGACCTTCAACTGAGAGCCTGCATGACGCTGGACCAGTCTGACTATCTTCTTGCAGTTGCCACTGCAACCTTCAGCCTAACACAAGCCGGTCTACTTTCAGGTGCATCCGGCTCACCGGCTGTGTTAAACTCGCTCGGTTCCTTTACCTGCTGGAGTCAAGGACGGTTCCTCGATGGCCACCACGGCTCTCCGCCCTGCCAATCAGTGCAGACGGGGGCCATGTACTGTTGACATCCGTCGTACCACCTGCCAGGTGCGATTCCCAGTCTTCAGAATGTTTAATCGGAGGCTTCGCGGATCTGGGTTGGAAAGGGCAAGGGCAACTCCCTCCTTGACGTCCTTTCAGGTCGCACCGCCTTTCTCCTCCGTTTGAACTGCCGTCCTGCAATGGCTGTTTCCTCGTGCGTTCTGCCTTGCTCAGATTGTGCTTGTGTGCTCTGCCTTTTATCCCAATCGGGGAGGGAAAGGGTAGTCAGGTGTGTGTAGTGGTTGGTAATTGCCTGACTCTGCTTGACCCTTGTGTTGGGACATGTCAGGTAAACGGGTCGGTTATTGGTCCGTTGGCGTTCATGCTGTGAGAAAGCTTTTGTGTCAGAAAAAGGGGGGTGGGGGATCCAGTTTGAGTATCCTACCAGGCAGGATGGGGAAACTGTCATAAGGAAGTGGATGCCGCGTCTCACCCTTCAGCGTCCCACTAGCGCTCCCCGAGGACCCCTCATCCAGGTAATCCTCCGTCACTAGTCCACCCCTAGGAACTGGATCCAATAGGGTTGGCAGTGTCCTGGCCACCTGGATGACAGATCCCTGGGGACTAGTACGTGAGACACCATCAAGTTTCTCATAAAAGCTAAAAAGAGTGGTTAGCATTTTGGAATCCTTACCAATCTTTACTTTAGCACTGCATATTATTGTTTAGTGTACTACTAAGCATGTCCGTGTTTCCCAAATTTGTTATACAAACGATACTGCAGGAGAAGATCCTTGACCAAGATCACACAATTTTGGAGAAGTGGAGAAACTGTAATCAGAATAAATGGCAATATTTCAATGAAATCGAACCCTTGATCTCCTAGTGACATCAGAGGAAGCGACATCAAACGTTCCTGTTGAAATTCAAATGTTAATCCGCCATTCTGGTGATGCCCAATTAGCCCAAAGATTTGCCAGCCTCTTCTAGCTCAATCACAGGTATGCAACTGGGAGAAACCTAAAGCCAAACACAAGGTATGACAAAGCCTACAATTCCCAGACTTATATAATACCGTAACACCAGTTTACTCAAAATCTAGTTCAATTAAAACTAAATAATGATGTCAAAGACCAATTTTATATAATTCTAGCATGTCAATTTGTTTTGCAGTGTAGTTTCTTAAGCAGTCCTGACATCATTAGGTCTGTATACCCACCCTCAGCTGGGTCCAAGGGTGAGAAGTGTTGAGCCGGAAGTACGCCATACGTTTTCGCTAGTATATGCATTAAGAACAAAGACATGCTTTCCAGCCACATCATCCATGTATTAATTTACATGACTGAGGGTCTTCACAAATTCCCTATGGCAAAGAAGGCTGTTTCCCAGCGCTGTGCTGCGTTTCACTGAGGAGTTTTGTTTCTCTCTCATCGCCAGGCGCCCTCTCCAGTGCTCATGGTGCTGAGTAGTGGTTGCTGCATCACCTGGCGTGTACTGGAGGCTCCCCGTTTTCCATGCCAGCTCAGAGTAATTAAAGGCGCTCTGACAGCATTACTGCCTCCACGCCATACGTGGCACATACATGAGAGCTGCACAACTGTTGTGCGCCTGTCAAGTGGCTAACTTTACCATTCTTCCATGGTGTCTGGGCACCCTTGCATGCTTATTCCCTGCTATTTTGCTACCTTCATCATTTGAGTTGCAAAGCTGGTGTTCTTTCATACACAGTCAAAGTGATTATCCTTGAAGACAGTCATTTCAGATGAAGAAGGGTCCTCCTCCAGTGCTGGCACGTCCCATCCATGCCAGCTGATGCATGATCATTCCATGCATCTTCAGCTTTTGACACTGCGAACACCAGTAATCTTGGTCCAATGAGGGTATGATGATACGAGATTTTGAAATCTACATTGAGGTAACTGGACCCCAAGTTCACAAACAAAAGAGAACTACTACTATGTACACGAGGAGAGGAATTCGCTGACGGGCCCATAGGTCAGCGCTCACCCTCAAGAACCTGTAAGACAAGATAGCTGCACCATGTGAGGACAGGGGGTGCAGAATTCACTTACTCCAACACGACTCAATAATGAGTAGTTTGGCAAAGGGAAGTCTGTTTAATGATACATACATCAAACAGGGAAACAAATGGGAATCAGCTGTAGTGCGATCACCGGTCTCACTCCAACTTCCACGAACTTTGGTAGAACAGTAATTCTTATAGGCACAAATCGTCATCACTGACGTCTAATTTCTATAAAAAATCATCACGCAATATAATTGGTTAGGAAAGGCAACTTAAGTATAGGTGCTATATCTGTATATAGAAATAAAGCATGTGGATTGGATAACTCTTATCGGGTGGGAGTCTACGCCCGTCCCTCTACATCACACGTGATTGACGTCACTACAAGTACGACGTCCTATTGGTTACAGTGTCTATAGGACCCTAGATTACATGGTCCATTGTGATTGGGCAAGTTACACCCTTAAACATAAATCTCCATTTTAATTAGGAGCATGCAAAGCAGACACCCAGGTGCCTAGTGCCCCAAGATTCACCCTTCCTCCTTTCCATCAATCAGTGTTTTAGGGCGATGTGTCAATTAGTTGGCTAAGGACGGCCTCAAAACTGTAGTCTCTTATCAGGAAAAGTTAAAGCATCCTTGGGTTCTGGATGACATCAGGTGGTGGTACATCTCTGCGCCTGGCTGGTCACCTGTTGGTTCACCGTGAATTTGCTTCAGTTTCCAGCTTTAGTTGCATTTAATTCTGCTTTGGCCCTACCATCCGCCTGGGCCTCTCTTATGTTGACCTTCATGAGCGAGCTGGTATGCTCTGAAGTTTGGTTCTTGCGAGCTGACGCTCTCCTCCCCTTCTCTGGGTGACCTCGATTTCCCAAGCGTGAGCCGCTCTCTGTTGAGTTTCGATTCCTCTCTTCCTCTGTTCTGGTTGAGTTGTGAAACTTGGCCTGCCAGGCCTCTGGCAGCCTGGGCCCATTTCTGCTTCGCAATATGGAGTTGCACTTGTATTGTGTGCCTTATTGGAGGTAGATATATGGTTGGCGCTTGCCGCTCCATCTTCTACTAAGCACTGCAAGCAGCATCGATTTCTTAGCATCTTGCGTTCCAAGCCTATTTACACACAGTTAACAGGTCGGTTGCTTCCATCTTGTCCTGTAGTACCGTTCTCTCACGTTTTAACATTGTCTCGTCTTTGTATCCATTACATTTATTTTCGTAATCACTTACATTGGCGTGTTATTTTCAATAGTGGCTTTTGTTCATTTATGAGTCTGTTCAGGCCCTTGTGTCATTTCCCCTGGAATTAGGGCTCTTGGGGTCTCTTTGTGGACCGTCTGTAGGTACTCCTCATTTCGTATCAGCGGCTGGTATGGTTGTCTGATAGGGTACCGTGTTGCCCGGGGTTTATGGTTATGGGCACTTCAACAGGTACATATCTTCTAATGTACACTGGGCAGAGTCCCAGTGCAACTCTCTGCTGGTTCATTTGCTCTTCATACGTCACGTACCTTGGCGAGTACCTTTCAGGTACCTCGAAAGGAGGGGCAGGGGTGCAAATCATGTCTGGGACCTCCTTTATACTCCCCCCCCCCCCATCTGGTCGGTTCATCAACCACTTCTGCTTCATTCTTGATCTCTCCTTCTTTTGATTCTTCAGTGTTTTGTTCATCGTCTTCAGGGTTGGCACATGATGGCGTGAACATGTGTGTCTTTGGAGTCCATATTTGTATTACGCCTTTCAAACTCCCTGCTGTTTTGACGTGATCTCTCCACCTGCCAGGGAATTTTCTTTTACCCTGGGGATCTCATCATAGAATTCCTCATAGATCGCACAGTCGTGTATGGGTTCTCCCTCTGTGACTGGCTCAGCTATGAACGTAGCAGGGTTTACAGATTTACATTGTACTGCTTTAATCGATGGATTAGAGATAACCTCATAGGCGGATGCTCTCTGTGACATCAGTGTGCCCTTTGATTTCTCTAAAATTGCGAACAGTGAGTGCTCAACATACAATGTCATGGAGCACCACATCACAATGGATGACGCCTTCTCGATGGCGAACGCGGCAGCAGCTAGATTTCATGACCGGGTCCAGACTCCTACTGTAATATGCTAGCGGCTTGTATCCCAGCGAGGTTCGTTGCGCAAGCACTGCCGTCATAACATTTCCATCGGTGTGTGAAAACAGGTAGAATTGCTCTGCATAATTAGGAATCCCGAGCACTGGGGCCTTACAGATTGCCCCATTGAGCTCTGTAAACCCTTTCTCCATTGCTTCATTCCATTCAATTTCTTCTCTTGTTGCCTTGGCCTTTTTAAAGGGCCTGTAGCAAGGGGTTGGTATACGAGCTGTAGTCAAAGACTCAAGCTCGGACATAATTGCACAGGCCTAAGAAGCTTTGCATTTGTTTTAGCATGCGTGGCTTGGCCGTGTTCATGATAGCTTCAGCCCTTTCTGGGGTTACCTTCTTCGCCTCATGTGAGATCAGTTGCCCTATGTACAACACCTCCTGTTGGCAGTACTGCAACTTTTGCTTGTCAACTTTGTATCCTTTCTCAGCCAGTATAGTCAATAGCTGGACAGAATCGCGCCTGCATTGCTCTTCAGTGGTGCTGCAGATCAGAATGTCATCTACATACTGCAAAACAACATTGTCCACCGTAATATTGCTTATGTCCATTTGCAGTTGCAATTGCAGTGAGCAGAGCTCTGTCTTTTACTATGCCATATAAATGCCTATATTACGTAATTTGAAGAAATTCCCAAGTATGGCTTGAAAGTAGGAAAGGAAGCGAGGGAGGGGCACCATCTTTATTGAGGCCATACGCCTCAAACACGATATATGTAGAGTGTTCCAGCGTTGCAGGTCTATTTTGAGAGTGTTGGGAAGCTGGGGATAATTCACCTCATATAGTGTTGTCAAAGACTTTGTAATCTGGATCCCTAAATATTTGATTTTCCCTCTCGCCCACCGAAAGTGGGGCGGCCCCGTATCTCCCCCACCTGGTCTCTCGACAATGTGAGATTTAAAATCACTGATTCACGTCTATTGATTTGTAAACCTGAGACTTCCCCCATCACTCCCACTGTGGGACAGAGTTGCCTTGGTCAAAATGGTCATTCTTACAAAACTACTTTATCTCTTTTCGAACATTCCACTAATTTTAACACAGAAGTTCATACTACTATCAGAAACGTGATCCTAGACCTAGTATGGGCGGGCAAAATTGCTAGAGTGGAGTACACCAAACTGACTCTTCCGGTGGTACAAGGCGGTCTAGCTCTCCCAGACATAGAACACTACTAATGGGCGCCACTGGTACGCCAGTCACTTTATTAGACCTCACGTACAGATAGAGAGAGCCCTGGCATCGCCTTACTTGCTCCGAGCCATGATCTTCGGCGAAACGCAACCACCCAGAATGTAGATGAATATCGTCCACACGACATTCAATTTTGAAAAAGATGGCAAAAAAGAGCGAAATTCAAAGCAGACACTCTCCCTTCCTGCCAGCAAAATTCATACCGGGAATACCACTCACTACAGAAAAGATCTTCCTCCAATGGACGGAAAAACTGCAAATAAATTCCCTCGAGATCTGTTCCCAAACGGCACATTTTTGACAGCTGAACGAGCTAGGGAACTAGGAAGCGACAACGCATTAGACACATTCATATACTTCAGAATACGACATGCACTGCGAGCCAAAATCCCCACGTTCCCAGACCAGCCCTCTACCTGGCCACTATTACATGCAACAATACAAGCCCAAGTGGCGAATATATACAAGTCCCTCTTGAACACAGAAGAGCCACCAAACCCAGGACCCAGGAGAAAATGGGAAAGAGCTTTGAATACTTCGATTACTGATAAGGACTGGAACTACATTCTCAGCCTCACCAAAAAAGTGGCAATTAACGCCAGATATAAGCAGATCCATTTCAATTTCCTCCACCAGGTGTACCACACACCAGCACAACTTCACGCACAGAAACCATCGGAATCCGCTGCGTGCAACCGGTGCAGCGCACCAGAAGCAGACTTTGTTCATCTGGCGTGGAGATGCCCCACAATTGCCACGTTTCGGAATGCAGTCCTCGAGAAAACATCAACAATCATTGGAACGCATCTGAAGGCAGGCCCACTTGTAGCACTATTAGGACTCAGCAACCACCTACCAGACACGGTCCGCTGACTGTCAAATCTATTACGTGTCCTAGCCCGCAGAAGAATTGCATGTAGCTGGGGGAAAGGCCCTCCTCCAAGCTGGCAACGCTGGCTACAAGACATCACGTATTGCCAAGATGTTGAAACCAGCTTCATTAAAACACTGCCGCTACACTCACGCCCGCCAAATATATGGGCCCCTTATATAGCCTACTTGTTGTCCTCCAACGGGGACTCACAAGCCTTGTCTCCAGATCATAGTCAGCCACAACCAAACCCAAACATGGACTGATTTCTCGAGGCCACGTAAAGTAAACCGTCATCACCTGCTCCGACGCACGTCAGAACTGATAGGTCGAAAGGGACATTTAAACAAAAAAGGGGGAGGGGAAAGATATTAAGGGTTTGTTTTGCTTGTGATGGGCGGTGCATGGCCCCTGTATTTACTCGTTATGAAAAATTCAATAAAGAAAGTTTAAAAAAAAAAACAAAAACAGAGACTTCCCCCAAACAAAGCCAACTCCTCGGCTATCACCCTTAAAGACTCTGCGGGGTGAGGGCGCCAACATATCATCGGCAAATGCCATTCTTTTATGTTCATGCCCCCCCCAAAGTGATTGCCTTTCACGCCGGAAGCTTCCCGTATATGCTGCAAAAGGGGTTCCAGATAGATCGCGTATAGCAGAGGAGACAACGGGCACCCTTGTTTGGTCCCTCTCTTCAATCGAATCAAGCTAGAGAGTGAGCTGTCCATTAAGGGACAGTGCAGGGTTGGGTTGGATAAATAGCTTGAATCCTCCAAAGATAACGTTCTCCAAATCCCATTCTTGTCATTGTTTGAAAAAGAAATGGCCATTCCACCAGGTCAAAAGCCTTTTCGGCATCTAACGCTAGGAGAACCGCTAGATTTCTGCGTCTCTCGACCTTACCTATTAGAGGACAAACCCTTCTTGTAGTATCGAAAGTTTGTTGTTGCTTAATAAAACCGGTCTGATCGGAACCAATTAAAATGTGGAGTCTATCCTCCAATAGAGAAGCTAACATTTTAGTGTATATTTTTGCATCAATATGGATTAGCGCTATTGGGCGATATGACTCACACCGTGTTGGGTCTTTTACTTTACTTTATTTAATTTATATAGCGCGCCATGGGACCCAAAGGCGTAAGGGCGCTTACAAGACAAAACATCAATACATTCAGGAGCCTAAACAAGGGATAATACAATGTAAGTAATTCCAAAAGAGAGTCGTAGGAAGTTTCAACAAACCAGGTAGCCGACATACGTCAAATAATCAAATTACAGGAAGAGGGCCCTACAGGGAAATATTTACAGCAATTGAGAAACGCAGGTAAGGTACTATCCCCACAACCCACTAAAACACAGTCGCTGTTAGGTTGGGAACACCAGTCACTCTGGTCCATTCTACAAAGAATTTTTAAGTCAGTGCGTCTAACCACACCAGGTCCAGTTCTTTGCCGCAACCAAGTCAGGACCTTACTGCGCAGACCTTCTCTGGTCTCTTTTCCATCTATTTTCCGAATGTTGTTTAGAACAAAGTTTCTTTGGTCCATGATGAAATCGTACATGTTCGTATCCTTTATTATTGGCATTTGTGCCTTTTTTAGACGAGCATTCCATGTGGGTAGAGACTCACTTTTAACCTTCATCATTGTGGGAGGTTTGACCCCCCTTATAGTAAAATTGCTGGTCAAGGATTTTCCAATATTTCTTATAAAAAAAAACTGCTGTGAAGTCGTCAGGACCCTGGAATTTATTCAAGGGCAGCTTACCAATAGCCACACTAACTTCCTCCTCTGTGATATCCTTCTCTAAATCTTCCATCATATCTCGGCAGTATCAGAAGAGGAACATCAGCCTAATATATATCCTGCGGAGCGTCCCCGAGGTCTATCTGAGGAATACAAAGCTCCATAAAAGCGTTCAAAACACCCTACGATTCCCTCTCTATCTCCAACCCCTTCCCCGAGCGCCTCCCTAATTCCAAGAATCGTTTGGGCTGCTACCTCGATCTTAAATCATGCTAAAAAGGCCTCCCTGCTCTATTCCCCTTTACGTAGTATTGTTTAGCTTTAAAGAGGGTCCTCTCCGCCTTTCTAGCCCTTAATATTTCAAGCTGCCCACAAATTGCTCTATGGGTTTTCCTATTGTTACCCGTTGGATAGTTAGCCATTTACAGCAAGATATCCTTAAGTTGTGCCTCCAAGTCCTCCTTTAACTGCCGACTCATCTTTTCCCCCTCAATCAATTCCCCCCTCATTACCGCTTTAAAAGCATCCCACCATATACCCGGGGAGGTATCCGCCATCTCGTACTCTCTAAAGTAGGTCTGGATCCTCTCCTCTATCTCGACTGACAAGACCGTATCCACTAAGATCCATTCCGGTAATACCCACTTCCAGAGCCCCCTACGTCGAAGTGTCATATCTAAAGTCAGCGCCAAGGGTGCATGGTCGTGATAGCCCCCAGGGATAGTTCCCAAATTTGTCCTGTCAATCGGGAGGACACCCAAATGTAATCTTACATGTGAATAGAACATGAATGCCACTTCCTTGCCCCTGCAAACGCACCACACATCAACTAACCCCAATTGTTTAAATGTATTAAGTTGTTGGGATGGTGTGCCCCTCTGAGCATGGTTCCATGTCATTTCATCGCAGGATGTTTTTTCGCAGGGTTTTTAAAAAAATGTTCTTGTTTTATTTTTGGGGGGGTTACCCCCGAAACCCCCCATCCCATTTAATTTTTTATATATTCATGAACACCCACACCCAATTTCTATATTTTTCTAACCCCCTCCCAAAAAATGCGACGAGTTGTTTCGGCAAAAAATGTGCGGTAAAAAAACCTGTGAAAAAGCATCCCGCGATGAAAGGATGTCGTACCCTGAGCATATCCGCCTCGACTTCGTACTATCTCCACATCCCAAGCTGTGTTAATATAATATAACATGTCCCTCCACGTTATGTTCTCATGCCGCCAAGGTCGCCCTGAGGAAGACATCCTGACCAGAGGTAGGTGCCTACACCGTTGCTACAGTAAACATCTGTCTTAATAACGAATAAATATCTCCCTTGCTTATAGTTCGTGGAACCTAAAAACACCATGTCTGGATTATTTCAAAATGCCATCAAAACCCCTGCTTTTTTTCATTCACTCACTTGCATCACAGCTCACCCTCCCATGCCCACCCCGCCCCCCAATCCCTCACGATGACCCAGGCTGGTTCATGGGTCCTAGTGACAACTACGGGGAAATACCCGACCATGTGCTGGTAAACTACCTAGATCCTGCCAAATTGAGAGATAAACTAACTCTCTCCCAAAGAAACCCAATCAGGCCCCCTAACCTAACTCCCACCCTCTCCCCGTCCCCACACAACAGCCCATTGTTCACAACCCACCAGCTCTTAAATTTGGCATCTCGCCCTCACTTGCCAATGTATCGGTCCCCCCCCTTCCATCACCCCTCTGTACAAGGTGTGTATATTTTTCCCAACCTTTCGGGGCCCCCCTTTTGTATGGGCTCGCTTCACCATGGACCATTCCCACTGCCGCCTCTGCGGGTAGTACGACCTCTAATGTCCTGTATCCCTGTACATTCGCTGCTCTCTGGTACCACCATATCAAGACCTTCCTCGCACGTTTTCACTCTGAACTGCCTGCCTTTCCAGGTAAACAATCCAAAAGGGAAAAGTCCACCTTTAACAAACCTTTTCCTGGTTTAAAATACTGGTAACTGGTCCCATGAACCTCCTTTTAAGCAGAGTAAAATATGCCAAGTCCTGAGCTGTACTTCCGAGCCATTGATGGTCAAAGACGTGGCTGCTTGTGCTGCCCTCAGAATTCATTCTTTCTGCTCGTAGGGCGTGAATGCTGCCAAAACGTCCCTTGTCGGGCCCCCCGCTCCTTTCTTGTCGGTCCCACTGTATAAATCCTTTCTAAATTAATCTCATCCAGGGGGATCTCCAGGAGCAGATCTGCACAAAAGGATTGAATTGACTGCTTGAGATCTTTCTCCACAATCTCTTCAGGAACATACTTAAAGCGAATATTCGAGCGCCTCAATCTATTTTCAAGCTCTTCACACTGAAGCTCTATATTGTGAGTCATCTGCGCGAGTCGCTCCAGCGCTTCATCAATTTTCTGGGACTCTTCAACCAATTCCTGCAAAGCTCATTCATTCGTATCCACTTGCTCGTCTAATTTCGAAATTTCACCTTTTATTTCCTGTACAGCACTTTTTAGGTCAGTTTTTAAGGAGGAAATCTGCTCCTGAAGAGTTTCCTTAAGGCGTTGCTGGTGGTCCGCTAAACATTGCATCAATTCTTCTTTGGTAATAGCCGTGGTATCCAAATGTTCTGTAGTCTCCTTGTCACGGGTCGGTAATTGTGTAGATTGAGCAACACTAGAAGTTCCTTGCACCTCCGTCTGCCAACACCTAGGGATTGTACCCTCGGCCACCCCCACGCCCCCAAGCGTTCACTGTAGACTGTGCCGTGGTACCCTTAGTCCGACCTCATCCTTTAGTTTTTGACATGTGCCTCACTGATTGTTTCCTACTAAGCGATCCCCCTCGCACCTTCCAATAAGGTCAGTGTAACTGGATGTACTAATCCTGCCTTCCAAAAAACAAAAATTCAAAACCAAATTGGAACTGTCTATCCCACTATGAACATACAGATTTGCGGCACCTAGCAGGTCCCAATGCGCCTCATTACAGCATTGGTGATGTAACGGCAGGCGGCAGTAGTGTCCATTGACAGCACTTAAACAGTGTGGTATGGATGAGATCTAAATTCGAGCACCGTTTTAGTCCCATGCACAATACACCCAGAGGGACTGAGCTCTCCTAAATGTAAAGCCCCTTTGAGTTGTCTCGGCAAGCTCCTCCTCTTCCCCAAATGTCTAGTAAGTCTCAACCACCATGCCAACACCTCTGGAGGACTTCGTATAAGGGCCACCGCCTTCACTGTTGTAATAAAAGTCCCAATATAGTATGGGACTACCCCTTGGATGTCAGTCTCTCAGCATTCCTCTGTATCTGGGGCAGGCTCCCCCGCCGCACTCCACAGCTGTTAATAAAGTGTCACGATTGCAGCAAAGCGTCCTGGTTGCCAGGGGACTGTGGCATTGTTGTACCCCTTAATTGGCACTGGCCTAAACTCCTCCTCACGTGCACTTCACAACGCAGTGATTATGGGAGTATATTCCTTGACACACAGAGACCTCAGCGGGGCAACGCCATCCGCCCTCAATTCTCTTCCTTGATGTTGCAGGTCGTGTTCTGTGCACGTTAGCACCGCCTACTCCTCACATTGCGAGCAATAATGCCACCAGGGAGACCGTTGCCACCAAAGTCTCACAGAGGCTGTGTAAGGAACTCATGGTGGCAACAGTAAAGACAGACACAAATGATCACAGTTCAAGGGGGTTTATTAAATTGTATAAATGGATGAGAAAAACACCTAATCTAAACCGAAATCTAAGATGGGAGCAAGCTACGACCATCAAATAATAATAAGACGGTCCTAGTGGCGTCTTGTCAAATAAAAACGGTCTATACAAAAAAAAAAAAAAAGAATTATTGCCAATCCTTACCGCTAAATTACAAAAGAGTGTGGGATAGTGTTCACAAGAAAGGAAAGAAGTGTTCATAAATGATAAGTCAGGATGTTATAGCCGAGGTCTCCCTTCCCCACGTTTTGAGCACAGGATAAGGCAGGACTCTTCAACACAGCACACTCCTGGGCTTCTCCAGCAAGAGGCTACAGTTCCTTTGTGTGATATCAGGACCTTCGGTGGCCAAGTCTCTTTTCTACAAAGTCTCTTGCCTCCGATGGCCTGATTTGTCAAAAGAACCAAAAACAAAAGTTCCTTTCTTTATGAACGTTGGGTGATGTTTCTTCACCTCTGGATCCCCCTCTTCCTGGCTCAGACCCTTCTCGAATGTTAGCCTCCCTCCGTAGGGTTCACTACAGCCTTCTACTCAGAATATTTCACCTGTTGTATTCATGAGTCTCAATGTCTTTTTAAACAGTTTTTCACTGTGGACGTTCCCTCAGCCGGGTTCACATTTGCCAGTTACACAGATTCCTTCGCTTTATCACAATGCGGGATTTACTTCCCTTAGCTTTCCTCTTGGTTTACGATAGCCTCCCTCCATCTGGCTCAGACCATCAATTCACTGTAGACATCCCTCGGTCGGGTTCATGCTTGTCATTTTAACAGTTCATGATTTTAACGTCTCATTAGAAAAGCGGGGTTCCCTTCCCCAAGCTTTGTCGGAATCCCACCGTCGGGTTCACACTTGCCTTAGTTCGCTAGACCCCTTAGGTTCTATGCCTACCTAAATCCAGGTCTCAGCCCCCAGTCAGGCTTTCTATAAAGACCCCAGTCAGGCTTTGCACAGTTCACACAATGTTTCCTCTGTGTGTCAAAGACTTGCGACTGTACAAGGGGTTTTACTCGACCCTTGTATGACCACTGACTTCTTTTGTCGGGCTCTCTTAGGGCCTTCTGGTACCTATAGTTTTCACGAAAGGGGCCCAACCAGTGTCTTTTTAATAAGCCACCCACAGGGCAGGACCACTCTGTAGCTGGTCTCTCCCTGGGAGTTAAAAGTTCAGTAACACACAAGGTCTTTGTTCTTCAATTTAACATGTTGCCATTTGCAACCTACGCTCAACACAGCCCGGTCTTCTATTGGTTCTCCCTCCGACTCACTGGCTGTGCTGAACTCCTTAGCGCTTCTTGTCTCTTGAGTCAAGGATGGTACCAAGCGCCTCTCTCCGCCTTATCAGTGTGGGAGGGCCCCGTGCACCATTGACATCTGTTACACCATACGCTGGCTGTAATGCCCGGTCTTGAAATTCCTTTCACAGTGGTTTCGAGGTCTTGGTCAAAAAGGGCAAGGGCACGTCCCTCCTTGTCATCCCTTCCAGTGTTGCCGCCTTTCTCCTTCTCTTGAACTGTCGTCCTGTAACAGCCGCCTCTTTGTGCGTTTTGCCTTGCCTTGCTCCAAGTGTGCTCTCGTGCTCCACCTTTTATCCCTGTGGGGGGAAGAGAAAGGGCCATCAGGTGTGTGTAGTTATTGCCAATTGCCTGACTCTGCCCAACCCCTGGTGTCGGGACATGTCAGTTAAACGGTTCTGGTGTTAGTCCGTTGTCTTTCATGGTGTAAGAAAGTATTTGTGTTCGTATAGGTGGAGGTTAGAGTTTCTACATGTCCTGTTAAGCAGGATGGGGAAAAGGCGTCATTAGAAATAATATCCCTTGTCCTAGGGGGTTTGGTAAGCTCGAAAGGGTGAGTTTGTGAAATGATTAGAGGGGATTGTGGGGCGGTGGTGTTTTGTCAAAGTAGTCTGGGAGATCGGAAAAAAATAATCAGAGGGACGTGGAGAAGAAGGACTAGTACTTGGGTAGGTAACAGCAAGACAGGGATCCTGGGAGATGTAGTTTCCCACGCCATTGGTGTTTGGGTACCTAATGGGTTTACCATAGGCAGAGGGGTTGTTGCCTACAAAAGCTTCAGGGAATTTGTCCTCCTCACCTTCTTCCCCGGTATAATACTGCGTCACACATGGGGTATTTCCCCCCAAGCAAACCCTGGGCTCTCTTACCCAGGTGAACCCCCCAGGTGATCCTCCCTCACTCATCCACCCCCAGGGTTGGGATCTGGGAGCACCAGCCCTTCCCTGGCCACCTGAATAAGCGATTATCGGGATCTACCTGGGAGAATACCCTCAGGTTACTCACAGCCGCCACACCCTCCCAAGCACCGCAGAGTATTCTGCAACAAGTTCCATACAGCCACTCAGCAACTGACCCGCATCCGAGGCCGCCCCTGCACGCCTACGTCCGCGAGCAGACAATCCTCCATCAGCCCGTCTCTCTGACCGGTGCTGTAATGTGCGCTGCCCTCACCTCAGGAATTCCAGGAAATATAGAACACCTCTCATCCCTCACTGACGGGGGCCTGCTGGCAAAGCTGTTCATGGGCCGCCACGCCCTGCTCAGTCACCAGTCTCCCGGGCGCCGCGTTCCTCGTCGAAACACCTTAAATTCCAAGTTCACAGACTTCGCTGACAGTCTGATGGGGGGGGCACCAATTCTACCCTTTCTCAAGGGGTGGGGGGGGGGGTAACAGTTTCAGCTCATAAAAAACCTTTCAAGTGGGGACAGAGATGAGCTACGATCAGCACGTCCTCTTCCAACAAGCGGCCATCTTGGAATCTTCAATAACTATTTAATGCCTCCCAAAAATGTGAACTATGAGCGGCACATATTCCACCCCACCACACAAGCAAAGGGAGAAACAAGGACTCTTGTGATGTGCCTATCCACGCGCGTAAACCACTTGGACTTCCACCTATAATCAAACCAAGAGGCTTTAAAAATGCCAAGTGGTAGCAGGGTAGGATTCATCCTTCTGCAAGAAACTGCTCCAAAAAAGAAAGAAATCACGTACTTTTGCCATAAGTCAATTGTGCACCTAATGTGGACGTGAAAACCACTTCAAAGCAGAATACCATTTCCAAGCGCTGTTGAGCAGCAAGAGTGTCAGGAATTGGGGTTGGGGCAAGAGAAGGCGCATAAATTGCAAGAAACAGCTCTGAACTACAACTCCCAGCAGCCTGTGGGCCACTGTGTAGTTCAGAATGTTCGCGCGGTGAGCCACATGGGTGTAATTATGTGGCTTCATAAACTGCCGGCCGTGCTCCGGTGCAGATAATTAAGGATGTGCAGTACGGGCGGCTATGGCGTTTGATGGTGGTGAGGAGATCTGGATCAAACTGCGACGCCGGAGGAATGTTGAACTAGGAGTCCGGGCCACAGCGGTGAACAGAGGCGGTCCCTGCAGCATACTCAAGTCATTCTACTGGGTCCGGGTGACCTCGTGAGGCACCCGGACACACAGATAAGTGATTGAGTATTTACTATGGTGTGAGGAAATACTGTTGTACACGTCTCCCTTACACGCTAGTGGGGGGAGAGGTACGCGTGCCAGGTGTACGCCATCTGCAACTTGTAAGGAACAGAGTGAGAGGAGTTAAAGTCACGCTCCTCTGCATATTATGTTCGTGAATGAATTCCGTTGTGATCATACCACTTGGTGCACAAGCAACTCTCAAGAGTGAACGAGAGAGATTAAAAAAAAAAAAACATTCCTTGCGGTTAATGCTGTTGGTAGTGCATATTCATGTTTTGCTTGGGACAATTAAGCAGAGGCTATGGTGCATGGATTTCGCATAGAGTCAGGAGTTAGGTAGAAATAATCAGGTCTTGGAGGTTGGGCTCAGGAGTACAGGTTGTCATTAGGATTGATTGTCATGTATATGCATGTTATCTCTTCCCTACCTTCCCTTTATCTGTCCACACCTAACTCCTTCCCCCCCCACCCCCAATTGTCTGCCATGTGGTTACCTGTGTTATCAATATCCAGGTGCCAGTGCCAACCACGGTGGGAGGTTCTATCTATTTGGCTTCTGTGGTTCAGGAGAGGAGGTTGATACCCTTTCATCCCTTTAAGTTTTGACAGAATTATGCGCCCCCGATTTAGGGGTATTCGAACTCCCAGGCAAAATGGAGTTGAATCCTCCCTCTTTAGCGGAAGTGCTAAAGGCTTTGCAGGAGATTCAACTTGAATAATTAGCACACGCAAGACAGGAATCAGGTACCCTTATGGCTCAGGTGCAAGATTTAGTAGAGCACGGTACCCCTTTGGAGGGTGCTGGGTCATCTACAGGGGTCACAGCAGGTAGACCTTCCACCGTGATTGTTCTGAAACTCCCCCCACCCCCCCCCCCCCCCCCCGAGTAGTGTGCCGCTAGCAGCACCGGAAAGGTTTGCAGGTGATCCTAAGAAATATATGATGTTTTTGACACAATATAGATTGCATTTCTTGTATAAACCCACCGTTTTTGAGACAGTACAGGCCAGGACAGCATTTGTAATTTCATATTTAACCGGGGATGCTGCAGCTTGGGCGATGCCTCTGGCGCAAAAAGATGACCCATTATTATACAATTGGCATGGGTTTTTGGCAGAATTTGGAAGATTGTTTGATTGTAGAGAAGTTTCTTTGGCACAGGATAACGAATTGCTGGCCTTAATACAAGGAACACGCCATTTGGTATCTTATGTGACCCAGTTAAATAGACTGGTCATTGAGACAGATTGTCCAGAAAATAAACAGACCGTCTTGTTTTACCAAGGGTTAAGAGGAATTGAAGGATGCTATTGCTCAAGTAGAACCTCAACCTAGTTTATGTACGGCCATGATTGACTTAGCGTTGAGATTGGACCACCGTATGAACGAACGCAAGGGAGACAAGAAGAGACCGGAGGTGGTACCTTTTGCAGGATTGAGTAAGGGAGGCAGAGTGGAGAAGGAGAGACTATGCAGATTGGAGGATTGAGAGGTCCCTTATCGGCAGCAGAGAAGGAGCAACAAAAGGCGAATAATCTGTGCTTGTATTTTGGGCAACCAGGACATTATATCCTGACATGCCCAAACACTCCAAAGAAGGGAGCAGGAGAGGATAGAAGCAAGGGGGAGATGGGAAAAAGGATTGGGCCGGCCTTAGGGGGAACTTAGGTGTCCGGCCCAGCTGAAGGTAGGTTCCCCAGTTGCGTAGCAAATACAGCAGGACACAGGAATTCACATTTTTACATCCACGTGACGTTATTCTTTGCATGCACTAAACAGATAGTGTCAGCTATGGTGGACTCAGGGGCCACAGGGAATTTCATTGATATCAGTTTGGACAAAAGGTTGGGTTTACCGCTGAGGGATAAATCACAGGTGGAAGGGGTGCAGTCGGTAGATGGGTCACCCTTAATTTCCGGGCCCATTTGTCAACAGAGACAACCAATTCAAATGAGGTGTGGGTCGGGGCATGTGGAAGAAATTGTGTTTGATCTAATAGCGGCACCTCAGTCTGGACTCATTTTAGGTATGCCTTGGTTAGTACAGCATAATCGTAAGATTGATTGGATCACTCAGAAAGTACTTTTTTAAAATGCCGGAATGTGTGCAGGTGAAGTGGGATGGAACAAGAATGAGCCCGGAGTGTGGCTGAATAGAGTGCGGGCACTAGGTAGGATAGGCGTGGTGCGGCCAGTGGAATAGTGGGTGGATGAGTCTCCCAGGGAGTGCACTGTGTAACTCTTCGGTGCGAGGCAATGAGAGGATGCCGTGTCTGTAATGGCCTGAGAGCAGACGTCGCCATGTTGGTGGAACGAGTCTATGTAAATGTGTGTTCATTGTGAAATGGTTTCGTATGATACATGCCGGGATACAGCCGAAAGTGCAATACACAAGGCGGCTACATTTAGGCATTGCAATAGCTTGGTGGGGCTACCGGGTCAGAGGAGCGGAGTGAGACACGGGTGAGAGGCAGTGCCTATGTCACAAAAAGGTTGCGGCTCATTAGGTGGAACGCGCGAGGCCGCAATCAAAGGAGTGCCGAAAAAGTCAGAAAATCAGTCTGGGCGGAATGGCCATGCTCACCGTCTTACCCAGTCTTTGTGGAGCTGTATCTCGCAGAGGAGCAGTGTCGCGTCTCCAGCGTATGTGCGTGTGGGCTACTGCTTATACTGAAAGATCAAATCTTTATTGCGATGGAACCGTATCAAGCTCGAGGTAATGACGCGTGTCAGATTTAAACCAACCAAATGTAGGAAAGTGTACGATTGGAATGCTGTGCATAATAGGAAAGAATGCTGTAGAAGTACATTAGTCAGTGCGTCCAGTATTGGCAAAATAGAGCTTGCTAAGAATGCGGCTCTTTCGGAGATCACCAAGTTTATTAATTATATGAGGAGTTCCATGCAGAGGTAGTACCTGGTTTGCATGGAGAGACTATGGCGCGGTAATGTGCAATTGGCGAAGGATAGTGAAAAACGCGTCATTTCTAAAAAACCATGCAACTATTATCCTGGCAAAAAAGTTAGCAAGATTTAAGCAGGGTAACAGGGTAGCATCTGTAACAAATGTTTTATACAACGACGCATGAATCATTGGAAAATTGCTAACAAGGTGTCGTCTGCATTAAGTACCTGATGTACTGAAAGTAGAACATAGAAAATGCGTCATTTTTAAAAACATACAGCTCTTGTTATGGCAAGAGTGTTAGCAAAATTTAAGCATCTGAAGTAAAGACAGGGTAGCATCTATAACAAATGTTTTATACAGCAACACAAAAATCATTGGTCAATTGCTAACGAGGCGTCGTCTGTATTTAGTGCCTGATGTACTGACAGTGACAAGTCTTAAATGTGTCATTTTAAAAACACATACAACTATTATTCTGGTAAAAGTGTAAGCAAGATTTAAGCATCTGAAATAGTGACAGGGTAGCATCTGTACAAATGTTTTATACAGCGACACATACATCAATGGACAATAGTTCACAAGGTGTCGTCTGCATTTAGTACCTGATGCAGCAGAGTAGAGTGGTTGGGCAAATACATGGTACAGGGGCTTCCTAAACCAGGGTGTTCAGGGTGTTCTGGCAAGTGTTGCAATGCCCGAGATGAAGAACGGAGTGCCATTTAAATCGTTCTCATCGTGTCACCTAATGGGACTTGTAAGGTGGCAAGGATAATAATTGCAGAGATGGCCAGGCTCACACATGTCAGAGCCGGAACATGCTAAGTAAAGAAAAGGTTCCACTCGATAGAAACATTGAGGCCTTTTTTCATGGAGTCTAGCCGGTAAATCCATTGTTGTTCAAGTCTGCGTAGCATTAGGTCCCGGTTCCCGCCATGGAATGTATTTTGTGCTTTTTGTAGAATAAACCAGAACATGTCATTGTGGCTATGTTTTTTTTGCCTTGAAATGTGCCACCATGGGTTTATCATCTACTTGATTTTTAATGCAAGATCTATGCTTGCATATTCGCTGCTTGATTTTGCTATTGCACTTACCTACATATAGTAGGTCGCAGGGGCGTTTGATAGCGTACACCAACCATTTGGTCTAACAGAAGGTGAAGGTATTGAAAGTCCAGGTCTTGCCATGGAGATCGATGTTTTATATGTTTTTAGTAAGGCAACATACTGAGCCAATTGCACATTACCGCGCCATAGTCTCTCCATGCAAACCAGGTACTACCTCTGCATGGAACGCCTCATATAATTAATAAACGTTGTGATCTCCGAAAGATCCGCATTCTTAGCAAGCTCTATTTTGCCAATACTTGACACACTGACTAATCTACTTCTACGGCATTCTTTCACATTATGCACAGCATTCCAATCGTACACTTTCCTACATTCGGTTGGTTTAAATCTGACACGTGTCATTACCTCGAGCTTGATACAGTTCCATCGCAATAAAGCTTTAATCTTTCAATATAAGCGGTAGCCTGCACGCGCATGCGCTGGAGACGCGACACTGCTCCTCTGCTTGATACAGCTCCACAAAGACGGGGTAAGACGGGGTAAGACTGTGAGCATGGCTATTCCGCCCAGACTGATTTTCTGACTTTTTCGGCACCCCTTCGATTGCGGCCTCGCACGTTCCACCTAATGCTTAGGATTATCTCAATCAGATCCCCCGTACGAGCCGCAACCTTTTTTGCCACATAGGCACTGCCTCTCACCATGTCTCACTCAGCTCCTCTGACTGGGTAGCCCCACGAAGCTATTGCAATGCCTAAATGTAGCCACCTTGTGTATTGCACTTTCGGCTGCATCCCGGCATGTTTCATACGAAACCATTTCACAATGAACAAACACACTTTTACATAGACTTGTTCCACCAACATGGCGACGTCCGCTCTCAGGCCATTACAGGCATGGCATCCTCTCATTGCCTCGCACCGAAAGCACACAGTGCACTCCCCGGGAGACTCATCCACCCACTATTCCACTGGCCGCCCCACGCCTAGCCTACCTAGTGCCCGGACTCCATTCAGCCACACTCCAGGGTCCTTGTTCCACCCCAATTCACCTGCACGGCACTATCGCCCACCGCCAGGCCTCATCATCCATTAAGATACCTCATTCATTTACAGGATATTTGCGTGCACCATCCACCGCAGCTTTCTGTATCCTTGACTCGATGCAGCACCCGTGACAGCAGAATCCAGTAACTTTCCAGCACACCGCCTGTACACCAGACGGTCTCTATTTCTTAGACGCTACCCGACTCTGCCAGGTAGGCACTCCAGCCATTCTACAGGCACAATCCTCCAAATACTCTGTATGCACGGCTAATACTCAGCCTTCTCTCAACAGATACCAGCCCTTGCCGTATCCGATTGACATCCCTGCTTGTACTAGTGACAGCCGCCACCATTCTTTTTGTTCACGACGCTACCTGAATAAACTTAGGTAGGTCACCCACTTCAGTACCTTTCTTACTTTAACGGTCAAGGTGACGATCACTCTTTTTTAAAAACACTTAGTCTAATTTTTACCTTGTTTAGGTGAACCAAGCCCCCGTACCAGTTGTCTACCTTCATATTAGTATCAGTGTCCTGACGACAGCTAGTTACCTTTAGAAAACCTGACTTACATCGCAACACCTGCTGTGTTCCATCTTTATCTGAACTAGAAACACCTACTATACGTGTCGACAATGATTACGTACCGCTATCTATGCAGCAGTACATGAAATTGAAAGCACTTTTGCTACTAACCCACACAAATGCAACCCTTGTTCTCACTTGTGTTCTACATGGTTTATGTTATATAGGCTCATGCCTACTTTTAAATGTTTGTTTAGTTATCCTTTAAACTTTGTTTTATGACACATTTGACCTCTTCATGATCCCTGAGCTAGCACATGCAAGTCTAGCCTTACTGTAGTATAGGTGCACCTCCTGTGCGTCTATGATAGGGGTCTCCGTTGACTCTACATTCTGTCCTGATATTCATTAAGCAGTGCCAATTTTGTGAGACGTTGGGAGTAGAATAAAGAGTAAGTAATTATTGGTACATGGCAAGGCATTCCTTACATTGGTCTTTATTGTGATACTTAAGAAAAAAGAAGAGAGCTTTGGTGGTAAATTATTAGGGCACAACATGTTTGCCTTTAAGATAGCTCTGCGTATTGAGCACCCATCGTAGGAATGTGATTTCCATTAGGGACAACGCAACTCGGATCAATGCGTGCCATTATAGTTTGTTATATTAACACCTGTTATTACTGCAGACGTCGAAATGTGCACTCGCCACAAGTCACTGGCTAATGATAATTAACTTTTCGCATGTATGAACTGGTGGGTTTTGTGTACATAGAAAACACAGGGGTTCAGGGACGGTTTATGGCTGTCTAGTAGCTTGCAAATTGAAACGTTTACCCCCGATTACATCTGCCTTTATAAGCCAAAGTGCTCTGCACATATAGATGGGGAACTATGTGCACTAAAATGGTTTATTTTTTTTACTATTGAAGTGAATATCTGAAATAAAGTTTCTTATAAATATGATGCAGATTTTTATTACAGGCTTCTATACAACTAGAATAGCTACACATGTATTAATTTACCCTTTTTCTACCACAGTTAAACAGAGACACAAAACCTTTGTTTTCACATACGGACAACCAAAAGAGCACTCTATGCAAAGGACATTATTGCACAAGCTTCTGGAATAGATCATCACCTATTGTTCACAAAAACACAAACCAAATGTCCAGTTCACACCTTCACATGACCTATACTAGCCAAAAGAGCACTCTATGCAAAGGACATTATTGCACAAGCTTCTGGAATAGATCATCACCTATTGTTCACAAAAACACAAACCAAATGTCCAGTTCACACCTTCACATGACCTATACTAGCGCCAAAACTGTTGAGTTCGTCAATGCGCATTTCCTATTTCACTGCAGTCAGCCATTACCCAGTCTCTTTGTCAGCGAGGGGTTGAGGGGATGGGCAAATTATTAGAGTACATGCATTCCTAATTAAATGCCTCTCCCGATACAACATGGCATTAACTAAAATAAATTTCTACATTGTACGTTGGCTTTGCAAGATACAAAGTTGGAATAATGCACTAATTTTCAATATCACAAAGCTCCCTCTTTCAGACAAAGAGTGCTGTACGCTATTTAAAGCTAATGGGCCTCATTATAAGTTGGCTGGTACAGTAATAAGGTGCCAGTATTAACGTTTACCAGCACGTTACTGCACCTGCCAACTACAAGTTTGTCGGTGGAGAACCCGATTTACCTCCAGCTAATAGCTGGAGGTAAGCTAGGTGCCTTATCAGCAAAAATCGCTGGTATTAATGGTAATACAGTTTGGTGGTATCTGGGCGGATTTACTTCCCAGATACCTCCAAATTCGCAATGAGGACCAATGTGCTTTTCCATGTCTCTACTTTTTTGTCAGGTAAATAAGGGTCCTTACACTTAAATATAAAACACAGTTTCCTCCATATCATACTACGACTCTAAAGAGCATATCCATATACAGCTAAGAAGCTACAAGTGAACTGTGAAAATGTGCATTGTAAAAAGGGGCTTTCTCAATATAGTCTTATTTCAAGGCTATCAAATCAGTCGCAAAAATTGACAAAACGAACATGCACTTCAGAAACATCAGGAACTGAAAGAAAGCATTATTACCTTGCGGCTTCTGAATTGCAACAGATCTCAGTAACGGGGAGCTGTTGAGCATGCCATAAATGTAGGACTCCGCCTGCAAGCGTGATAGTACAGAAGTGTAGGAGTGCAGCGCCAGTGTCTGATGCAACTGCTCACATTTGATCTCCATCAACCTCTTGGTTTCCCCCAACAGAGGTTCATCCATCTCCACCTTCTTGTAATGATGATAACCAGTTACTTTTGCTTGGTCTGAACAAATGCCCTAAAAAGAATAAAAAGTGAGAACTACTGAAAATAGCAATGCCATCATGAGACAATGTCCTGCTGCAGTTCAGACATGGTCTTATTGCCTTTTATAGTGATGTGTGAGACGTGCCTCTGACCATTGGGGCAGTTTTCACGACTATAATGTCAATGGAATTAATGTACATTACCTTATGTACAGTGTCTTCTACAGAAGCCAAAATCCTGCTAAATCAAAATGGTTATGGACAGCCGTCCTAAATTGAAGATTTGTTGAATTTTATTATGGACCTACTTCAAAGGGGACCCACCTTGTGGCCAAGGGCACCAGCCCGTGACATCAACTTGGAGTTCAATGAGAAGCATTAGGCGGGAGACAGTACAATACAGGCTCTGTTCTGCCTTGTCAAGGATGTATTCCCTAAATCCCAATAAGCAAGATCAGAGTCCAAGCTCATATGCGGGCAGGGGCTCGATAGAGGGGTCAATAGATTTAGCCATGGTCATAAAAATGGATCCAGGAATTGGAAAAATACACTGGAAAATCTGTGGGAGACTGACTCTTTAAAGAGCTAATTCCATTTCATTCTATTTGTCTTGTACAGAACCAGTGTTCACTATAAACTTTCATGAGACCACACGAGTGGTACTAATGTGCACTGCCTATAAAGAGGAACTGCATGTGATAACTCCTAAATTAGAGCTAATCGTTTTTAGGAATCATTTCCTGCCTAATGTTGGCTAAAACCTTCCTCTGCAGAGGGAGCTGTTCAAAGCAACAATGGCACAACAGTGCATCCTGATGAAGAACTAGTACTTAGAAGCTGCACTTTTGTTATGCTTCTGTGAGTCCTGCTACTCCCATATTTGGGGCTCTTTAGTGTGCTCTTATATTTATTAGTAATTTCCGTACACATAGATTTCGCTGGCATGCCAATTCTTCTTTGTGTGACACCAGACGGTGGCGGTAGAAGAGTTTGCTTCTTACCTCCAGCAAGATGGGTTTGTGCATACCAAAGTCAAGCCCATCAGTGCCAGTAGATAGGCGTCTGCCAGCTATCTAATAAACCTGAAATCACTTGATTGTTTATCCTAAAAAGGCATAGCACATTTATTTTCAGACGATTATCCTTAAGACATGACGGTAAGACCAAAGTTAAAGGAAGGGAACATATACCACCTCATTCCTTCAGCTCGACGCAAAATCTGCAGTTAAAATAGTTTCAAAATACAAAACCTCATCACAAAAAGAAAAGTGGAATTTCTATGCCTCACGGTTATCTGACAACATAGCACTTCTTACGGCTGTAGTTCTGCACTACTACAAAATCCAATTTAAATCTTGTTTAAACTGAAAAGGCATTGGTGTGTCAGTAACATACAGACAGGCACTGCTTATCGTCTAATTCTTTACCCCTACTTAACCTATGTCCAGAGTCCTTTTGGTCAAGCTCACTTCAACACAAAAAACAAATATAACCTTACTGATGGTATACAGAGCTCCCGATTCTAAACTGACCTCTACCAGCACCTAGATGGATTTACCGCAAGGCTCGTGCGGTCACATTCTGATTTGAAAATATTGGTTGATTTCTTTCTAGTGTGAGGACAAAAAATCCTCGAACACAACAATTCTTAAAATCTATAGATGAACTGGGCCTTGAGCCCATGGCCCATCCAACAGTTTTCTAGTAATGTACAGGTCACACTTGAGACATTGACTGTTCAATAGTCTGATCTTTCGGTCAACCCTACACACCTTTCAGTGATAAAACCTCTCTCTATAACAATGGCATTTATTTACTAAGAATTAAATAAAGTTCATTACAGTAAGCTTAGCTAAATTGACTTGTGTGTAGAATCACACTAACAAGGCATCTTAAAGTAGCTCACGATTTGTGAAAGAGTTGTAGGACAATTTACGGAGCATTTTAAGGCATTTCCTAAGTCAAATTTAAGTTGTAAAACGGAAAGGAACTTTTCTCCATACATTTAGAAATCACAATCAGATTTAACCCGGTTTACTGTAAATAGGAGAAACCAGCAAAAGAGCAGCAGTAGGTGCTTTACTCGTCAACCCCATGCAAGGGTATCCTCAACATCCCTGCTGATGCCTTATACACTAGCCGGGGGGCAGATCTTAGTAGAAGGACTGGAGAAGGAGAAGGAGGCGAAGGAAAGATAGAGAAAGAAATACAGAGAGACAGAGAGAGAGAGAGAGAGATACAGACAGAGAGCTTAGCAAGCTCCCTCCTTTTCGATAAAAAAAAAAATGAAAACCCTTGAACTGTCTTCAAGAGTTGGGGTGTTCCAGAAGCCATCCGTGACATATAGAAGGACCCAATAATATCATTAGAACAAATATGATAATTTTGTAAATACTCCCAGTTGCGCTTCTGCAGTGCTGTGCGCCTTTGCTCATATTGCTTAGGGATCCTTGTACAAATGAATCAAATGTATATCATCACGTATCGGCAAAGCCACCTGAAGGGATATTAGAATTGCTTAGATGAGTCTATACCAGTTCCACAGGGGCACAGCCAAGGACACAAACCTCTCTGCATGATCATGCCTTCGCCACTGAAACAGAAGACCTGGTCTCGAGAAGGAATCAGAAGGCCTGGTCTTGGCACAGCCAAGGTGCAGGTGGGCTCAAAGTAGGTATTTCTTTATCTTAATCACATAGCCTCATCTAATCACCTCACATACACTTAATGCACCCTCTGGCGAACCAGAAAGAGTCGGATGACTTAGTGAAATATTCAAGGGATTTATTTGAAATCAAACAGTTCAAACAAATGACTTGCCCTATTTCTAGGAGGGAAGTTTCCTCCCTAGAAAAACAACATCTAAGGGTGCAAGTTAATGTCCAAATTAAAGCTCTTAAGTCCAAATAGTATCCAACCAACTGGCCCTATCACTTTAGAAAACTCCTAACTAAAAAGGAAAAAAAGGGAGGCTTTGTTCAATACCCTCAGCAGGGCTTCTGCTTGGCCTATCATCTGTTTACTTGTTCTCAGTCTTCAAAGTTCCTTTTACAAAGCAGGATATTATTCCCAGTCCTTGTATCAAGACATCTCTTTCAGTCTCTCCTTTAAAAAAAAAAAAAAAAAAAAAATATATAGTCTCTTGATGTGAACATTTCCATTCCTCCAGGATTTTTTGGAAACTAAAAAAAAAAAAAAAAAAAAACACTTTTTTCTGTTCCACCTTCGAGGTGTTGGAACTCCCCAAAGTTTTGTAATACTCAGAGGTTACTTTTCTTTTCCAATGTTTTTTTTTAACCTTTGGCAGTTTTCCACCCTGGTTTGTCAAAGCAAAAAATTAAAAGAAATCTGTTTCTGTCTTAGCTCTGATTCAAAGTGTTCATATCTTTTTCTCTTCCCCATTTCATAGGGTATTTGCACACTCCGGTGTCTCAGGCTCCCGTAACCTTGGTAGCTTTTGTAGCCTTCACGCTATGTCTTGTCGGGTTTCTCGGGCTCCTGTAATCTTGTCAGCTCTCGTAGCCTTCACTCAATGTCGGGTTTCTCAGGATCCCGTAACCTTGTCGGCTCTCCCCATTACTACTTGGATCAGTAGCTACAGAATGATGTGCGAGGAGCTCGGGATCTGGGCTCCCTCAGATGGTCTGGTCACAGCGTCAGTTACAGGTCTGCCGCCCCACCACCGCTTCTTTGTGGTTGTGCCACCAGATGAGACGATCGTGCTTCCATCTCTGCCTCTTTTCCGACTTTAGTTTCCCGGCCAGGTAGAACGCTGACCCTCAGGCATTCGGCTAGCGCTTGGCTCGCCCTCCTTGCTCCCAAAGGCTTTGTGGCAAGCGTCACTCTGCCACTGCAGGTTGTCAAGGATGCAGAGTCCCGCCTGTGTGTGGCAGTTCTCCTCCATCAGTAGGAGTCCCTCTTCTTTTCAAAGTTCCTTGTACTTATATCTATGTTGTCACAAACAAAAAGGGTGTGTCCTTTGACTGGAGATCAGGCGAGATCCAGCATTACCTGATGCCATGGAGATGGGAGAAATATCACCAATCAGTGAATTCAAAAAGAAGTATTCAAAACAGAGGTAACAGGCTTTTAAGTTACAATGTGGGCAGATGACATGTTCCGGCAGGGAGTTCCTTACCAGAATGGGTAGTAGTCCTTGTCCCCTCAACTTTAGGTAGTTTCTCTGGTGATTGTGGATGTGTGTCTACACCCGTTGCTCGCTCAACCTTTGCTATACTGTACCGTGCTAGACTACAGAGTCCACTGCCAAATTCAGTCCAGTTGTCATATGTTAGCTGGCATGCCAGACCACACAGCACTACACACCCAATACCTAGAACTGTTAACATGGCTTTGTTGTAGTAGCCCTCTCTGCCTTGAATGGTCATGTGCCGGTAGTCAAATGTTTAGTTGTATGCACTGTAATGCCCAGTTTTATGAGCTTCTGGATAGTCCTAGGCACTTCAGGCACTGACAGTGGTGGCTGTGCACTGTGCAGGTGACACATGACAGAACACCAACCTCAGTTGCCTGTAACACTCTCCATTATGTATGCTTTAAGTCAACAGGGAATATCCCCATTATGTCTACAACAGCTGCCAAGATTTAAATCCAAGCTTATCATATAAACTTATATCAAAACAGGGGTCACCCAGTATCATCCATCATCTACGGACCAAGCTAGTTTGGTACTGGGGGACTACATTCACGTTGATACTGCCAAATCCCGGTACTGGCACTTCTATCAGAAAGAAGCCTCTATACAAGGGCACACTTGAGCACATGTCAAGGCCATCACACAACCATGTGCTACGTACCACATATGCATTGCACTAAAACAGCCTTCATGAAAATTGTCTTGCAATGATGGCCTGCGCTTTTCACTTCTCTCTCCTTCAACCATCTTGTGATTGAAGGACTATTGACTACACATGCACTAATGCTACCGCTATCATTCACACCCTCCCTTAAACTCCTTTTTACCCATCCACTTTAGATTCATCTCATTCCTACACCCATCTCTACTTTCTGTTCAACTACTTCCCTTTTCATTTAATCCCCTCTTCCCACCTCAGAATATTGTCTGGTTTAACCCTGGGTGTGACCATATGCATCAGTATCCAAAAAAGGCACTGCTCTATAGGACCACTATGGTAGTGATGTGTGCAGCATAAAATACCATTAACAAACATATAACATCAGTATACCTTTTGAACCATCATTTGATTTCTCCCATACACCTACTCCCATACTCATTTCGGTGCTGCACTTTGTTTTCCCAAATTGGCATTGATAGAACGCTTGAGCTAATGGGAATAGACTCACGACTATCCCACTTCATATTGCTCTTAGCCCAGATTTTTGTTTGCTTTTGAAAGAAATAAGCATCTGTTATCCCACTAACAAAGTGAAAAATGTCATGTTTTGAGCTAGTAGCCAGGTATAAGTCACTCACCCAGATTATTTTATATTTCCATTTCATTTATTGAGCACAGGCCTAGCTTTGAGAAACAACAGAATGCTGCATATCAGATGTTAACAGGATTAAAGATTAGGAGCAAAATAACAACAAAGGTGTGTTACATTACAGGAGCAGTAATTACGGGCGAGGTGGGGATGGCTTCGGTGGAATCGGGGGTGTTACGGTGTGTGAAGGTGCTCCATGAAGAGGGGTGTATTGACCTTCTTTCTGAATTGCATGAGCTAGTGGGCGAGTCTAATGTTGATGGGTATGATATATGACATACTGGGGGACGCACATCGAGGATGTTGGTGTTCCTGTTCTTTTTTTGCATTTTTCCACTTCTAATTTGACCACATCCTGGCTTCTTGTGGAGTTATGGCCACCAGAGATGGTCAATGGTGACCTCGTAAATGACATCTGCTTTTGAAGGAAATTAAGCACTTGTATGTGCAACCAATGTAGCTCAACGTGTGGGGGCAAAACATGATCACATTTGTAGAGGCCGTTGAGGCATGGAGAAGTCTTCTCAATGATGGATTAATGCCTTTATTCAATAAATAGATCTTACAAGCAACACATACGTAAGTAAAAAATACAATTCATAATCAATGATAAAATATCCCTTGTTAAAAATACCATTCTTAATGAAATAATATTTTCTCGACACATCATAGATGCAACCAAATATTTTACCACGATTCAAGAAAACCTTACCTATGAAACCATGATGTATGCAAAAAACGTATCCACAGCAAAGAACACATAGACACAATGTTGCTCTACAAAGTATTCTGCAGTAATCATTATTCTCATTTGAAACAAATACAAAACTGATATTAAAATAATCTCCCTAAAATCACAATGGAGTGGACAGCTAAAGAAAAAAATGTCACGTTGAGAGTTGGGGTCCCCTTGAGAGACACAAGTTCTTTAAAAAAAATATTCTCTGTTACAGGTCATTTTTTCCTGGTTGACAGACCCATAGCTCTGCGTCATAAACTAGCTTTACTTCTCTGTAACTTATAGGAATATTTAACTGCTCTGTTACCATAACGGCTAGCATAAGATTACTTTTAAAAGTCTGACTATAACATAGATAGGTATTGCTAAATCTCGAGACCAAATAATTCCTAAAATAGAAGGAACATCTCCTCAATAGAAATGAGAGGTAGACACAAAGTGTTAGATTTCTCAACATCAGACATTGTTATTGAAAGAAAAGGGGTTGATTAAAGGCCTCTCCGCCCTATCCTAAAGAGTGTTTCCCTACCTAGGAAACTACAACTAAAGATCAGTCGGAGTCTTGTAATCTCAATTAAGTAAATTGTCCTTGTGTCCAAAATATATCCGCCCTCATGCTAGAAATTAAATAATTAAGAAATGTAAGGTAAATAGGCTATGATATAGGTTTAGCTAAAAAGTGTTCAACTGTAAAGAAAATAAATATAACCAACAAGAGGTGGTTTGTCCCAAGGAGATGTCAGTGGATTTAGAAGATAGTTCCCTTCTCCTGGATTAATTCAGGAAGGGTGGCAAAAGTGTATTTTCCAAATAAATGTTCTCTTAAGAATGGTTGGGATGTCTGTTCCATACAACAATTTCTCAAAGCTGGAAAAAATGTCTTTTTGACAACAAACGCTCCAGGGATGACAAACCACACAGTAACATTAAGAATGGCACAAGTGTCTTATATCACATCTTCTCAATGCTAGCTTCCTGGTATACTCTCCTGCCAGGAATCCTTCAGCAGATTCATTAGACCCCCCTCGGATAATCTCCTGCCAGGTATCTATTCACAATGTTTGTTCCTTTCATGTCCACAGCAATTACCTGGTATACTCCCTTGCTAGGAATCTCTTCCCCCAAAGGCTCACTGCCTGATGAACAGGATTGCTTTTAATGTTCTCTTATTCTTTTAGTATAGCACAGTTGTACTCCTGCCCAGACTATATTTTATTGGCTTTACATACTACTTGTTCCAATCTTCCCCATATTGGCATTTCATATTTGGAGACTTGTTCAAGTTAACTTTTTCACCAATGTTCATTTGCTTGTGGCAATGCTTGTTCCAACTTTCCCCCTATTGATTTCTCAGATATGGAGACTTGCTCAAATTCTGCCTTTCAACTTCATTAAAACTTTATCTGCTTGCCAGCCTTCCAGATAAAGAGCGTATGATGCCTTTTTACGCACTTAAAATAGGTTAATACGATCAATTAAATGTTTTACTGTGTACCATTTACGCACCTATTCATAGCAGTTGTGTGAATGAATTCCATATTTTATCCAGCAGATGGCACTGCAGCAGTCCTTTACGAGATTTCTGAAGTGCCACATTCACTGTTGGGCTGCAAAAGCAGAAAGCGCCGCCTCTGTGTGCCGGGACTCTTCAGAATGTAGGTATTTACTGGAGGTTACAGACAAGGGAACAATTCCGGTGGACTAGGCCCCCTTTTCAAGATCTGAGGCAATGGGAAGCTGATATTCCAAGGTCCATGGCTGTGACTACTATTTTATGTAAGTCGTGGCCCAGTGTGAAGATGTCATTATCTAGGGCAGACTCCAGTGTACACTGCATGAAGTGTGTGGAATCATGATCATCTTAAAGTGCATAAACAAGCCCAGCTGACAGGACCCATGTTTGCAAGACTACTTTGTATTTGGGGTAGAGTGGAGAGCCCAAAGTGAATTCAACTGCTGCACTGTGGCAGAGACTTAATACTCTGCTAACAAAGGCACAGCACGGATGACCCTATGGCCTAGTTTCCCACTTAAAGTCCATTTTAGAGTCTCAGCTGCAAGCTGTGAGGAGACGGTGGCAGTAACATGAGCAGAATGGTCAGACCAGAAATAGACCATGTTACTTGCGATTGTTCATGAAGCGTTTAATGTCCACTCATAAAACCAGGAATACCACTGTCCAGTGATCTGTGGCATTACATCCAAACCCCCTGCCCCACACCACTCCTTTCCATTAATCATAAAGAAGAATCAATGCAACAATACTTTAAAACATGTTAATAGTGTTGGGTTGCTGTGTTCACGATGGAACACCAGCAAACTGCTGGCGTTGGGAAGTTTCCTCGGATATAGGACTGGGAAATAATCTAATCTGTATTATGTAGCCAAATTCACAAAAACAGGTTTCCTCACATTCAAAAGGACTTTCCGTTTTCAAGTGGAACCATTTTCTTACATGGAAACGTTAGGATTTAGTATTGCTATGGCTACACCCAGAGGAAGGGTATCTCAGAACGTAAAGAGATATACATGGCACTAAAGGTGGGAGAATGGGGCAGAGAGGACAGTGAACGTAACAGTCAAGAGGTACTGCAAGAACAGAGTGAGAGAGACCAAGGAGCTACAGGAGGAAGAAAGATAGTGAGGGTAAGGAAATTGAGGTAAGGGTCACTGTTCTCTCAATAGGTGTGAGTGTTAGAAGCAAATCAGAAATTGAGACACAGGACAATCGGGAAAAACCAACAGCTGATTGGAGAGATGGAAATTGAAAAAGTGAGGAGAGAGGCAGGCGAATGACATGTGACAAAGGGAAAAGATTATGAACTGGAGACAGACCATAATGGGAAAATCTAGATCGTAGAGAGCTAGAGTACTAACAAGAAAGCAAAGAAAAGGCATTAACGCAGGAGAGGAAATTGAGAAGGAAATGGGGTTAACAGGAGAGAGTATTTACAGAAAGTGAGACTGCAACTCACAAAATAGCAGCAATAAGATGTAGTCTTTTGTTACTGACATGCTATACACAATTTGAAATGTACGCACGCATTGGGAGGATGAAAATACTCATTAGTCTCTTGCGAAGAAGAAAACTAATTTTTACTGTCTTGAAATTGGATTTACACTCCAATTCTAAAAATAGGGGGTAAAATACTCCCACATCAAAATCCTATATAGAGCACTGGAAGCAGGTCTTTGGGACCAGTCTTCAATTTATGCACTTGCCTGTATTTCTTCCTAACTGTAATTGCCAGAATTATGTTTTTTGGCTTTGTACACAAACAATAAACCAGTAAAACTATAAATATGCCTACCATAATGCAATACAGCTGGCATGCACTTTTTGGTTATTTGAAGTGATATTACTAACTAGTGTCTGGCGATCCACATTAATTTCCTGCAGCAGACAGCGGGAAAGGTAGATTAGCAGTTTGTGACTTTTGCTAAAATTATGTGTGCAAGTTCCTGTAAGTAAATCAGCCAACAATTGCGTACTCACACTCCCTCTGCAGGCAATAATACATCAGTCTCAATCTATAGTAGTTCTTAACAGAGTTTCTAGCCTCTAGAATTTTGAAAATGAAGCTGTGCAAGTACCAGGTACTTGAAAGTTATTTTGTGGCAGAATATTTTCCACAAGTGTAATAAAATGGTTAAAGCCAAGCCAGACAACTTTGATCTACAACTCTTTTGGGCTACGGGTCCGATTTTACATATGCATTGGGTGTATGTTGGATACATTTTACTCTCTTGCAGAGGAGAAAACTCATTTTTACTCTTGAAATTGCATTTACTCTCTAATTTGAAACATCATGCGTAAAATACTCCCACCTCAAAATCTTATCTGGAGCACTGCTGCTTGCAAAAACATTTGCTCCAACGTTCCCCATCTTGACATTTCATGCATGAGGAACTGGGAAAATTCAGTCATATGCTTTACTTAAGCAATATTCAACATAACCTTTCAAATATTTCGGTGCCTCTCGGTACACCCCAGAGTTCCCACTATCATTGTGCCAACTCACTGGTGTTGTCCGACCAGTGGCACCAGCTGTGGCAAAGTCCCCCCTCGAAAAAGCATCTCCCGCTTTGCAGACCTTGCTCCAGCTTGCCCGCCGGCTTCGTATTCATTTGCTGGTGAAGCTGGGTTTTTCGGCACATCCGCTCTCTGAACAGCATCACTGCTGCTGCTGGTGTGACTTTTCCCCGGTGCCGGTCATGATTCCCTGGGTCTCCCGCCACAACGTCAAGTAAGGAGGACAAGCTGTAGCCTGAAAGCGTCTGTCTTCCGCTGCACGGTTCCTTCCTGTGTGTCTGACTTCACTCGCGGGGCTGCTTTACGCTTCGCCTATGCTCTTCTTCTACTCTCCGACGTGGACTCGAAAATTAAGGCCTTATTTAAATGCCCCCGGCAGTTGATCTTCACGATTTCTACTAGCCCGTGTGTTTGACTTGCGGTTTCCTTCATTCCTTGCTAACGCCTTACTTCTTTTCTTCGTCTCAGTACTTGAGGTGCAGTCCACAGGATTGTTGCCAAGAATAAAAGAGGAATAAGATGTTAAATATGATTTAGGTTAATTTGAAGTGTGAATATTAATCTGCTCATAATGACAGTGGCCCTCATTACAAGGTTGCCGGCAGGTCAGGCCTTGCTAGAAGTTCACAGCCCCTACTGGCAGAGTCGGAGTGCGGCGCTGGTATCAAATCCTTAATATAAAAGGCAAAAGAGAGTTGGGGAAAGCATGCATCCTCATTTTCTACCTTAAAAGATTCAGTAGACTACCCTAACCAAGCCCACCCACCTATTGCCCGATTGTTAAAGATCAAAAATCACCCTTACAAAATGTATGATACTACACCAACAGCTGCAAAGATTCCCACACAAATGACTGTGGTACATAGAATGCAGATTTCGAAATAGATATAGATCCTTTTTAACATGCGTTTTCTATAAGAACAAAGATAATCTAAAATGGGCATCATTCATACAAACCCTTGTCTGAAACCATGCTTGGAGATGACACATTGCATTACCGCTCTTCATTCATGCAGTCAAATGAGCTAACAGTACTACTGCATAAATCTGGCCCACCCCAAAGAGATACTAGTTCAGCCTTTGAACAACATTGAAGGTACCACACAGATGAAGCAGCTATTGCATTAAATAAATGTAGAAAAAAAAGCTATAGCTGGTTCCATCCTAAATATCTCATTTGTTAGTGCTTTTCTGTAAATTGTTTAATATCCTTCCAACTATGTATTGCCACAGGAAAAATATCATTTTGACCCCTCTCCAGAATCTCAGTCCTCGAGATTTTATATGGCGCTAAAAGGTTAATTTAGGGGAGAAACGGATGCGATTAAAAATGATTCATGATCACAAATCTTTTGATAACATTGTTTAACAGAATATTCTTTTTTTGATCACTGGGAATTTCAAAGTGGTCTGCACCAAATCTACTGGTGAAATGTCAGTAATAAGTAAGTCATCAAGAATTACACAATTTAAAAATTGTGGCCTACTGAAAAGCGATGCTGCATACACAGTTGTGAGGGGATGCTAACAGAAGTTCTATTTCAGTAATTAAAGCGTTTGCTTTCTCAATTGGTGCTGTAATTATCGAGGATTTCTTTTGAGCTTGAGGGGGGGGAGAAAATATTGCCCTACCTTTCTTTTCATTATCTACTTTGCATAAACAGCCCAATACACATCCCGATATCAATAAAGATGTTTAAGGGACTAAAGAATGTCACAGAGAAATCAACGACAAACAATGAAGGCAGACAAGACATTTGTATGCTTGTCATCTGTGCCACATGCTCACAGCACACACCATGTCCTACTTGCCAAAAGTGAACGATTACTTACCAACAAACTAGTTGTGAGTGCGTATTTGTGGACTGCCACAAACAGGCTAAAAAAAGAAACAACTAAAAGAAAGTAAGTTGGTATTATTTATGTATTTGTTTGCTTGTTAGGTGCTTATACAGGGAGTAAATACTGTTTCAAAGCGCCCACAGGGCAACAGTGAGGGGACAAGGGAATGTGAAACAAATTAAACAATGAATATAATTAAATACATAAAGAAATATTAAATACAGTGGGTGGGGAGGAGGGAGAATGATGAACCTACTATGCCTTGTGAGTTTTCAGAACGTCGAAGTGCAGACAGGAGGGGTGAATGGGATAGTTGCTGTGGTGCCCATGCGTGAAGTGCAATGAGGGGTAAGTGCGAGCCTCCAGGGAGGAGGTTGAACCGAGGCAAGTGCTGAGGATGGAGGGAAGCTGGGGTGATTCGGAGTGAGAGGACGGGCCATGCACACCAAACAAGCAACTGTGAGATCAGCAGAGGAGAGTGGGGGGCGGTAAAGAGAAAAGTCTTGAGGAGCTTCGGGAATTAAAGAAAGTCCTGCTCAAGGTGAAGAGGGAGGCTGTTCCAAACAGGGGAGCCAGCTGAGGAAAGCGATCGACTCCTTGCCCTTTGTTTAGCGAAACGCTTTACACACACACAGTTGGTGCCAAAGGAGCGCTGGAGTCTAGAGGGGGAATATTTAGTAAGAGTTGCAGAACAGCCTTGTGGATGATCAGAGGGATTTTAGTTTAATCTGTGAAGCAACTGGGAGCCAGTGAAGTCCTTTTAGGGCAGGAGTGTTCCGGTCCCTGGGCTAGAGGCAAAGGATAAGTCTTGCTGCCCTATTCTTTAGCTGGAGAGGTCGCAGAGTGGAAGAAGGAAGTTTCAGGAGAAGACTATTGCAATAGTCAAGCCTAGAAAGAATCCGGTCTCGGTAAGATTGAGCTTCTGGGGGAAGGCGAGAAAAGGTAGAATTCCTTTGAGAAGGAAGAGCTGAGAGTGGGACTGCTTGGCAATGCCCCGAGTGTGCGGGTGGAAGGGGAGAGAGAGAGAGAGAGAGGAGTCGAAGACGACCAAGATTTCTGGCTTCAGAAGAGGGAGCAGGGGGAGAGCCCATGAAGGAAGGCCAGAGTGAAGGAAAGACGTCGGGGTAGAGGTCCCAATGGGAAAGATCTCTGTTTTGCAGGCATTGAGGCAGAGATTATTGGAAGTGCACCAGGCTTGCATGGCAGAAAGGCAATCAGGGATGATGGAAGGTGCAAGAGGGTCAGCAAGATGTTTGAAGAAGAATTGTGTGTCATCAGCATAACACTGCAAGTTTGGGGAGAAGATGCGTGCCAGCTGAGAGAGATAGATGTTAAAGAGCCAAGGCGAGAGGATAGAGTGCTGGGGGACACTACACCTGGAGAAGGAAGTAGGAGAAGAGAAGGTGCCCAGGATGACTTGAGAGGAGCGGTCAGTAACGAAGGAGGTCAGCCAGTACAGTGCCCGCTTCGAAATACCAAGGGTGTCGTGGAGCCTTTGTATGAGTATTAAGTGGTTGACCGTATCAAATGCAGGGGAGAGCTAAAGAAGGTTGAGGACAGCTGGCGAGTTGAAATCCAGGGATGCAAGCAGTTCTTCACAGGTGTTCAGAAGAGCAGTTTCCGTGCCTCTGTATGCTCAGAATCCAGATTGATGGTCGTGGAGCCCACCAACTAGTTCAGTGTGATAGTTGAGTTCAGACAGGGCCAACTTCTCCAGCAGTTTCCCCAGGAAGGGGATGATGAGATAGGGTGGTAGTTGGCTGGACAGGTAGGGTCTGCTGACGTTTTTTTTTAAGGAGTGGGCGCACAAGGGAGTGCTTGAGGGAGGAGGGGAAAGAACCAATGGCAAAGGAGTGGTTACAGAGATCAGCAAGTGCAGGGGCAAGAGAGACAATGTTGTCCTTGATGGTTCTGGATGAGCAAGGGGGAACCTGTTTGGAAGAGACCTTCATGGAGCGGACAGCTCTGGTGACTTCATCAGGTGAGACAAGGGCGAAAGAGGAGAAGGAGGAAGGAGGAGGGGGGAGTGGCCAAGGGAGGCAAGAGGCAGTAACAAATTATATTGGGATACTTTAGGTCCCACTCACACCATTTGAATGATCACTTTATGTTGTTAAGGACCCTGATAAGTAGATATGTTTCCATTGCTGTACAACTTGTAGTTAGCCAGTCTTCTTTAAATGAATTGATGGGGTATTTATAGTTGTGTCAGTCTTTTGATTTTACTTAACCCTATTTTCAAGTATCCATTTAACTTTAATACAGCACTAATTCCTTACCATTAACCTGTAACTGATAACGCCACTATGCTATACGTTTATGTCCTTAGAGGCCTGCCTATTGCAATCCTCATTTCTGCTCTTCCTTTTTCCCCTCTTTAAATGGACAAAGTTTCCAGATTTTCTCTGGTTACATATCTCCAGGATATCTCTGCCAGCAATACAGCCAGTTGTTAGCGACCATACGGTAGGTAAATCAGTGGGATTCAGACCTATTAGGCAAGATTAGGAGTAGTGCCCATTGGTGCAAGTCTGTACTACACAGGTTGGTAGCATGATTGAGCAGCCAGGCCTATCTCAAGAGGGGTCAATGTGAGCAGTAGGGGAGTTACACAGAGATTCACAGCGACAATGGTTCAAATAAACACTTACACTCAAGGTTTCTTGATTAAACAATTATTAATTTAACAGTCAGTTTGAATAAGCCTTCATCAGAAAGGGCAATATAATAGTAACACACAAATACACTCTAAAATACACACTCTTAGTTTCTCTAAATTAGCAAATACCCATTTGGGGTGGCAAACAGGCAATTCCTACACCCTCAGGTTACTTAAATAGCTAGGACACTAGACATTAATATACCACTGTTGCATTTAGAGCAATATTTAGAAGCATGTCAAAGAAAAGGGTAATTAGAATAAAATAAGAGATCACACAATTAATCTGAAGTAGGTGAGTACTTTTGAAACCCCCAATGCAGTTAGTTAACCCCTTCCTGGAAGGAATGGTAAATCACAATGTCAGAGGACAGAAGAGTCATTCAGGGAGCCAGGCAAGGCCAACGTTAATTGGACAAAAGTCTAGGTGAGCTGAAGGACTTCTGGTAGGTGAATAAAAGTCTTGCAAGGTTTTAGAAATAGTTGTAGAAAAGGGGAATCTTCCAGCAGCTCAGGTCCGACTTAAAAGTGATGCACTCCAATCTGGTGTTCCTCTCCCTGGCACTTTGGTTCCTGCAGCAGCAAAGAAGTATGGCCAGCTCTGAGAGCATGTCCAGACGAGTTCACTTTGGAGTTGATTGGTCCCAACAACTCAAGGGGAGAAGTCGTCCTTGTAGGACTTCTCAAATTGAGGTGAATTCGGAGCTTCAACACAGCAGCAGGGCTTCACCGGGCAAACCAACGGTCCAGGAGTTGCACCAGGCATCTCTTTCAAGTTCTTCTATGGATTCCTTCATCCAGTGGTCGACTCTGCCTTCCAAGCCAAAAAGCCTCGCCTTTTATGCAGGTTTCTCCCATTAATTCCAGCCTAGCTATCACAAAGCAGGATGACTGTCCTTGCCGGACAGCCAGCCAGCCAGCCAGCCAATCACCTTTGGGTGCATTCCTGTAACCAAGGGTATTAAGCACAGGGAGTTTCGGGCACCTCCCTCACTTCCTGCCCTGCCAGACACTCTGGAGTCAGAGGCGGGCTTCACTCGTGAATCCTGCCAACGACAAAATGAACAAAGGGACCAAACCTGGTTTGGCGTGCAGAGTAAACCTCAAGAAGGACCTTTCCAACAGGAAATGGTGAAAAAAGAAGACCGGGGCCATTTTGACAAAATAGGCACCCATGGGTGCTTTACCGAGGCTGCAATTGCAGCCTGCGGTAAAAACACACAAGGGTAGTATAAGGTAAACCGCTGCCACCAGCCATTATTTGTAGAAAAGGGTAACATAAAAATGTTACATGAGAAACTAGACAAAGGGGATGCTAAGTAACCCCTCCAGCACCCTATTGTAAGATAGTGTGTGCTGGGTCTAGAAAGTTGCAATGTAAGTAAAGTCAATTTCACTACACTGCTCTTGGAAACAGTAGTTTATCCAAGAGAAGGTATTTAAACTTTTGGAGAAATCGGAAAGACTTCCCTGTGCCACTGCACCGAAGGTTGCTGTGTGACACAACGTAAAGATGATGCCTATGGAGTGTGTCAGATCCATACTTAACAAATAAGCACAGAGTTCAAATCACATTAAAATTACGTGATAGAGTGGGAAAAAGGGTCTCACGCACTCCAGGAAAAAAATTAAAAGTCCTAAAATCCAGCAAAGTTGCGTCTCTAAAGTAGAGAGGAATTAGCACATTTCTGAGAATTCTCCCTAACAAGACCCATGGCAAGAAGCAATAGTGAAATAGCTCTCTTTCGTCATACTCTGGTCAGGTGTATACCTTCCTTGAATAATCTTGGCTTAGAATAGGTTACATGATAAATGATTTCAAAATCAAACCATCAGTGTAAAGGCTAATTGTTCACTAGCTTGGTGCGAAACAATGTGATAGACCTATTGCAAGTGCCCGATGTACAAGCAAAGGACATATAATGAATGAGAAGGGATTGAGTGGAGGAGTTTATGGATGCTGCCCAGTAAGAAAAATGTTTTCCACCCAAGACTTCTCGCCAGAAAGTCAAACTTGCAGATCTTCACTACCAATGGTCATTCTGAGAAGATGAACGATTGCAAATATAACAACCAAACAAAGTTACATTAGGTCGATAGTGATGCTCTGATAGGAGGCAATCCGAAACTGTCCCTCCCAGTAATGTATTATTATTAGTCAACTGAGATTTTAACACGCAGATAGACCCGGTTTAAGATTGCCATACTTCAAAAGGCGTTAAAATTGCTGCTACCACAGCGAATTCCAGAACATCATAAAAATGCATCATCACCACCACTTGGAGAATTACTTAACCAGGGTACAAGTTTCAAGCTATAAGCCACTCATAAAAAGTCACTTGCCACATCAATGTTGTACATACAAGCAGCAATCCATTTCCTACTCAACAAGAGTCAAATATCACTAACCAATGGCACATTTTTCACCCGATTTACCAATGCAACTGGGTATAACTTATTTTCTTCTCCCAAACATCCCAATTTGCATCTCAGATCATGCACCCATGCAAGTCTAACTAGATATTAGTCATAGAGAAATATCTAATCAACCCTTGTTATTTAACAAGCCCCTTCTGTAGGACTCTGATGCAGTTGAAAAATAAAAACGCGCCATTGCAATAACGACAAGGATTCGATCAATCTTGGGAGTCACAACTACAAAAATATCAGACGCCACAGAAGTTCCTTAACAATAAATAACTACAGCTACTTACGAGAGATCACTTTAAAAATGCAAGACTTACAACTTCAGATAAAAAGCTGCCAATTGAATAGATTTATGCAAGTCCAAAATATAATCAAGCCAGTGCTAAAAGTGCAAACCTCTTGCTAACTACTAAAGTATAAACAGCAGCAGGATGAAATCGAATGTGGTAATGACAATCATGGTAACTTCACTTGGTAACCAACTCTCATGAGGTATCACCACAATTTAGAAGATTATATAGGCATGTTTACTCACCCACTCGCCAGAGTCCAATGAGGCAATTATAAAATACCCAGAAATATAGGGGATCTCAGACAAAAATAAAAAGTGACCTACCTTCAAGATGTTGTAGTGTGTACAGAAGGGGCCAGCATCTAACCTCCTTATTTTGTAAGGCCTACCAATTCCAACTAGCACCCAAACTATTTAATGTTTTGTAATATAAATGGACATATGTAACAGGTTCTATAGAGAATGCTAGAATCCTAGTTATTCCAAAACCTGACTAAGATCACCAAATTATGGCTAATTACACACTCATCTTGTAATTAAATTTGGATTTTGCCTCACAGATACAGAAAATTGTGGCTTTAAATGGCAAAGTGTCTGTCTCAAATAACTTGGCATCTGCTTCTCATAGAACCTGCAAAAAACACACAAAATAAATAAATTAAACTTTAATAACGGGCTTCATGCAGCAAACCAGCCTCTGAGCGCCAAACCAGGATTCAAACCGTGACACTCAGTGTTGTCTTGCTTCCAAGACAAATGTGTTGTCCCTGTGCTATCCTCCCAGCCCTAACAAAGAGGTACACTTCATAAAAAATACATTGATAAACACCTTACTTGATATGGCAAGATAGAGCTCATTACGAGTTGGGGTTATATACGGCAAAAGTGGCAGTAACAGAATTCCTGCCACAATTACCATTCCGCAAATTATGAGTCGACGGTAATAACGTTGACGGTAATACCACTGATAGCACAAAAGCTGAATTGAGTGGTAATATCTCCAAAAAAACTAGCACAGTTACCTCCACCTTTCATGTGGAGATGAATGCAGACGGGTGCCACAAATGAAGCCACAGGTGGAACCAATCCACTTAAGAGTGCTACATGAAGCAAACGCCTTCCCCAAACACTTTCAAACACCATGTTGCCACTAGCCATTGTGAACTGGGACATGCAGCTCACGCATTGTGCGACAGGATTAGGAGGAGACGCCATGTAAAATGAGCACCCATACCCCGGGCCAGGACCTCACCATAGACCCTCACTGACAACCAGCTGTTCACCCTGTACCGGCAGAACAGGGAGTCCATTTGTGAACTGCTCACCCTAATTCAAGAAGACCTAGAGAGTATGATAAACATGACAGCTGTGCCCTTGCTGCTGAAGCTAGTGTCTGTTTCACAATACCTGGGAACTAGCAACTTCTAGCATTCCGTGGCCATGGTGCATGGCACTGCACAGCCCACATTTTCGAGGGAGATTGTTCAGGTGCTGGGAGCCCTCTTGCGCCAAGTGTCCCAGTATATCTCCTTGTCCACCATCCCGGCACAGGAGAATGCCATGAAGGCACAATCTTATGCAGTTTCCCACATGCCAAATGTCATTGCTGCCCTGCACCACACCCATGTGGCGTTGGTGCACCCCCCACCCCCAGGCACATGAACCGGTATACCGCAACAGGAAGCATTTAAACCCCCTCAACATCCAGGTCACCTGTGAGCCTGACTTCTTCATCACACACTGCTGTGCCCACTTCCCCGGTTCCACCCACAATGCCATGTTTCTGCGCAACAGTACACGGTCTGCATACATGGTGAGGCACAGAGGCCAAGAAACGTGCAAAGTGGGTGATTACTATTGCCATCACACAATTCTATTGTGCAGCACTACAGTACAGCAATGTGGGGAGGTGTATAGTCACATCAGAAAAATGCAAGCCCTGTCAAGGCCCTGTACCTGCATGACCTTCCCTCACACCGCACTAATGACCGCCTACAAACCACAGGACTAGTACATGATGGACAATGTTGTGTCACATTGAAAATGCACATTGCCCCTCCAGACTTGAAACACACACATATGACTACATGTACCAAAATGCCAATGAGGCCTCTGTTGGGGTGACTGGGCTGGATTGCTCAGACACTGTCCCCCCAGATGTGCTGCATGGTCAGCTGCATGTTAGCCTGCATGGCGGCGGCAAAGGCTAAGATGCCTCCTGTGAGCTCCGGCACCCTCTAATCATAGACAATCCTGAAGGTGGCACCCTGTACACAATCCCGGATGGCCCAGAGGTGTAGTACCTGTGCATCTGCAGGCATGTCTGGTGCTTCTCCATCGCGGACAGCCTCCTCACGATCGTCTCATTATGTGTGGCTATGGCAATGGGTTGAGGGCTGTGGAGAGGGCTTGGGCTGAAGCATGGTGACCGCTAGGTACCAATGTCTGAGCCACCCTCTCACTTCTGCCCATGATGCTGGCTGCCCCGCACAGGTATCTGCTACCTCTCATGGGCCTGTTGGGCAGTGGGACTCACCGTGCCTCCAGCACACCTGCCCACACCGGGTTCACCCACCACATCCACATCGGGCGGGTGATGGGGAGCAGTCAGCGTTGCCAGTGGTGCATTCCCAGTTGCTGTGTCCCCATCACTGGCAATGGGTGAAGGGCTTGCACTGGCGTGTGGTGCAGCTGGACCCTGGTGTCGCTTGCCACCACATTTGCCAACCCTTCCAGTCACTGGGATGGTGACCGATAATGGGGAGGGCCGGCCATGGGCCGGCCATGGGAGCCTGATGGCCCTTAACCCTCCTCCCGAGTTGGCTACGACCCCGTTCGGTGAACAATGACATGAAGTCACTCAAAATGCATTGGCTTGCTAGTCACACATGCTACATGGTGGAGGGACATCCCACACGTGGATTATCATGCACGGCCGTTTGCAGGCATTGCCCATGACCCCACTGAGGTGGGTGAAGTGGCTGCGGAGGGTGTAGTCCCCATTGACAGGTGCTCTTTGCCCCTCATGCTGCCAAGAGGGACATTCAATGGTGTTGTCTAGAGGGGGGTCAGCTATGGCACCTGGCCTTACTCAGCACACATGGGGGCACAGGGTTAGCCATGGCCATGATGTCGGCTGGGGCCAAGTAACTGATTTTGCCACCCCCCCCCACACCCTGATGTCAGGAGGAGAGGAGGTGACTTGCGCCTGGCATCGGAGCTCCATTTCAGTGTTTGATGCCCTGCTCATGTGCGGGAGAGGGGAGTTAAATACTTAAAAAGGGTGCCGTTGCTACACCTACAGTGGGCAGCTGCCCCATGCCGGTCTGGCATCAGTACCCTATTGTACTGGCATGCGCCCTGCTCTTGTACTGGAACGCCCAGCACCCACATGAGAACGGGCACATTTCCTTTCAATTGGGCACCTCCATGTCCAGGATGGAGGAGGTCTTCTCCTCCCACGGAGTCAGGACGAGGCGCTCTGTGGTACCGTCTTTAGTGACCAGTGACTACCATCTGTGTTTTGACAGGAGGCTGAACACCCTCACCTTCTGGTCATTCCACCTCTTCCTACAGTCCTCCCCATTCTGGGGGACTGTGCCCACAGCCGTGACTTTCTGGGAGATAGATGCCCAGATGGCTGAAGTGTGCTGGCCTGAGGTTTTCCTGTGGCGGCTGCCATATTGTTCATCTGCATGAACCACCACTTCATCAGTGAGGACCTCCAGCTCCCGCTCACTGGACTTGGGCTTTCTTAGCCGGTGTTCTGGCACCTTGGCTTTGGCTCCATCCTGGGACATGGTTCTTGTATCCTGTTGCTGTGGATGGCTACAGGAAATTGTGGATTGAGATTGGATTGAGTTTTATAAAAGACTGCCATCGTGCTTCCCGTATCAGCGAAGCCGCCATTTCTGCCGGTAGTAATTCCGCCGGCAGAATAAGCGCTGATTGCTCGGCGGTAACGTCAATTTCCGCCAGATGACAGTGGATTTACCGTTGTGTAAAGGCCTATTTTGGTGGAAATTCTACATAGCAGAATAACGGTTTCCGTCGATGGTGTTTGCGCGCTCACGACAGGTTGTAATGCAGCTGTAATTCCGGCAGACACAACGGTTGTAACAGTAATGGCAGAATTACCGCCCAACTAGTAATGACCCCCAACTTGTAATGACCCCAAGAGTCTTTCAAAACAATGCCACCTCTCATCAGTAACATAGCAACTATGTTTCCTTTTCCATTCAATCAAACACTTCTACCACTCTTGAAAAATATATGAATATGTTTGTTTGGAATAATAAAAAAAGGAACAGACTTTTGGTGGCCTAAAAATACCAAACTTTAAAGAAAACCAACTATCCCTCCTAAGTATATGTGTTATTAACCGTCTTTATGTTTGAACATTTTCAGTAAATTGGACTGGCTTGACCTAGAATTTGCGATGTGGGCCTTTTAATTAACAGTGCTCCCACACAGAAAATGAGGAAAGCATCGTTCCAACTGGATAGTGTGATGAATCCTACAGCTCCAGCACTAAAACCCTGCCTTAAGTTTAATGCCAGGTGGCCAGGGAAAGGCATACGCTTCCTGATCCTGACCTTGGGGGTGGTGTACTGCGACAGGATCACCTGGAGGAGACAAGGCACAGGGTGGTGAGGAGATCCTGCAGGGTGTGAGAAACCTTAGGGTGTCTCCCTGACTAGTCCCCAGGGATCTATCATCCAGGTGGCCAGGATACAGCAATCGCTATTTGATACAGTTCCTGGGGGTGGACAAGTGAGGGAGGATGACCTAGATGGGGGTCCTTGAGGAGTGGAAGTGGGACACCGACGGGTGAGACGCAGTATCCCCCTTCCTATAACACCTTTTCCCCATCCTACCCCATAGGATATACAAACACTCTATCCCCCACCCTTTTCCAACTCGAACACTTTTGCACATCACGAAAGACGACAGCCAAACACCAGAGCCATTTACCTGAGGTGTCCCAAAACAAGGGTCAGGCAAAGACAGGCAATTGACCAGACTCATACACACCCAACGGTCCTTTCCCTTCCTCACAGGGATAAAAGGTGGAGCACGGGAGCACCATACGAGCAAGCCAGACCACACAACGAGGCAGCTATCCAGGCACGGCAGTTCAAGAGGAGGAGAAAGACGGTGCGAACCGAGAGGTTGAAAAGGAGGGAAGCGGCCTTGCCCGTGAAACCTCCATGGAAGGAATCGTAAGACCGTGAACAACAGCCTGTGTGTTGCATCAGATGTCAACGGTACACGGAGCGTGCCTATGCTGATAAGCAGCACAGAGGGAGGTGCCCGCTACCGTGGTACCAACCTTGACTCCTGATACGAAAAAAGCCCAGCAGTTCATCACACCCAGTGTGTCGAGGGGAGAACCGATAAAGAAACCAAACTGTGTTGAACAAAGTTAGCAAACAGCTGATTGCAGAATGTACAAAGAACAGTTGATGCAAAAGGGGAAAGCAAGCTGCAGGTGAGTCAGCACCACATGGGTGCTCACTCAAACTCTGGGCGATTACCCGATTGTAGAAACTATTATAACCAGAAGGCCTTGAGGCTAGAAGAAGTTTAAAGTGGTCATACGGGGGGTCTAGTAAAATAGTCTGTACAGTCGAAAGTCTTTGACCGGCAGATGATTGTGAATCCCATATCGTAAGAAAGTAGAAGGAACTGAGATTGGCAAGAGAGGGATGCCGATGCAAAGGGGCAAAGTCTAAAAGTCCCAAAGAACAGGGTGTTGACAAGAGTGAACCCCGGCAGAGGGTTGTCCACCTTGAACTGTTTAAAAGGTCATTAAGATTTGTGAATACCACAGAGGGGGATCCAGGTGTGAAAAAGAATCACCCAACATACAAGCAGAAAGGAACTTTTGTTGTTATTTTGAATGTATTAGGCCCTCCAAGGCAAGAGACTTTGTACAGAACAAGAGACTTGGCCATCGAAGATCCCGATAACTAAAAACAGAACAGTCGTCTCGTGCTGGGAAAGCTCGAGCGTGTGCTGTGCTCCAGAGTCCTGCCATGTCCCGTGCTCAGAACTTGGGAAAGGGAGACCACGACTACAGCATCCTGATTTATGATTTGTGAACACTTCTTTATTTCTTGTGAGCCCTATCCCACACTCTTTGTATTTAGCTTAAGGATTGGCAATAGGCTTTTCTCAGCATAGGCCCTTTTATTTGACAAGATGCCACTAGTACTGCCTTATTTTGATTTGATGGTCGTAGCTTGCTCCCATCTTAGATTGGGAGTTTTTCCACCCTACCTATACAGTTTAATAAAACACCCTTGAACTGTGATCACGTGTGTCTGTCTATTCTTGATACCATGCCTTCCTTACAAGTGAGACACAGTATTTGTCCTTTGACAGGAAAAACCTTTTAAAATTTCCAAAGCATTTAATGCCCTATTGTCGTTATGATGTATTTGAACCACATACAAAAAAAAAAAAGAAGATGGATATAGACACAAAGGACATAACAACAGAACAAGCCCCAAGAACAGAAAGGTCATTCATGGCACACAAGGATAAAAATCCTCCTTACTCCCAAAGGGAAAATTGAAAGGAATTTAAAACTGGCACCTTAAATAAACGGTCTTCCTCTATAATAATGAATTCTGATGGTTCATCCAGGAATACTGTTAAGAAAATATATATGTGCGCCCTGAGGCCTATGGGTGTGTGTGATACAAATTAAAATAAACTCTTAAGTCTAAGCAGTTGTTAAAAAGACCCCATTTTGCTAACAAAGACTACCAAGTCCCATAATCCTATAAGTACTGGGATGTGGAAGAGGACTGAAGAGGTATTTTGTAGCAGTAGTCAGGTAATTAAGTTGGATAGCCCACACCTGAGGTAAGCCGAGAGGCTTAAAAGGCCCCCTCAGGTGCAGGCAATAGGACAGAGCTGGAACTGAGGCTGGAGTGTATGCTGCAGAAGCAGAAGGAAGGCACGTTGATGGCAATCCAGGCAGAAGAGGGAGAACCAAAGGGACGCCAGGATTTAGATACAGCCGATTTCACCTGCTTGTCCTGAGAGTGTCTTGTTCCCCCAAACTCTTTTGTGCAGAGGCTGTGCAGCGGAAGGTGTGAAACAAGGCTGCCTTTCCCTATGTGAGCCTAATTGCATAGATTGTGCAGCAGGAAGGGTTTTGGAGACAGTGGGGAAAAGTTGTCGTGAAGCCATGGGTCTCAGGAGTGATAAAAGCTCCGTAGTTGAGTTGCTGTACCAGAGACGCCCTCAGCGAGGAAGGGTGTGTTTCCCAAGTGAAGTGGTAGAAGTTATACAGCCCGTGGAGAAAGGAACACTGAAGCGGGTGTGTTGAACCAGGTGTTCTGTTTCCTTGCATGAACACTGCTGGTAATACTATCAAGCTAAATAACGATCATTTTTGCATCGTTTCTACTAATATTCAAGCTGTTAAGTATTTAACAACGGAACACTTGAATCTTAGCACGCGTGTGACCAAGCATTTTCCCCATTCACTCGCGTTAGGAGAAAACATGGCAAAACTGCATTGTTGAACATTTTAAACCTTGAAAAAAAACATAAAGACGTGGTCGCATGTGCCTAATTAAGGTTCGAGGCGGAAGAGTGACCTCACACAAATATATCAGAAGTCAAGTCTTTAAACATTGTTGTGATAAGTTGGAGAAAGCACGCATTGCCCAGCCAAGAAAAAAACAAGGTATTTAACCAATTAAGACTGAGACGAGCCTTTACCAGTGACAAAGAACTGTTTAAATGTTACTGTGAGCCAAAGAGAACATCAGCATTGCTAGGACCGAGGTGTGCAAGCATTACCTGAAGTCAAGGGACTGGCACCGATCATCTGGGTAATTATTCTAGCTAACAGTACACAGAAGGATAAAAGCAAGGTTCGGGAAGGGAAACTTGCTACCATTAATTGTTCTTTTTAAAGTTTATGCAACCAACATTGCCACAGTCAATAGGAAAAGAAAAAAGTGTATACTTAAGGTAATTCCAGGTTATTAATTGTAGCAGACAAACAAGAAAGGCAAAGAAGGTGCCCCTCTGGATCAGGTACTTGAAGGTGTTGAAGAATCTGAAAGTGAATCTTCTTATACCTGAAAACTGTTTAAAGTCACAAAGTACTGAAGCTGTGGGATTGTGTTTGGTTGTCAGTAGATGCGAGACTTCAGTAGCACAATTGAAGGTGTAATACTATAAGGAGAGGAGTATACCCTCATGGTGAACTCTTGTAGAAGTTGTTTAAAGTTGGAAGTTGTTAAAGTGGAAGTAAAGGTGCTGTGAAGCTATCCGGACAAAAATACCTACTGTGACTCTTGATCTTGTAAAGAGAGACATACCAAGAACTGTGGTTCATTTGTGCTTTATTAACATGTGTAGAAGTCCTATTATCAAACAAATAACAGTGGCATTTCTTCTTGGACAAATGGAAGTTGTGGCAAAGCATCATCGCCAGGGATGACACTGATGCCATTTTGAGGAAATGGGAGGTCTGTATTTTACCAACAAGAGACACTGGTCTGTTCGAACTTTGGTGAACAAAACTTTACTTTGGCATTGAAGGAGCCAAGAACTGAACTGAGAATGCATTACAAATTACGGATTTCCTGGTGGTTTCCTTTCTTTTTTTGATTTACCTTGAAACCTGGGGAAGGGGAGTTCCTCCAGGTTACCAAGAGACAGTAAATATTTTTGTTGATGTTACCATGTATTGCCATAGATGTTCTTTATGTATTTGAAATTTAAGTGTGAGGGACAGATATCTTATGTTAGAGTGCCTTTCTTTAGCTTTGATAGGCAGGAAAATCCTCGTCAGAGTAGGAATAGTGAAGGTGTTTGAAGACATTTTTGATTTCATAAAATGGCATACTTTGATAAATCATCCAAAAGTTGTCCACCACACATTTCTGACCCCTCACAATAGTGCCATACATAATTAGTGAAATAACTTATTTTGTGCTTTTGAATGGTGGAAAAAGGACCTTGAAGATATAAAACAGGAAAGCACTCATTAACCGTCAATTGCAAAGAATTTTGGCAAACACTTCAAAATCATTTGTGTTCGCATCACTTACCAAGACATTTTTATTTTCTTTAGTACAAGTTATTTCAGACACCAGGTAAATCAAATAGGGCAAAGCTAAATGGACACAAAGGTATGGTTGTATTGTGGGGCTTTATCTTGAACAATTGCGTATGGTGTTTGAGTGCGCCAGGATGATGATGAAAGTTCTGGTCTTCCATCCAAGACTTGCAGGCTGTCGGCAATCCACTTCCAGAATGAAAGTGATTTTCTGCTCTGAAGCATTTACAGTTAAATGTGATTCCATTGCCAATCTCCTATTGATATTTAGTTGACATTAGCCAAAAAATATTTCTTCTAACTGAAAAATGCTGTATCCCCATTTTTAGTGGACTAAGATTTGATAGGCCTAACAATTTTTGCAGAGAAGTCATCTTTTTAAAAAAGGGTTATATGGTTATGGACTTCACCAATTAGCCATCTGTAACTTGTAATGCACATTATGTATCACGTTAAATGCTTAATCAATCATTCCCTCCTATACCTACCTGACAATTCTATTTTATTTAATCTACTCATCCAACTGAACATACATTTATTGCTAGGACTCCTATATTATAATTGTTCATTCTCATGTCATTCTTCACATTTCCATTTTTGCCAACCTAACTTGTGATATAGCAATTTTTTTTTAAAAAAAGACATTGAAACAAAAATTCAACACCAGAAAAAAAAAAAAAAAAAAAAAAAAAAAATCAGAAAGCAGAACCTGCATTGGAAAAAAACTGAAATCCTTTTACATAAACCCTACATGGCCAAGGACCCATTACATTTTCTGGCATCCAATATTTAAATATGTTGTTTGCATGCAACCTAGAGGATTGAACTGAAAATGGTTTAACTAAAGCAACTCCTTTATCAGTCGATGTCCACCCTTATTTCTGGCCTGGTAAGAGCAATTGTTAGTGCATGCTTACACGCCCCCAACTGTTTTAGAATCAATACAGAGTGCGTTTAGTGATTTACTTTTTATTCAAAAGGCCAATATGATAAGTTCAATAACTCTTTAGCAAAACTGTACCACTACCCATTTTTCTCCTTTTGACACAAATACCAGACTGTGTCCATTACGTTCTTTTCAAACCTGAAATGAGCTAAATCACAAATACTTTTTTGGGCCTCATGCAACTTCTTCACGGCTACACAAGTCTGAATAGCTTTTTTCCTAGGCAATTGCAAATACATTTATATCAACATTCAGTAGATGTGCAAGTCAAGTCCTTCAAAAATACGGCACTAAGAATCGTCATTAGAACCTGCACACCAAACCCTGCATCACCTTTGTTGCTGTCCATAAATGCAGACTGGAGGACAAAAATAAATACAATAATCCTCTAAGTCTGCAGTCATGTTCAGCACACTGGGGAATACTTGCTCATTCGTAGTGAACACCATTACCAACTTAAAAGGTAGAGTAGTAACTCATGAACCTATTAGCAGATTAAGTACTATGACTAATGGAGCTTCCTCGGAGCAGGATACAGTAGGAGCGCCTTAATGTTTAATGGCCGACTAGGATCTACCTACTAATTACATGATTATCCACTAAAATCAAATATTTTATCAACTACACAATTCCAAGTAAAATTAATATGACGAACTCAGACTTACTCCTGACTTTCAGTCAGAATTTATCATAGGAACTGCTTTGAAGTCAGAGGTACTCAGTAACCTCTTGGTAAATCGACACCAAGGTCCTTTACTGCGTATAACCAAAAGCATGGGATGGACAATGCACAATATTCCATCTGTTGTAAGATGCATCCACTATCTATTGATAATAAACAATTGAAATTATATCTTGTTTGCTAAAGTGCTACCACAAATAAAAATTAGAATTCAAGGAGACGGAACTGGAAACATCTCATGGGTGTTGCGATTTTCCTCTAATCAGGAGTTATTCATCTTGACCCAGGAGCTATTAAAGTATCAGAAATTAGTTATTTTGCATGAGGCGCAAACTATAACTTTGCGTCTAATAAATATGAGATATCATGCTTTAAATTATCTTCTACAGGAGACCTAATGCACCCTTTATTCCAATTACACATTATAAATGGTTCTCAATTCAGGGCTCAAAATTTCCACTCACCACTAGACAATGGCAATTAATAGTCGACTGTCGAGTACAAATTGGTGTGCTGTGGGTATGTGAAGAATTGAGGGGGGCAAGAGGCTTGCTATGACTGACTAGTAGATTGCAATTTGAAATTCTGACCGCTGTGTCCATTTATCAAACTCAAATCATAGAAGAGCTAAATTGGTTTTCCCTGGAGTCGAAAAAGCAAAGCACAGGCTGACCTGCCGCTGGCAGGCATTTAACTTGTGAGCTCTCCACTCAGACTCGATATCAAATAATATCAGGATGCAAAAGAAAGGGTGAAGAGTGTTTTGCAGGAGACGCTGCCCAGACATTGGGCCTCATTAGGAGTATAGCGGTAAGGCAAACATGGCATCAGTATCGCTACCGGCACCGTTGCTATCGTACCGCCATACTAGGACTTCTGCTTGCGGGTGCCCTTGCAGCCACCTGGTCTGACCAGGTGGCCGTACCGGCACCCACGAGCAGACCATGATGGTAGCAACGGTACCGTTATAAACGGTACCGCTGCTATCATCCTCCCCATTGAGCCCTATGGGGGCTCAAATGGGAATGGGGACGTACTGCTCATGCACCCGCGCAAGGGGAATTACCGGGTCCACCGAGGTCGGAATGGCCCAGTGATTCCCCTTTTGCGGGTGCCGAGCCGGATGCGAGTTTGGGGGTGGGGGGGACCGGCAAGGCTACCTCCAACCTCGTAATGAGGCCCATTGTGTTTCAAGCAGTACCAGCAGCACTGAGGAAAGGTATGGTTTCCTATTGTGCTTGCCGGTGTGTCATCGACCTTAAAACCGGCACCCAGCGCAGATCGCACGGAGTGTGAACAGTGTTTGGGGTTTGGTAAGGAGAAGCGTCCTGGAAGTTGGAGACACGCTTACCACATTTTCAATTTCTGCAAGAAAGCAAAGGCGGTTGTAGAGGTTTGTGGACATACGGCAAGATACTGCTGGCTTTACTGGGGGCGCAGTTGACGCCTGGTGATGCTTTTGGCAATTTATCCCTCGCTGCCAACAGTTTAACTGGACTCCTGCCCCCTGTGTCTACAAATCTTATAAGTGGAGCTTGCATCATAGAGACGGGAGGTGATGGAGGCGGTGGGAGTGAGGATTGTTTGTAAAATGCCGACTTCTATAAGTACTTTATTGCTCTCAATAATTTTCTGAGAAAAGTACTTTTATTGAGATTATACTACCACTCTGTGTTAGAATGGTACGCACTACTAAAATGAAGACTTCAAAGCCTCCCCCTCCCCCACTCATATGCACTTAGAAACAGTTATTCTTTCCGTTTAGCACAGGGCCTGCCCCTGGTGAAACATGGTGGCGCCTTTAAAGCAAAGTCCAACAAACAGTAGAATCCTCAAAATGGCAGAGGACGCCGGTCCAACCAAAGACCACAGAATTTTATTGTGCAGCTACAATGGTCCCTTCTATTCTAGTGGCATTGGCTCCAAGTCTGCCCATTTAGCAGCAAGCTCCGGTCTCTCGCCTGCACTGTACAATATGTACACCAAACCGCTCTTTGACCACCTGGACAGTCTAAACAACCCTTACACAAACGTTGCTGATGATACGCAGGTCCTCCTGAAACTCACCGACAACCATGAATTGGACTCTGCAAACAGCAACCGGATCTACAGCATCATTCAGGCCTGGATGGCAAACCACCATATATGCCTAAATGATGGCAAAACAGAGCTCCTCATTCTAAGATGGTGAGGGGACCCTAAACACCTGGACCCTGCATTTTCATCCTTCTGTATCGATGGAAATAACACCCCTGTATCGACTCACGTCAAAACAGTGGGAGTATACCTTGACTCCGAGCTAAACATGCGCAGACATGTCAAGGCAGTCGCCTCGTCTGCCGCCTACTCCACCAAACGTATAAACCTATCCAGGAAATACCTCACCCCAACATCTGCCTCACGCTGGGTAGGACCATTATCGGCAGCAAATTAGACTATTGTAATGCCATCTTTGCCTGGAACCTGCACCAAAAACAAACTTCAGCTGATCCAAAACAACGTCCTCAAAGCAGTCTGGAGTTTGAAACGCTCCGATCAGATCTCATTAGTGACATGCTAAGCACACTGTTTACCAATCAAAGCATGCATCGAGTTCACAATCTTCTATACCACCCACCGCTGGCTCCATAACACCGCCCCCCCCCTTATCTTGCCCACTGCATCACCAAGAAACCCAACCCTCGCCTCAGATATAACAGAAAAAGAGCTGGTTGTACAAGCTTCACTGTCATTTCCCCCACTCTCTGGAACACGCTCCCCCCTTCTACCCAAGACAAATCCTTCCATCTGATCTTCCACAAAAAGTAAAAACTGCACTATTCAACAAATATGCCCAGCTATGTTTTACTATGTACAGCCCAAAATGAATTTTCGCCTCCCTGTGTATACATTTTCTCCTCACTGTTACAATGTCTTTAACTGCAACTGACCTGCTCTGTGACTTCAATGTAACCTCACTGTCACAATGCCTACGCAAATACCCTCCTGTCAACCACACTGTAACCTTACTGTCACAATGCACTTATTGTAATGTAATCACTGTAGCAACGTGATACCCGTGTGTCTGTGTCTGGGCACTCGCAACAAATGAAATAAATAAGCTCTCCAACAATCTCGGCATGCTTTGATAACAATAACTCATTGTTAAATCTAGCTTCAGTGTGAAGCTAAGGAGAATACCACACCTGCACAGTGCCTTGAAGGCACAACTGCTGAATCTAACAACATCATTTGTACCAATTTGTCAGCCTCTCTGGACTTCGTTAGCTTGATCTCTGGCACTACACAGAACCCGGCAACACGCCCTGATTGCACTAGCCCATCAAATACATCTTTGTGCTCTATCCTTGAGGAAGCCTCCTTCAATCTGTGGGATATTTTGACCCATTCCAATGTGCCCCACTGCATCACTTACCAAATGGGGAAAGAAACAGCCCAAAATGGATGCGCTGACTCCTGTGGGCGCCAAAATCTCCAAAACTGAATTGGGTCACACCTAGAAATGCTTGCACACCGACACACACTGTCAGTGGGGGTGAAAAACAGTGTTATCACTGCAGGACCATGCCAGTGGGCCCTGCCACATTCAACATGGTGCAACGCAGCAGAATTGTGCTAAAACCCGAATATGCCTTTAAATTGTTAGCTTTGCAACCTTGAAAACTACTGTTCTGGCACTAGATCAATTTATTTCCATTGCATCACTGAGATTAAAAGGGTACTACAAAAACAGGATCATCCAGTGTGGCTCAGGAACCGGGCCTCATTGACTGACAGCTTTAGAAAATGTATCTAAGGAAAAAGCAACCCAGGAGCATTTGTTTTCAGTTCCACGGGGAAAAATGTAACAAGTAACAATTTAACAACTGTGCAGACAGTAACTCTAAATAAAGGCAGGATACATGTATCCAGACTGCAATCAATCCTAGCACTCAAGGTAAGAAAGAATGATGAATCAAATGTACATGGGCTGCATAGGAAAATCGGATTTAAAAGAACTCGGCTTAATGCGTTTCTCCATGAAGAAAGTGCAAAATCGCCTGTTTTGAAAGCATGTTTTTGTTGAAAGGCCTAATTCTTTAAGAAATGTCAAAGGATTGCTTATGTAAAAATCCACCTATAAACGGTGTTCATTTTATATGTTTTAATTGAAGATTTAGTTGGAACTTAAAGTAACAGTTTTGAGTGAATTAACTATTTAAAAAAAAAAAAAAAATTCTGCTCGACAGCCTTAGCCTGGGAAAGGTTGACACTTCCCTGCTGGCAGGAAAGGCTAATTGCTGTGGGGAGGCCTTGCATTCTCATCACAAAGGACCTCATTACACTTTCGTCTGGACCCCAGGCAAAGACAATGGCAGGCTTGGACACCCATCCTTCCAGGGAAGGGGCAGGATGCTCCAAACTCCAGGAGGAGGCTTCTCATTGAACTTCAAAAGACTGGCCATTTGCTCACACTTGGGAAGCAAGAAAAAAAAAAAACCTGACCTGTGATTTTGGATTTAATTTGCTCATTTTGCCACAGAACGTCATGATATTTAACTTAGCGGCAAAAATAAGTAAACAAGTGAAAAGTACATACATGTAAATTTAAACTTATTCGAAAACTTGGTAGGAGTTCTTACCGCGTAAGGAACTGAAGATATGCAAAAAGACTAATTGTGCAGAAACTATTAATGCTGCAAATCTAATATTGTATACCCATGTTCTAGGGGTGAGTGCACATAGATGTACCAAATTAGGAATTGTTAGGCCAAACCTTTATGATTGAAATTGCAAAAATTCAATAGAAAGACAAAGCCAGGTCACAGCGACTTGGGAGTTGGATGTAAATGTAACCCACGAAATATGTAATTGATGTGTCCGATTTTATTAGAGGGCGTAAGTATATACATATGCACTTTTAGGAAAGTTAAATTTTGGTCCCAATAACTATGGGAGTTTTCCAGAGCAGATCATAAAACATGACAACCCTTTCTGTCATCCTGCCAGCAAAAAGCAAGGCAGGAACTGTGCCTTTGACCAATCATAGCCTTGTGGGTGTGAGTTGTAAGTCTGCCCTTACCATAAACTTATTGATGTAATTTGGCAGGATAAATAAGGGAACCTCACAACACACAGACACACAGACACACTGATTCTGGACTCCATCCCGATTTCCGCGTGGCGCCCTGTTCCTGAATTCTACATCTTGTTCCTGATCCAGATTCTTTGCAAAACCAAGGCCTCAGCAGTGCCGACCTCTTTTTTTAAGCTAGTGCCAAATCCTGAACCCATCCCAAAACCAAAGGGAAACAATTTTGATCCAGTCTGGCTTGCTACTATTAAGGCTTGCCTGCTGAAACTCACCATCCCACTGGTCTACAGTGTCCAGCAACCAGAGGGGCCCATCCAATCCAATCCAGTCTGAGGTGCCAACCCGGTTGACCAGAACCACCCAGCTGACCTATCCCGCCATAAGTGCCCTGCTGCCTGTAGCCCCGATCCGTGATGACCAGAACCTGACGGTCCAATCTTAAATTACAATGGACTGTAAGCATCAATAGGAATCATAGTAACCCATAGTAGATTTGCCTTGCCATATCCCAATCTATAACCAATCCCATCTTTAATTTAAGAACCTATAATCTTGTCGGACCCATTCTTGCAACTCTTGTCTATGATTCTTAGTGTTAGCACCGATTTTCTCATTTTTGTTTTTCTTGAACATAAGACATTATGGGAATTACTTTATTAATAATATCACTAAAGAAAAACTAAGTATCTGCCACGTGAAGGGTTACAAGCGGCCATGCATAACTGGAGATTCACGGGTGGCATTCTGTTTCTTAGCCATTAATATAGTTTAAGTAAAACCAACCTGTCATTTTAAAACCGGTTTTCTGCTTTTCTCTGTTCTATTTTCTAAAAACGCCTCTCATTCAAACTTACATAACTTCCTCAATTTTATAGCTAGAGACTTAATTTGACCCACTTTTCTTAAAAATCGCATAATGAAAATTAGGTGGAAATTCCCCGTCTAGTCCTTGGAAAAGATTATTAGGTATGCGGTACGCAAGATTTACAAAGCAATGCATTAGTCTGGGTAATGCCACCATTTTAAGTAGGACCGCTCTGCAAACCATCAACAGGGGGAGTTTGCTCCAGAATTGCATAGAGTTCCCCAATCCCTATGACGCGGATGGTATTTTGTTAAGGCGCTCGTTTGGGGGTTGTGATGTATATTAAGTCCTAGACATCTAAAGGTGAACATATTCCACGGTAGGGGGCAACACTGACAACTCAGTATCCTTTGTTGCCGCCAGCTGAGCCAGCGGCAATAGGCTGGATTTAGTCTTATTTATACTTATCCCAGTGAATGTGCCAAGTTGTCCAGTACATCTTGGAGGTTTTCGTCAGGGTCCTATAAATATATCAACATGTCATCCGCATACATGGATACTATGTGTTTGACCCCATTTATGTCCATTCCAATATCACTGTATTCCTGCCTAAGGTATGCTGCAATAGGTACGACCGCTATTATGTACAGCATTGGAGACAATGGACATCTCTGCCTAGTGCCCCTCTGCAATACCCATCTATCCGAGTATGTAGCCCCCGTCCTGACTCTTGCCATTGTTTTAGTGTAAACCAGTCTTACCCACTTCATATAGTGTTGCCCGAACCCCATTTTGGTCATGGTAGCATAGAGCCAGTCCCAATGGACCGAGTCGAATGCCTTTGTTGCATCCAACGACGCCACCGCGCAACATTCCGGTCTATCTTTAGTGCTATCAATCACATGGTGCAATCTTCTTAGTTTCCAGGATATGTTCCTACCAGGAACATAACCTGTCTGGTCAGGGTGTATTATCTTATTTATGACCTTACGTAGCCTGCCTGCCAGCACTGCCGTAAGGATCTTACTGTCCTGATTTAGTAATGACAGGGGCCTATAAGATCCACATTCTGTAGAACTTTTGTTAGGTTTAAGTAGTGAGATAATTAAGGCCTCTCTCATACTCTCGGTAGGAGCCCTATCTCTCATGCTTCGTTATATACTGTGGCAAGGAACGGCGCAAGGATGTCAGCATATTCTTTATAATATTTGGCTGGCAAGCTGTCCGTTCCCGGGGTTTTACCAGAGAGGGACCTTATTGTGACTAGTACTTCATCTGCAGTGATCGGTTCATCCAACATACCGTTCTGTTCGTCGTCCAGGTTAGGGAGGTGTATTAAATCTAGTGCATTTATGAGTGCCTTGTCTCGGTCTACATGCATGTCATCGTAAAGCTTTTCATAGTACTTCCAGGAATGCTAAGTTGACCCCAGCCTGCGTGTTCTCTGCCCTATCTTCTGCCGTTTGTATGGAGTATACTGGGAATTTTTTGTGATCGCTTCTGTACAACCACGCTAACATTCACCCAGGCTTATCCACCTGTGCCTGAGCCCCTTCTATAAATTTGGCATAACTGAATTTACCCAAAATGTCCCATTGGGTGAGGCAAACCTGTCGTAGTCTAATCTCCTCTTCCAAGCAATCCTCCCCACAGCTATTACTCCTCTCAAGTTCCGCAAGTTTAGATTCAGTTTCCTCTATCTCCGCAGTGATTACTTTCCTGACTCCCCCTACATTAGTTATCATTTGTCCCCTTATATGATTCCCATACCATGCCCATTTGTTTTACACTTCCTTTGTTTAGCTCAATGTGCGCTTTCTAACATGTTCTTTGAACGCTGTATCAAACAGTGCTTCGCCCCTGAGTTTTCAGCTGAGTATAGGAGGTCTCAGGGCTGCCACCGCCCATTTACGTAAATGTTTGGCATGGTCAGAGAGGACTCTAGCAAATACTTTGTCTCTACGAACTCTGCCATATGTTCCATAGATGTAAACAATTAGTGCAATCTGGTATAGACTTTGTGCGCGGCTGAGTAATGAGAGTAGTCTTACTTCTACATTGCGAGTTCTCCCTATATCTGCAAGTTGGAATTAGGACAGGAGTTTATTCAGAATTTCTGCTGGGGGTGCAGGCCACTTGAATTTATTGTCAGATCTGTCTATTGTGAGGTCCAAGGTACAGTTAATATCCCCTCTGCATATCATGACTCCGTTCCTATACGGCCCCCCCCCTTGCATACGATGTGAAGAAAATCGTGGCATCATGATTGGGCGCATAAGTGTCGACTATGTGCACCTCCCCGTTTTCAAGTAACGCATGTATAATGACCATCCTCGCCTCATCCTCCGCCTTGGTGTGCAGTACCTTGAAGGAGCGATCCATGTCAGGACTCCCCGTGCATACACCGAATAGTTAGAGCCCGCAACCACGCCTCCCACTTTTCAGACAATTTCTTCTGTTTCAGATCATTCAGGCGCGTTCCCTGCAGCATTGCAAACCCCATTTTGTGTCTCCTTAAGTAGGTGATCACCCTCTGCCTTTTACCATAGTTGTTCAACCCACGGATGTTACAGGTCACAACAATTATGTGACTAGCCAATGCGCATATGGTCTCTTAAGTACAGTGGGATCAGTGAACCAGGTAGGGCTATAGGTTCCATTCAAACGTGAACTACTTATGTACCAGTCAGGCTTCCCCTCCATCCCATTAACAAATTCCCCTCCCTCACACCCATAAAATGTAACCGAACCTTCCTTAACTTGAACTGTTCAGCTATGCAGCGCATGCTTAGACTTTCCCCGCTTCCGCTCCTCGATAGGACCTGTTGGTCGGGCCATTGGTGCCCAACGGGTGGATACTACACACTACCCTCAAAAAGAAATGGGGGAGTAGTGGGACCGCCGTTGGTGTGTCCCTTCTGCTAACAATCCGTGTCCAAGGTGTGTTGCTCCTGAGGTAAGTTGCTGTTTAGCGCCACAGAGCGTATGCTCTTGTTCAATGATTCCCATTCCTCTGACTGTTCCTTCTCTGGTGTGCCCCTGTCCACCGTATGTAGTCTCATGGGGGCCGTTTAGGCTCAATGTGCCTTAGGTTTCCATTGCTGTTCTCTGAACGCTGTCCATCCATTCTTGTACCTCCGCCAGGGTTTCAAAAACAAAGCCTTCCCTTTGTGGAAGATTTTAAGTCTAGCAGGGTAAATCAACATGTATTTAAGACCCGCCTTTCTGAGTCTCTCCTTTGCGGTGATAAATTGTGCTCATCTCTTCTGCATCTGAAATGTGTAGTCTGGAAAGAACGCAAGCTTGGCAGAGTCTCTTAGTATGATGCACCGGCTACGGGAGAAGTCTAGGATCTTCTTTCTGCCTTACAACTGAGGACCTTTGCTATGATAGGCCTGGGTGGATCTCCCAGTTGGGGTCTTCCGACTAAGGATCGGTGTGCAGGTTCGATGGTGAATCCCTGTGTGAGGTTCCCAGAGCCCAACTCCTGCAGCAGGAGATTCTTAATGTAGTTGGTCGGGTCCGTTCCTTACGGCCCCTCGGGGAGGCGGACAATCCTAATCTTATTGCGTCGTGCTCTCCCCTCAGCATCCCCGGCTCTGACTTTTTTGCTGCAATATATTCACTTTCTTGGACATTTGCGTGCTCTCCGTTGTATTTTCCTGCACCTGCGTTTCTAATTTGCTTGTGCGTTCTGCTAGGCCACATACGTCCTGTCTCAATAGGCCAACATCTATCCTAACCTCCCCTATTTTATGTTCTAGGTCCTGGGCTTCCTACGAACTCTTAGACTGTCCCGGGTCTCCATTCTTGTTTACAGCTTCAGCTGAGTCCTCTTGGCTCTCCGCGTAGACTACATGGTGGTCCGTTTGCCTTTGTTTTTGTTTTTCTTGGCTGCCATAGTTCCAGCAGCCGATTATTCCACCCCATTTGTGACTGTGCTCTCAAGAGTCCACTCCTGTGGGCTCTAATTCTCCCATCTCTTGATTTAGCTTGCCCTGCACGTCGGGGCCGCCCACTGCAGCTACTTTCTGCTGTGGAGTTCCACCTCCGATCGTAACGTTCTTCTTCAAGCTCTAAGGGGACTTGTACTGACTTTGCCGTTCCATTAAGGGCTCTGTGCCTCCTCAGGTGTGCCTGCAGGGTCTGGGCCCCGCCCATGCAGCCACCAGCTCTCAACAAGGGCAGTCAACTTTATCTTCTCCCGCGCTCCATACTGCTGGTGCTGTGTCTCCCTGTCAGATGCAGGTACCTTCTTATTCTGCAGGGCCTCCAGGCGCTGGGGCGTTGCGTGCAGCTCCATACGCCGACCATAGCTTTCTCCTTGTTCCACTTTGGGCGGTCCGTTCCAGCCTTGTGGCTTCACACTCACGCGTCCCGGCGTAGAGTGCTCTCTTCAGGGCTGGGCTGCCGCACCTACAGGTCTGCTTGGCTTAGTTTACTTCCCCGCTGATGCATGCCATACGCATCTTAGGTCAGGGGGATCGGGGGCTCAACAACGCAGAGTGAGCTGCACCGCGTCCCTCCGTGCCGTCCTGCCAGTTGGTCGCAACACACCAAACTTAGCTACGGTGCCTATGGCGTATTCCCACAGTCTCTGTGCTGGTCTGCCACCCACAGCTTCCTCCTCTGGTGCCACTGAATCAGTCCCTCGCGGCCCACACCCCTGACAGGTTCCAACGTGGATTTTTTACCTTTCTGGGCAACTCTGCAACACTAAGACGTATCTATAAATTGGATCATACGGAGCTCACATTGAGCACGTCTGGCTTACATGGCATTTGGCCATGTCCCCTTCTCACTATCTACTTGTGGCTATTCACCTTTTGAGCTTTTATCCCATAGTCAATGGGATATAAAGGAACTGAATAACTTCTGGCCTTACCGGGCATAGGCATTTGGTAGTGCATTAATCTGTCGCCAACCATGGTGCTCTATTTGATTCTACCATATTTAAAAAAGAAGAAGCGATTACTGCATGCTGATGTACGCAAGATGAGGAGGGCCAAGCCTTTGAACCGAGAGCGAAATAAAATGCTCAGGTCACGATTTTGCACACGGAATATAAGAACTGGGTGCGCAATCATACATTTCATTCAGATTCCTCCAATCACAAAATGCTACAGACCCTGATTTGAACGCATGATACAAAGATGTTTTTTGCATTTGTTCTGCTCATATAGATCAGGAGACACCGCCAGTGAGCTCTGTGGTATATCAGAGGAGGTATGGGGCACTTCCATTGTAGGGATTTAGAGGGATTCACGATTGCTGGCAGCTCAGAAGGCCGGGTTCATTGTATATGACAGCAGTACATTTGTTGTCTTTGAAGAAGATGACATTCTAAGAATCATAAGACTCATGGCTTAGACTGCCTCGTTAATGCGGTCACTAAGAAGAAAGATCTAGGTAGGCGCAGGCGCAGCCGCCGATATCCTGCATTAATTATACTGAACTGCAGCGCCGAGGAGCTAAAAACCAGCATATACAAGCAGTGGAAGAGCCATGCAACGCTCTGGAGTGAATGGTGGCCGGGAAGCCCTCACACAGTGCACAGCGCTTGGGGGCAGAGAGGTGGGCTAGGCACCATCCTGGGAGAAACAACGAGGCACCCCAAGGCCGGCAACGAGGTTGAAAGGGGCAGTGGACTTCCACCAGAGGGATACGCTGGTGCTCCGCTGGAGGACGACTCCTGAGGAGTGAGAGAGAAAGGAGCGGCATCCGCGGAAGCCGGCTGCATCAGACAAGTGGACATCCGTGCGACAAGTAAAGCCCCGACCCTCTTTGCGATAAAGCCTTAGCAGGGGGCGCTGCAGCCTGCTGCAGAGGAATTGCGCTGTGCTGGCGAGTGGAAGTAATGGCACTTGGCCAACAGCAGTGACAATAGAGCAGTGGGACGAATTCTGGACAGGGAGGTGAGGCCCAGGGAACTCCAACTAGGAAGGCGGGAGCTGGCAGGAGGGGACGGACGTCCAGCTCCGACGAATGCCAGAGAGCAAGAAACACTGCTACCATGGCTGCAGCTGTAAAATCAACAGGGAAACACAGCAGCACCCGGTGGGAGCAACATCTCTGCCACAGACCCCCATGCCCCCCTGCCATCATATCCCTGAAATTGCAGTGCCTCAATAAAGGGGGCATACATAGACTGGCCGGGGGCTGGCCTGTGCTGGGTAGCAGGTGGGGCACTGGATGTGGGGGGGGTTCCTGGTTGACAGAAGGCCTCATTTTCTCAATAAAGTCATTTGGAGTTCCCTGCAGGCAATAGAAGCTCCCAACTATCACCACATGTTTTAAGGGAGGAGTGCTTGTGGACGTGGCCCCCTCTTGGCAACAGTGCTAGAATGGCGGCAGGAAAGACCAGAAGGCCAAAAGAGGGTCCAAGGACCAGGGATACCGCCTGGGCAAAGGGTGCCCACAAACAGAAATGCATAGGTGCTTGGGGCCAGCAGGAAGCTCCAGCAGTGAGATATTTGTCCGAAAAGGTCTGGAGGCGACGGGGGCAGCAGGAGCTTCCCTGCACCAGAGACAATGGTGGTATGTGAGGGCCAACGGGCGCTAGCAGCGTTTAGTGAGGCCGGCAGGCAAGGACGGGACTGCCAGTGTGGGGGTATCCACAAGTGGCATCATGGCCAAGGATGCTCAAGAAGGGGGGACTCCAAAACAAAATGAACCAAGACACAGTGAGCGTCCTACCCAACGCGTCAACTAACACACCGGCAGATCAGGCAACCGAGGAGACACCCAGGGACCACAGCTCTCCCTCCAAGACATTATGGGTGCCATCAGGGAATCAGAACCTCGCTGGAAGACAAGACCAAAAAAATAAAAATAAACCGAAGGCCTCCCAGTGGAAGTGTCCTTTCTGAGGCAGGACCTGCAGAAGCTTTCCATGAGGGTCGGGGAGGCAGAACACCACATCTCTGACTCAGAGGACGCCCTAAGGCGCTTGGAAAAACAAATGACAGTATCCCAAAAACTCACCCAGCTGGAGTGAAGGGTGGAGGACAGCAAGGGGAGATCGCAAAGTAACAATCTACGGATCCTTGGGACAAGAGAAGGAAGAAGGAGCTCTTCCTGGAAAAATGGCTGGTGGAACTATTCACCCCTAAGAAACTGTAGAAGTTCTTCTCTATTGAACGGGTGCATCGATTTCAACTGGCCGCCCGGTCCCAGGGGCTCCCCCCATGCACCATTATAGCTCGGCTTCTGAACTACAGGGACCATGACGCCCTTCTGCAGATGGCCAGAGCAACGGGTCGAATAACCTACAGTGACCATAGGGCTGGGCTTTTTCCAGGCTGCATCAGAGAAGTGCAGAGGGCCCGCCAACCCTTTGACTAGGTTAACAAAGAAGCTGGCGTCCTTGGGGGTCAAGTATGGCCTCTTTTCCCCAGCGCAGCTGAAGGTCTATCACGAGGGGAAGGTACATGTGTTCAATAATCCTACTGAAGCATGGAGCTGGACGGAAAACCTGCTTCTGCCGGCTCTCGGACCCAGGCCACTGAGGGGACGGGGGGCCCAGAGCAGAGGTGGCAGGGGATCGTCTCCGCTTATGTTTGACTTGCAGCCTCCGGAGCAACAAGACGATGAGGCTGGCGTAACGGACCCTGGGGGTCCCGAACTGAACTAAAAGCTGGAATAACTGACTTAACTCAGTGGTGACTAAATCGGAATTGTGGCTCTATGGGGCAGCTGGCGGAGGGAGGTTTGCACAGGCTTGGTGGATGCGCACCTCACACATGGTTGGTTGTGTTCTCTCGTGTCCAGTAGACACAGGACTGGGGCAACATGTGCTTCTGGTTGGGGGGGGAATAGAGGGGAATTTGGGGGGCCGACAGATGCTTCTGGTTGGGGGAAGTATGGGGAGGTGTAAGGAAGGCATGGTATCAAAGTAAGACAGACACAAGTGATCACAGTTCAAGGGTGTTTATTAAACTGTAAAAGGGTTGAGATAAACGCATAATATAAACCTAAATCTAAGATGGGAACGAGCTACGACCATCAAATAATAATACAGTCCTGGTGGAGTGTAGTCAAATAAAAAGGGCCTATACTATTGCCAATTCTTACCGCTATGTTACAAAATAGTGTGGGATAATGTTCACAAGAAAAAAAAAAAGAAGTGTTCACAAAACGTTAAGTCAGGATGTTATGGCCAGGGTCTCCGTTCCCCACATTTTTAGCAAGAAACAAGGTGGGACTCTTGAGCACCGCACACTCCTGGGCTTCTCTGGCACGAGCTTACAGTTCCTCTAGTCTAGATCATCATGCACAGCCTCTTGCTTCAAATGATCTTACATGCCAAAACAAGAAGTTCCTTCTGTTAATCTTCACGTCGGCCGATTACCCTTCACCCTTGGATCCCCCTCAGCTGGGTTCTGATCCATCTCTCATAAACGTCGTCAGGCTCAGACCAACCATTCACTTTGGACATCGCTTGGTCGGGTTCATACTGTCGCCACATGTATTTCAAAAAAGGTAGCAGGCGCTCCTCTCCAGAAAGAACATGGCATGATAACCTGTTCTGACATGAGAGTTTGCAGCACACGCTTTTTGCTCACTGTACCTTTCACAGATGGGAAATATCCATTTGCATATCAGTCTTTGTCCCGCCCACATGAGCAGTCCAGCACCGAAATGCTATAGCAATTCCTCTCTGAACAAGAGTACCAACAGCAACCACATACACGTGTTTCAGCCTTTTTGGGCCTCATCAGTGAGGTGAAGCTGCGCCTCTCTGGGGGCAACCAGACGTGGACTCCCTGCTCACGGTGCTCAAAGAAGTTCGTTCACAACAAAAGACCTCAGTCTATTAATCTTGTTAATATTGCCATTGCAACCTTGAGTCTAACACAGTCCAGTCTCCCATCAGACTCTTCCGACTCACCGGTTGTGCTGAACACGCTGGCGTTTCTCTTGCCGCGGGTCTGGGTTGAAAAGGGCAAGGGCAACTCCCTCCTTGTCATCCTTTCAGGTATCGCCGCCTTTCTCCTCCGCTTAAACTGCCGTCCTGGAGTAACTGTTTCCTCCTCTATTCGGCCTTGCCCAGAGTGTGCTCTAGTGCCTTTTATCCCGATGGGAAAGGGAAATGGTGGTCAGGTGTGTAGTTATCGTCAATTGCCTGACTCTGCCCGACCCTTGTGTTGGGACATGTAAGGTAAACAGCTCGGATTTTAGTCCATTGTCGCGCACAGTTTGAGAAAGTGTTTGTGTTGGAAAAGGGGGGGGGGGTAGAGTTTCTCAATATCCTACTTGGCATGATTGGGGAAAAGGTATCATAAGGAATGGGGATATCACAGCTCACCCTTACGGTATCCCACTACCTCAGGACCCCTCAGCCAGGTGATCCTCCTTCACTGGTCCACCCCATGAACTAGATCCAATAGCGATGGTCGTGTCCTGGCCACCTGGATGACAGATCCCAGGGACTAGTGAGTGAGACACCTTCAGGTTTCTCAGAGGGGGAAGTTGGGTCGTGTTTGGGGGGGGTGTGTAGGGCATTAGAAAGTATCACAGGGATATGGGGTGGGTCTGGGGGGGGGGGGCGAGTGAGGAACGGGCTGGGGCAAGAATCCAGCAGCATGACAAGGTTTCTCTGGGATGACAGCTCATAGTGGGAAGGTTTCACTAATGACCTGGAAAGTCAACAGGCTATGTTTGAGTGTTAATCGCAGGCATGTGCTACAATTTCGTAATAGGCAGTCCCTAGACATTGTATTCTAATGGAGAGGCATCTAGCGGGAACGGAGTGCACATTTATTCTTAGATCCAGTTACAGGGTGGCATTCCATGCAGGTTTCACGAGGAGCTCCAGGGGGACGCTTATTCATCTGCATAAAAGGAACCCGATTGAGCTTGAAGAGGTGAAGTCTGACCCTAGGGAGCGATATATGTTGGCTAAAGGGGAGTTGCGGGGTGCCACTTGGGGCATGGCGGTGTATGTGCCACCACCACTTGCACCCAACCTTTAAAAACTGCAAGGGCTCATCCTTCATCCCTCATCCTTCATGGCCATGCTGATATTTGGGTGTTGGGGGGGGGGGATTTCAATGAGGTGATGGCCAGGGTCTGGACAGAACACATGCACACATGCAGTTTGAACACCTACTACCTGGGTGACCCAGAATTTGTGGAAGATCTGTCCACCAAGACTGAGGAGTTCTTCACTATAAATATGGGGACTGTTGACAGCCCCGCTACCTTATAGGAGGGCTACAAGGCAACACTGCGGGGGGAGACACTCTCATTGGTAGCAGCTAGGCGCAAAAAGCATGCAATGGTGGTGGAGGAGGCAAAGAGAGTGGTAGGATGGGCACAGACAAAGTTCCTCTCCTCTGAAGTGTCGGAGACAAGGTCAGACTTAACTACGGCAGCCACAGGAAGCCAGTGGAGGGATTTCAGGACCGGAGAGATGCAGTCCCTGGCCTTGAGGCAAAGGAAAAGTCTTGCGGTCCTGTTCTGGATGAGTTGAAGAGGGCGAAGTGTAGAGGCAGGTAGATTGAGAAAGAGGCTGTTGCAGTAGTCCAGCCTAGAGAGAACCAGAGTTCTGGAGACAGTGAGCATCTGGCAGAAGGTGAGAAACGGGAGAATACCTTTGAGGAGGTTCAGCTGGAAGTGGGCCTTCTTGGCAAGTTCTGTGATGTGTGGAGAGAAGGAGAGTGTGGAGTCGAAGGTTACACCAAGGTTTTTTGCCTCACCAGAGGGTGAGGGCAGAGAGCCCAAGGAGGGCGGCCAGAGTGAGTGAGGGAAAGTGGGAGCAGGAGGTCCAATAAGAAGGCGCTCAGTCTTGCTGGCATTAAGGCAGAGATCGTTAGAGGCGCACCATGACTGAACAGCAGATAGACAGTCAGGGATGAGCGACGAGGAGGAGGAGGCCGAAAGTAGCCTGAACAAGAGCTGCGTGCCATCTGCATTACACTGAAAGTTAGAGGTGAAGGCAGAGATCAGGGGGCCCAAAGAGGCCAGATAGATGTTGAAGAGCCAGGGGGAGAGGACAGAGCCCTGGGTAGCCCTGGTAAGCGCCTAAAAATGTACAATCATCTGGGCATTCCTATAAGGAACTTGCCCTCTTCATCATTTTACACTGAGGTCCTGCCGCCCAAGTCATTATGTAAAAATGGTTTGCTATCAAAAGCGTTGTTTGCAAGCATGGTTACCAATCCATTGAAGCTATGCTGGAGATATATAACAAATGCCTTACTCCCGGGATTTTATATGCACTGGAGGCCCTGCCTGTGAAATCTGTTAAGTGGTTGGACAAGGCAGAGGCGCAAATATTGCGTTTTCTACTGGGTCTGCAAGGTACTATTCCTGTAGAAGCAATGAGGCTGGAACTAGGTCTCCAGTCCCTTCCTTCCTTCCTTCTGGAAAGTTGCAAAATGTAAATTTCTTTATTTTTTTTAAATCGTATTGGCAGCTGGCTCGAATAGATCATTATTCGGGTTGACTGTGGCACATAAGCTGAAGCCGGCCAACATGATAAGATAAGTCATTTATAACACGCATGTACACAAGTGTATACAAGGCGTATAAGGAATTAGAAGCCACTGTAACTTCACACCTTGAGGACATTAATATGGCCTTTCCTGCGGAAAATGAAGTCACTCCGTTTCTGCGAAAATTAAGTCAATTGAGTGGGATCGATCACAGTCCCGGTCTATTCTCACAACCAAGAAAAGGCATAAACACACAGCAGGGTTCTTTTACCATGGTATCACGTGGTTGTTTAACTAAACTTAGTAGCCAGTCTTCAATTTGTTTTAGAACGCATTTGCATTCTATCGGTATTGGAATATACAGGTGCCTGGAAGATTGACTTTGTCGCCTTTGTGGGAGTAGTGTTGAAACAGCAACACATGTTTTAACGGCATGTCCACAACTGGAGCCAGACTATAGCAGAGTCCATATAAAGTTTGCTAGCCCTACTGCGGATCAGTTTTGGGGGCTGTAAGGAATTGTTTGATTTGCTAACTGTATGCTAGCTTGTTGATATTGTTTAATGATGAATTATTTTTGAATGACGATTTACATTAGGACATTTTGGGAGTTTTCATCTGTGAAGACATTTTGTTAAATCTATGTGTATAAATAGAAGAATGATGTTTTGTATATATGTAGTGTACACTCAAGCATTCAACATTCTGTGGGGATACGAACACAGTACTGACAGCATGGAAAAAATGCAGTCAAAACTCTCATGAAAGCAAACGATATAACACAAGAGATGCTAACGAATCGTCCACAATGTGCCAAAAAAGGATACAAATGAATGATTGGATACAAACCATATCTGAGAAATCTCAGTACCAGATGAACTTAAATTGCGAAGTAAAGATCTGTGCTCTTAATGAGCTCCCATCATACATGATTCGATTTCCGGATCGGAAGATCAGAGAACAATATATGAGATTACGGCTCAATCAACTACCTACGCAACAGCTTTTGGCCATGACCAGACAGTTCCCCAAATCGGAAGCACATTGTCGATTATGTGGGGGAAAACAGATTGAGACACTTTTTCCATGTACTGATGGGCTGTCCGGCACTATCTGACAAAAGATCACTGTTTAGAGGAATTATATCTAAACGTGGCCCTGATTTGACGTCCCAGGATAGATGGAATACTATACTATTGGGAACAAACAGAGGCTTAACTACTGTGATCATACACTTTTGGAATCACATTACTGACCCAATACAGGGAGCAATGTCATTTGTGGAATGAAATAGAAGATGAGAACTTCACTTGAAAGTCGACAGGTACGAATTGACATTGGAAAACATTATTTCTTCCCTTGTTGTAATTTATGAAAAAGAATGCATAAGGAAAAATGTAACGTTTTTGTAATAGAAACTATATAATTTTAATTAAATAAAATATATACAGTGTACAAGGTTTAGCAACCAAAATGCACTTAAATAAAAAAGCAAGGGTTAAACAAACAAAAAATGCAGCCATGTCTGACAACACCATTTCCTATGCCGAAATGATTTTTAACTACGATTTTTTTTAGGACACAGGCATTTGGGAAATATTATGGCTTTTCAGCAGAGCGTTGTGGCTTCGTGACTTCCCTGTCTGCAATTCACATATTGGCTAGGCTCAAATCAGTTTGGGATGGTGAAGGAAATGTTCATTTTCACCATCAGCATTGCTCAACTTTTCATGAGAGCATGAAAATTATAAAGAGATGGCAACATGGGCCTTATAAACAAAGCATGCTCCGGATATATAACCAATTATTTTGCCCAAAACATTCAAGGAAAGTAGTGAAGTGGCAGAGCAATCAAAATGTTACAGTCAATATACTTTGTTACAAGTTGCATTCCCCTAATTGCCTGGATTACGGCAGACTTCTGCATTTTCGCAAATATATATATATATATATATATATATATATATATATATATATATATATATAGCAAATGTTAGGGCTCCAAATATGATTTTGAAGTTGGAGTATTTTACTCCCTATTTTATGATGTTGGGCATTCAATTAATTTTTGGGAGTAAAAAGCGGATTCCCTGTCCCCATGGATGAATATATGTATTTGTTTTAGGCACTTAAAACTATATATTTTACCTTTAAAACCAATATTGTTTACCATACTTCTGTTCACTTAGTAATTCATCCAAATTAAAGGATGCATTTCGACCTTTAAGTTCCTCTTCAGATCAGGCAGTAATAATATGTGTTCTCCTTGTGGCACTTCCCTGCTGATCTGCTACCATTGATCCGAAGAGATCCATGTAGCTGGATGGATAGGTGGATGGATGGATGGAAGCAGGGGGCAGGCTCCTATTTATCTGTTTCCCTTTTTTGCTGCGACTATTTGAGTGTTCTTACAATTATGTATTTGTTTGGACTAGTCGTCCGTTTTTTGGGAGTAAAAGTAGCAAGTGCACTGCTTAACTGATGGGATGTGTATAATGAAGCATAGTTCGGGAGAGCATACTACCAAAAAGTGGCATCAAGGAAAAATGTGCACAAAAGGTGGGGTCAGAAAGAAAGGTTGCACAGTAACCTTTGCATTAGGTGGGTAAGGAGGACAGGAGAAAGTAGAGCAACTAACCTATCTTTTTATTTGCATCAAAGGAGCATGAAACTTCAAGCTACTGCGCTACGAGTCCTAAAGCACCCACAGATCTGAAAAATGTTAATATGCAAGTAAACATTGTAATGTAACCTGTGGTCAACAATTTCAAGCTGCCAGCCAATAGCAAGGTATAAAAGCCCCGCGCACCCTGGTATGAATGCCAGATATCCAGATGCTCAATGGACACCATTTTGTACTGATCACTCGCTAGGGGCGAGAGCAAATTTAGTGGACTGCTGTCAATGCAATGTATTCTGGGCAACAGACAATAGTGACCATGATGGCTATGATGGGGAGGGGGGGGGGATGTGATGGATCAACCTAGGCATATGCCAACTTACCCAGTTTCCTTAATCAAATTCTACTAGTTCACAAAAAGAGATGCTAGAGGAAACACTATAAAAACAATTTTATACAAAGCAGCTACCTGTAGCGTTAAATGCTCCTCCTTAAATGTCCAGAGTCTGCTAGTAACACTCTCCAAGTCAGCGATCACAGAGCGCAACTCGGTTTCAGCAAGTAGTAGTTGCTTCCTGCAGCGCCAGTAGTTCATGAGCAGCTCGTGGAAGTCATGCCTGTCCTGCCGTGCAATATGCTCAAAATCTTCCACGTAGGAGTCCACATTCTCCAACCAAGAACATGGCTCAATTAGCTTTAATTGCTCCTTTGTGAATGGCGCTTGTTCAGGTTGAGGTGATATTTCTGGATACAAACGTTCATAGTGCATCAGTGGTTTTGTTGCTAAAATTGCTTCTTTTTCATCCACAAATTCAGCAGGCAATTCTGGATACAATGGCTTCACCACTGAATGCACAAAAAGTTCATTACCTGCATAGCAATGTTGTGGAGTCCTCAGCTCAAGCACCTCCGATAATAGGCCTGGAGGGCTTTGAGAGGTCAGTGTGCTCGCATCGTCAAGGACATCTGCAGCTACTGTGTGTTGCTGAGGGCGGTGTACTGACTCAGTACATATTGACAATTGGTCCTGTTCAGAATCCAATGTTTCCAAAAGAGGCACTGCTGCGTCAGGTTCAGGTAAACCCCTTGCCGGGCTACCACTGCTTTCCGTCAGCCCAGCTTCTGTAATGTCCTCCTTTCCTGCAGCATCCACACCATCAGGTAGTGGAAAAGAAATCTTTGGCACATCGCAGATTTCACTTGCATTGGCTGAATCATCTGCATCATTCAGCTGTATTTCTGTAAACTCAGAAATGATCTGTTCTTCCATCAGAGTTTGTGTGGTTAGGTCCTTCGTTTCCTTGAGGAGGTCTTCAGCAAACTGTACAGTAGCACGTTCGTTTTTCTCCACATTAATAAGGGGTTTCTTTTTCTCCTAAAAACAAAATGGCATGTTATTTTAGCATGACTATTTAAAATGAAGCATTGACAACAATATGCAAATATATCCCCCCCATTAAGAGAGTTTAACAATACAACTACCATATATTGCAATTTTGTACAATCGACCTCAATACAAATAAAATGTTAGTATTGCTCTTTGCAAAACAATTATAAGATGTTACTAGTATTAGTCTTTACATTTCCCTGCAAAAGAAAAAAACAGACCTCTTATTTCAGGTTGTCTTGGGATGCTGTGTTGCATAGAAATCAAGTGTCCAAAGGCACGCTTGTTTAACACGTTGGTATTACAACAGATGCTGTAAATCACTCCTAACCTTTCAGATACCTGTGAAAAGTATTTGGATCAGGGACAGGTGAATGGCTGCAAATAACCCATTCCTTTTCAGAACACTGTTTTTTGCAGGCAGAGATTACCATTTTAAATCACCAAACGAGAAGTTAGATAACACAAAATATGCGACAGGTTGCAGTACTGGTGCATATGCATTGTACCGCAAATCTCCGAGAAAAATAAAATGCCAATACTACATGTACTACCTATACCAATAGTTTTAATCTCACACAGGTTGTCATCGCCATCTTTATGAGCGAAAATTACGGATAATGTTAACATTAATTTTAATTGATTGCTCAAGTAACTTAAAAGCATTTTTGGGCCAGTTAAAGGATAGTTCCGGGACTTTTTTTTTATTGTCCCTACGGTTCGGCCATGTGTTTTTAAGCATAACTCGGTAGATCGTAGAAAACTTTCCTATGGACCTTACCCGACTTTTCGTCCATTAACGCACTCGAAATCAGCCGCCATTTTCTGATAATCCTATCACTTGCCGCATCGCCCTGGCTCACCTGCTTTTGCGGCACTAAATCAAATCCCCCGCCCCTGAAACAGACTTTATCAAAACATTCATATTCCCCGCCTCTATCCGTGACGTGACTGTGCTGCGTAGGCAAACGCGCCCAGGCGTCTTCTACGCGACTCCACACAGAACCCGGAAACCAACACAGATCAGCTCACAACACAGCGCGCCACAATTCGCAATATGAAACTGTACTTTTAAATCAAACCGCAAGATTGTAAATTTGGTAAAGTACATTTATTTGACATCAAATGTTTAGAGAATATTCAGCGATTTGCATTTTTATTTGCTCAGGTTCCAAAAAGTTCGTTTTGAGGCACGCGATGTTCCTTTGCTGTACACAGGGTCTTAGATCATCTCACAATACAGCGCCACAATTCGGAATATGAAACTGTGGTTTAAAAGCAAACTGCAAGATTGTACATTTGGCAAAGTACATTTATTGGACATCAAATGTTTAGAGAATATTCAGCGATTTTCATGTTTCTTTGCTCTCGATCCAAAATAGTTCGTCTTGAGGCAAGCGATGTTCGTGTGCAGTACACAGGGTGTTGGTTTACGATAACATAAGCTCTTCGGTCGCACTGATAATCGCATGGCTGTTCCAACAACGAGGCACTAGGCCACCACAGCGGTCTGTATGTTGCATCTAGCCGTTAGTACCGCGTAAGGGCATACTTGTACTTGGCGATCATCCCATAAAATGGTCAGGGTGGTAACGTTGTTCACGCGGAGAAGCAACTGGCGGTTGAAAAACCCATCCGCCGGTGTCTGGTACTCGTGACACAGACAATAATGGGTGAAGTACCTGTTTGAAAAACATAAAAAATGAAATTAGTCTCACCATCAGATCTTTATTAAAATTATTCATTTTATATATTCGGTCGGTAAATTATTTCATAGCTAGGACAGTGCAACTGGGTTTTAAACGTCAAGGGGGGGCTGTAGGATACTGAGACAGTCCACCAGTGCAGGGGTTGACAGGGAGTGCAGGTGGAGAGTGGAAGGGCCCAGGACCGAGATCAAGACAGTGGACCAGTTGTAGCAGGGGAGAGGGAGAGAGAAAGCAGAAGCAAAGAGGAAGGTTTTGAGGTGCTTCCGTAAAAGGAGACGGTTATCCCCAAGATAGTGCGCGGTACAAAACAATATGCCACATAGAACGAACAAGTCCAACTTATCCCGTCTTTAAAGCTACTGTATAGTAATTAAATTGCGGTATAAACTCATCTAAAGAGTTACTTACATTATATTTGCATATGGCGCTAGCTTCCCTGTCCTCGCCGCCACCAACTGGAACTTATTACCCGCCGAGATTAGAGGTATCAAATCCCACCTGTGCTTCAGGAAAGCAATAAAAACCATGCTGTTTGTATAAACCCCTCTTGGGCCCTGTCAACTGTACAACCGATGTAATGTCTATCGTCCTTTTTTTCCCAGGCTAGGGGTAGATACGATCTTGATGTAACCTCCTCTATCTACCCCTCCTTGCACTGAAACTAAGTCATTATCTTGCAACAGCGCCCCGATGCCTCTGGGCTGTGTGGCGCTTTACAAATATAAAATAAATAAATAAATAAATTGTGTCTGTGCGTAGGGCAGTCCCGAAATACCACTCCTTCTATGCAGACGTTATTTCTTCTAATGAACGAACATGAAATGGCTTTCGTTTCTGAAATTATATTCATTATCGTTTCTTACGTGGTCCCGGCCTGTCAAGGTCAAATAACAATAGAACCTTATACTGAGTCGTGGGCCATTCTGGCACCCTAGAAAAAATCAAAGCAGCTGACCTTCACTTTGAACGAGCACACATTCCTAGTTAGCTACATTCGGTGTAAGGACGTCTCACAGGACTTGAAATTTACACTCCATCTTTGCATTTTGTCTGCGTGCTTTGCAGCCCCACAGAACCATAAATACGGAGACATTCTATATTTTTTGAAAAATGATTTATATTACTGTTTGGTTTAATTTAATGCGCAAATGAACAAGGGTGGAGAGACACATTGCATGTACACTGAGCAATCACTTTTATTTACACAATACATAGCTACACATATTCAATGGGCCTGCAACATGAGGAGACTCCAGAGCAAAGTCACAGGTGACAGCCGGGTGGTTCGCACTACTGCACGGTGAAGGGAGGGGCAAGGGTGGAGAGACACATTGCATGTACACTGAGCAATCACTTTTATTTACACAATACATAGCTACACATATTCAATGGGCCTGCGACATGAGGAGACTCCAGAGCAAAGTCACAGGTGACACCCGGGTGGTTCGCACTACTGCACGGTGAAGGGAGGGGCAAGGGTGGAGAGACACATTGCATGTACACTGAGCAATCACTTTTATTTACACAATACATAGCTACACATATTCAATGGGCCTGCGACATGAGGAGACTCGAGAGAACAGACAATCAAATTACAATCATTTAAACCGTGATGTGTATTTCTCAATGAGTTCTTCTTTAGGTGGACATGGAACAGAGGCAATGTTGGGTGGCAATGCAGTTGTCCCCTGCACAGGTTCGTTCACAACTCCATTTATGTGCCTATCTAGGACGTCAACAATAAGTTTCTCAATAAACTCATATTGCATATCCTCAAACACTGGTTTGATCACCCATTGTTTACTTCTTTTAGTGAAGGCCTTATTGTAGCGAAGCGTCCCTAAAGTTCCGGTCGTCCTACTTTGTTGACGGCCAACATTATGGTTATGTGCCAAGACCGCTAAAAGAGTCCGATTTATCATGCCCTCCATGCCAAAATGCAATCGTTTTGGCCTGTACTTTAGGCACATATTGTGGAACACCTCCAAATCTCCTGTGTGGCAGAATTCCGTGAGTCCCCTCAAAGCTTTTGTTATAGTTTTATCAAATACAATCTTTTCAATGTCTTTGTGAGTGGGTGATGAAGGAATCAACCACTTCTTCTTCCGTGCCTCCTCTGTGGACAAATGGCCATGTTCACAATTGTGGAAATGTTGGTTCGTGTTCCATCGGTGAACGTTCGTACAGTGTGGCATTACTGACCGCCATTTTTCCAGTAGAATTTCCAACGACCCTCCACATGTTTTTGAGCTCCACCAAAGATGGTTGCTGATTGACTTGGACCACTGTGAAATACCTTGCAATTCTTTTTTTTTACCTGCAGCCGACAATTTTTTATTGATTGATTTTGCAAGATGCCAAACGTCAAATTGGTGATTTATATTTTTGTACTGTTCTCTCATTGTCTTGGCAATTGAAACGTGTCTGTCCGTGGCTATCAGGTCGATCACCATTCCCCGCGATTGTAGTTCTTGCAATGATGCTACAAAGCCAACTTTCTCCATGGCCACTGAGGATGTACTTTGTGACACCTGCACGACCACCGAACTCACAATTTTCTTACTTTCCATGTCCTGAAAGTGGTAGGTGCAGTACTTGGCTGAAAATCCTGGGCTGTCGCACTGTCCATCACCGGCTAGCCTGAACCGTTTGCCCGCGAATGTACTATCAATAGACATTTTTTCCATTCTCCAAGCTTCGCTAATGGCTGGAAATAGATAATCGGTTTGGTATTTGTAGAACTGAGTTTTCGCAATGAAATGGATTCCCACAAACTGAAAGAAAGACTCTAATTTTTTAAAACTTGAACCACTAAAAAGTGCAGCCGCTGCACAAAGTAGATTGCCTGCTGGCAGTTGTCCCAGCATAGGTTGTGCAGACCATGAGAAAGGATGATATTTTGTACAGGTGGCATGTATTTTAAGGTTAGTGCCTCGAATTGCACGAGTCACATTAATGAATGGCTCCCCACATACTTCCCCACCAACCGAATGCCCACATTTCATCCGAATAATAATATCAATCAAACAACTATCGAATACAATGAATTTGGCCTCTTTCCTTATACTGTCACTCTGCATCCCAGCTGGTTCGGCCTGTAACGTTGAGGACATGTCACACACATGAAAGGTAGAATCTCTGATATCGTCTTCCGCTATGTTCAGTGATATTGATGGTGTTTCATTGTCGTCCACTTCATTCTCTTCCATTGCAACATCTGTTCCTTCTCCGGCGATGGGTGAATAAAACAATTTCTTCAACTTTCTCACGGTCTTAGTTTTTGCGGGTGTGGATTCTGTAAATTGATCTCCGACTGCATCCGAACTACCAGGAGGACATTCACTATCAATGGCTGGTGGTGGTATAGCTCCGTTGTCAATCACTTCATATTCTTCCCATTGGCACGATGCATCTCCAGTCTCAAGTCCCTGCCAAAAGGTTTGACAAGCAACATCTCTCGTTCGCTTCACTGTCTGTGTAGATCTAGTTCGTACACCCACTCGCAACTAGAGGACAGATTGGAAAAGGGATGTTCAGTTTAAACACAACTTACAGTATTGAACTATTAACAGTGAAAAACAACATAATATAGTGACCAGGACACTAACCTTCTTTTGCTTTCTTTTCTTTGAAACTTTCTTGCCTCGAACTTCAACATCAGGACGCTGTTGCTCCGACTCGTGTGTGCATGTCTCCACTTCCTCTTGCGCTGCAACGACTATATTTTCATGATAAGCACATCCATCACGCACTGACGCTCCATCGACTCCCTGAAACATAGAACTTTCATTAGTATGTATAATAATATCGAAAACACAAAATGTACTTGGGGACCAATACCCACGTACATCTCAATAGCAAAACACGAATGAACGCTTTGTGTAGAACATTCAAACGACAATTATTCACGCATTGTTGATCTAGTTAGATGGAACTGTCAAGATCCATACCTCGGGCTCCTCATAGACTTCCATTGATGATATTATTGAAGATGATGCTTCAGTGACTCCCTGAAACACAGTAATTGCATTAGTATGGTTTTCTATTTTGATAAAAAGAACAGAAACTTTGTGCAGGCGTGAACAGCTCATCTAAATAGACCTGCACAAATGATCAGTTGTCTAAAATAAATAATGGATATGTAAATATGATTCGATTTGCTCGATCGTTGGAAGTGTCACCACCCAGAGATCTGCATCAACTACTAGGGGTGATGTTCTTGTAGAAGAAGCTCCGTCATCTCCCTGAAACATAGTACTTGCGTTAATAAAGAAGGAAGTATAGCGGATGTAATCACGTCATATGATTTCGCTTGATTGAACTGTCAGTATCCATACCTCGAAATGCATAAGAACATCAAGGGACGATGTAACTGCGGTGCACACTTCTGCAAGCTGTTGCGCCGACCCGTAACTGCACGCTCCCCCTTCTTCTTGGACTAATGCTCCATCGACTCCCTGAAACATAGGACTTTCATTAGTAATGAACACAATATTGAAAAAAGAAGACACATAGGAGGGCGACGACAGAAGGACATATCAATGGCTAAAAACTAAAGAAACATTGTGTGTAACAATCACGCTACAAGAATGCAAGATCTGATGATCTCCATCGATGGAACTGTCCTGAAACGTACCTCGAGCATCTGAGTGACATCAACGGTAGTCGTCAATACGTTGGACTCCTCAGCATCTCCCTGAAAGACAGTACTTGAATTATTTTGGATAACAATAATTATAACTGAAAACAAAGACTAGAGGACGAGTACAAGGGTGTACCATTAGGTAAAATAATTACACGATAAATTAAAACTATTGATTTACATGCCTAAAACAAGTCAGTGGCAGAATAGCCAAGTAAGATTACCCGATAGGCGCTTGAAGTGGCTGATGACTGCAATAACGACACGGATGGAGAATCTTCCGCCTTCATATTGAGTGGATACATAAATGGGGAAATTATTGTTAGCTAATGCTACACACTACCGCAAGGCCGAGAGATGAATACGTAAACTTGACTCACCAGTGGAGGGATGTGGACGAATAGAGTGGGAAAAGCGGTTGAGAGCAATTTTCGCCTCGCTCGCGGTGTGTTCTTCTTTATTAGCAATGATGTGGAGTACATGTCAGAGGTAAAGTGCCTGCTGCAGATGCGGTATCGATCACCCCTCTTGTCCGCAAAGACTTCTAGGACTCTACTTTCAAGCTCAGAGGGTGGATATCCGCAATATCGGACCCATTCTCTTATCTGATCTATTGTCTTAGGGAAAACATGCATTATAGTACCTTCAGATTTATTATGGGTCTTCGAAGGGCAACCGCCAATGGAACAGGCAGGCATTGTGGAAAGTTCTGAAAAGTAAAGATCAACAATTCTCTATGAATACCAATGTGTTAAAAAATTAAATGACACATAAAAAGGTTCAATGCAAGGTATGTTTTGGTTCTTGGAACTATACACGTTTTTCACATGCGGATAAGTATTTGAATAACTTTAAAAAAATAGAAAAATAATTTGACTAAACTCAGAACATGTGACTAGTTCCTTGCATGTACTGTCTTGAACGAAAAGAAATTGGACACAAAATGAGTATGGTACATGGCCTTACCTTGACGAGCAAACAGTTAGATGCAGGGATCAGAGTAGTTTGTCGTAGAACAGGGAGCAGTTCACAGCTTGCAAACTGACGAGTTTCCTCGAAGTGGTCACGGAAGTTCACAGAGACGAAGAGCAGATAACCAGCACCTTCACGGGTTGACTAGCAAAGCGCAAAGAAGTTCTCATTAGAAATATGAAGTGGGTTATAAAGAATTCGAAACAGGGGTGTGTTTGTGAATGAATGACGTGTATATGCCGTGGCATTATGCGGTTTGCAGGGGGCCGTCCAGCGTGAGGGGGGATGCTTGGCAGGAGACACGGGGTCTGGCGGTAGACGTGGGAACAACAACCCATGCTCTATAGACCACTTTGAAGTGTACATGGTCTTTGGCACCTCTTGGCCTTTATCGCTCCCTGACAGCTCCACTTGGCAGCACAAGTACCCCGGTGCGAACTGCCTTTGATAGGGCGGGGGGTGGATTGGGGCGGTGGTCGTGCAGACAAGACTCGTTTGCCGCAGGGCCTCACCAAGGAGAGGCCATCTAACTGCATGTAAGAGGCAGGCTGCAGGATCTAGTACATGGAAGGCAGGGGGGTGAGTTTATAAATACCTCACCCTCCCAGGAGAATATATGGGTGCAGTTCACCCTGGAGACCCTGGATGCCTAGGCAGTTAGTCAGCAGCAGGCTGGCCTGTGGTGGCAAGGCGGCACGGGCCAGAGGGGGTCATCTCTGTACCCGGTGCCCAAAAGGATTATTTATTATGATCAACCATATTGATTATTTACCTATAACCATGTTTTGTATCAATAAAATCCAACGGCCTTCCTTTTATTGCCAACGCTTGAACAAAGTGGTGTGGTAAGTATTTTTGGGGTCGGAGGCAAGGCCGGGAGGCTTGATGCCAACCCGCAAAATAACATATGTATGTCTGCTGCATATGGGTTCAACGGTTATGTGGATTGAAGGTGGGCGGCCAGCGTGAGGGAGGATGCTGGCCGGAGACATGTGGTGTGACAAGACAAGGCACAGGAAGACTATTCAATGGAGACACACTAGATTCATTTAAAAAATCAAAACAACCATTGTTAAAATATATGTTGGGTTTTATTTTAGATCTTAATTTCAATTGAACATAAATAATAAACATTACACATTGTAAAGTTGCGGTTGCAGCACATCCAGGGAAAATCCGCGGTATTGTCCACTGTCGCTGGGGAAATGTTGTCTAATGGCAAGTACCGCACAGGCAGGTATTACTCTCCGAACGCGGTGTCCGAGCCTCCCGTGAAGCCACCAAGTGAAGCAACGATAGGCCACCAGCCTGTACCACCTGTGAAAATGAAAGATGCAAACTGTATTAAAATGACAACTTTCTTATCACTGTCGATTCAGGTAAAAAATGTCATTCTGCTTTGAAAAAAATTCTATCTAGAAAATGCACAACATGGAACCAATTTACATGCATTCGAATGATGAGACGACCATGAAATAGTAGTGGCATCACTGACATCACAACCAGAGTATACTTACTCGTTACTCGGATTACGCGGACGAACAGTGCCGCAAAGTTCGTGCATAAGCACCATCATCATCCTCAACACGGTCCGTGAGAGGCAGGCTTCCCTGAACTCTGGCAGCTCGGTGATGCATTGCGGACTTGGCTCGCCTTCCGAAATGTAGGCCAAGCACCCGGAATTTTCACGGCAGCAGCAGTTCTCCTCCTCAGTTGGCATTAGCTCGCACCGATTGCACGTGCACCAGGTGGAGACGCCGTCCATGCGACATGGTCCAGGCTCTTCATCCGTTGACTGGTCCTCCCAACTGCCGTCCGAATCCCCATCGTTTTCGCGTGCTTGCCTTTCCAGTAGTTCTTCCTCGGTGTACTCGGGCTCGTACATATACGGCATTATTGTAGCCATTGTGTGGTAAAGAAAGTAAAATAATTTACAGAGATGGTACAGGTGTTCACAAGGCCTAGAAGCGGCGAAGGTAGCTGACCAGAGCACAGAAACGAGTCACAGAATACTCAAAGTAACACAGAGAGAGTAATGGAATCGAAAATCTGCTGCTGTGTGTTGTGAAACGGTGTGTTTATACTTATTGAGGAAAGAGGCGTCCTGCCATTTCCATGGCGACACGTCATTAGCTGAGGCGCAGCGATTTTTGATACGAAACGTGCTTTGACGTTGGGAAATGGGCGGTACGCGTCTGCTGATGTCAGGCTCAGGGGCGGGGGATTTGATTTAGTGCCGCAAAAGCAGGTGAGCCAGGGCGATGGGGGGAAATGATAGGATTATCAGAAAATGGCGGCTGATTTCGAGTGCGTTAATGGACGAAAAGTCGGGTAAGGTCCATAGGAAAGTTTTCTACGATCTACCGAGTTATGCTTAAAAACACATGGCCGAACCGTAGGGACAATAAAAAAAAAAGTCCCGGAACTATCCTTTAAAAGATAAAATGATGTGGTGTCGGCCATAGAAAACTCCACAGCAGACAGATGGTAGGTAAGGCAGAGGCCAGCCCTGCGATGGCATACAGGCCCAAACATAGCAATTTAAGGAAGGTTTACAAAGTAAAGGCCGTCCAGTATACCTGTGTTACGTTACAAAGTTTTTCTAATGCGCCAAAATACCAGGTTATATTAACTGCGTGAAGGCAAATGAAGGTGAAAATTAATCAGGGTTTTAAAAACAGGAAATCAAGAGGCACTGCTTTGGGAATTTAAAATAGGAGGTGATAAAAAGACAAAAGAAATGAGTGGTTAGCCATTCATTCTTGGTTTTAATTTTTGTGTTCATTGTAGGAATTCAATGTATTCCTCAGAACTACATTAGGGAACCTCCAGAATGCATTTAAAGAATCATGGGATATATGCAATACACAAAACCTTTAGTTTGCCGCTTATGTGGAAGTTACATTTGCGATACTCTATGTACTTAGCCCTTTCTTCCTCAGAAGCAGCCCCTACTCATTGGGTAATGCTGAAACACAGGAGCTGCTTTTGCATCCGGTTCACCACATATTTATTCCCATCTCTGTAGACTTGGGAGTTTGTTTTTGACGGGAAGTATGTGGTATGAAAGATGTAGACATATTAAAAAAAATTAAAAAAATAAAAACAATTAAAAAAACCCGCTGACCAAGAACTGCTTCTGACCATTAATGACAGTTAGCGGTAATTGGTGCACTTTCAAACAGTTGCTGTTTACAAATCCTCAAAATCGGTCTCTTTAGGGACACCTTTGGTCAATGAATATTAAAGCACTAGATGATAGGTCATTTCATAGAAGAATTTAAGCTTTCTAAATTAGTAGAGCGGCCTCATGACCGAGAAGACATGGACTGCTTTTTAAATACATATGTATTTTATAAGTCAAAACAGTAGAAATGCACAAGACGTCTGCCCACTTACCCATAAGGCCTCTTAAAATGTCTTTCCCAGAGTTCAAAAAGCTCACACAATAAAGGAATTATCTTATGTTACACGTCCATCGGTACAGAGCTTTAAGAACAAAGTAACCACATGACCTTGGACCAAAGGTCAAAGGCTTTTTCAGGGGCTAGTGTTGCTGTCTACACACTCAAAAGAATCACAGGAGCTGCACAAACACGACCCTTTCACCTACTTTAATGTGGGGTTTCCTGAAAAATATTTGCAGAAAAGCCAGGCGGCAGACACAGGGAGATCAGGGAAGAAGGTTCGGAAGAGGCGGTGGATAGGTAGGTTATTGTTGACTCATGCGCTCCAGCACAGTAAACAGGTCATATGCTATTGCCACATAATTAGCGTGCCAGGCAATCACATGCTGTAACCCCTTCAACCCTCGAGTGCAGTCGATTTGGCACACAGAGTGCAACCGACGTTGGTCATTGTACAATGATGATCTTCCGAGTGATAGGTTAGTGCCACATATAACGCGCCATGCACATGCATTAAAAACCTTGCGGTTGATTCCAGTTCTGTTTTTATAACTTGCACCCTTTGTTAACTCACAAGACTAATTATGCAAAGGAAAAAAACCAAACACCAAGTTGTGCTGCAGAATCTTTCCACATTTGTTTGTTAAATTGTGATTTGGTTTATTAACAAACCCTGCAAACAAAAAGAGAAAAACTTCATGAAAACTTAGTAAAGAAAAAACACGACAAATATATAATAACAAATATCCCAGTAAGAATACATTTTTTAAATTGTTAAATATCAATGAGTGATCATACCTCAGATCACAAATCAAGTAGATGCCAATATTAACGATATGCGCTTACCTGATAAAAAGGGTAACCAAAAACTTAGTAAAGAAATAGCTCTAGCATTATGCGTAGAACGGTTAAAGTGTTTCTCACTTGAAAAAGGAATAATAGACTATTCTCTAAGGTTAGAAGGGAGGCACAGCATAGTGGAACTGAAATAGAGGCACGAGCTGGGAGAGGAAACATGAGCCGAATAGAGGAATTAAAGACTGAAAGGAGAGGAACAAGATGAAATGCCGGGCGGCCAAGAAGAAGAGAGGCGCAATAATATAATCGAGAGAAAACAACACGTCTACTAGCGTGGGAGGACAAGAAGGGCCTGTACACAAATATTATATAAAATGAGAATGACAAGTGCGAGCAGTAGTAACAATGTGGATGGCAAACTAGAGTGAGCAGTCAATGGTAACGCAGAGGTAGTTGGAGGAAAAGAAAGTACATTTTACATTTTTTTGTACACAGCTCGCAGGCATCGAGGCACTGTTACCGAAATTGTTTGTTTTGTAGTTGAGTAATTGTTTTTCTCTTAGTTGCGTATTTATAACGCGCTTAAACACCTAGAGGTTTCTAAGCGCGGATCCGGGGATCGAACCTGTGTTGCTTCGTGTCATCTTGCTTCCAAGGCACACACGTTGTCGCTGTGCTATCCTCCCGGGACAAGGGAAAAGAAATGCCTCTAGGGTAGGCAGTGAGACGAAGAGTTGGGGTAGGGGAAAAAGAGTTTGCTTTACGACAGATTTAGGTGAAAGAAATGAGCGTGTATTCAATGTTTACTGGCAGAGAGACACACTGAGACATTGGTCTGAAGAGAGTCAATAAATGAAGAGAAACAAAAGAACGATTGGGTGTCATCAGCGTAGAAGCGAAGAGAGAGATTAAAAGAGAATAGGAGTTGGGAAAGTGGAGGGAATAACAGGGGGCCAAGAACAGAGCTCCGAGGATAACAGGGGGCCAAGAACAGAGCTCCGAGGAACATCAAATCGAAGTGGGCACGACTCAAGTTAGAGCCAGCCCTGGAATCCAGCCCTGGAATCCGAGAATGAGCAAATGGAAAGATATGAAGAAACCAATGCAGGATCGAGCCAGAGAGGCCAAGTGATGCAAAATGGCAGAAAAAAGGTGGTCCACAGTGTCAAAAGTTGCTGAAAGATCAAGGAGGATAAGGACAGAAGACTGTGAAGATAGTTGGTTACGTGGGCAAAGGCAGTTTCGGTGAAGTGGGCAAGACAGAATCCAGCAGCAAAGGGGTGGAGGGGAGAAGAGTGTGTGCAGATTGGTGGCGACCTGGGCATAAAGTATACGCTCCATGAGCTTCGACCAGAAGGGAAGGAGAGAGATGGGTCCATCACAACAATGGGGTTTGAGATGGCTTTTTAAGAGTAGGAATAATAGTGGCATGCTTGAAGCAGGAACGAACAATAGCTGATGAAAGAAATATTTTGGTTACCCTTGGAGTAAATAATAAAGAATTGTTACATATAAAAATCGGTCAAAATCTTCCCACAGTTATTTGCCCAGGCATTTACCCCATTGCCTTTTTTGTTAGTGACCAGATTCTACGATCCTTGAGAATGGAGTTGTTCAGAGGATCAATTGTTCTCCTATACAGTGATATTTGCTTCCATTTGATTAGTGTGTGAAATTACCCATTTACTACTGCATAATCTCCGCCCCACGTAATAAACATGGTTCCATTCGCTTTATGGTAACTGAGTGCAGGTAAATTGAAGTAGCCATATTTCTAAAGTATCCCTCATCTGAGCTGTATAAAACGTAATACATCTAAAAACGTAGCCTTTGCACAGTCAGGCTAATGTGAGGTTTCTTCCTTTTTTTTAACATAGCACAAAGCCAGGATGTTACACCAATTGTTCAACCACCTCTTCTCTTTCATGGTCATCATTATAGACGTTTGATCCAGAATGATCAAGTCAATCGAATTGGCCATCCAGTGCTGGGGTACCTGACCCAAGAGGGGAGGAAAGGCAATAGTTTAACTAAGGGAGGCACTTATGTCAGAGATATATAGATTGAAGAATGCTGGCACCAAGAAGCATCTCTGGTGCAACCCTATAAATGTTTCAACCGCCTCCGATGTTGGATGGGCAAGCTACAAAGTTACTCTATTAAGTCCATTGATCCCTCCTTATACCCAAACTAATAAATCATTCGGAAGACCACAATCGCTCATCTTTCTTGATAGCTTATCACCGTTTACTCTGTGAAATGTAGATGACAGGTCAATTGATGCTACTAAAATGGCCCTATTTGTTACTAAACTACTTTCCTGTAACATGGGGAGCAAGAAGCATTCAATTGGGTTCCAACCCCCCCCTCCGAAAAAGAAGCTGAAACATGTCAAGTGAGTGTTTTTAAGCTGCCCATTCTTTCAGTTTCATCAGGATGCAGGCGCAAAAGATCGTAATACTTACTTTGAGTAAGGTGATTGGGTGACACAATGAATCCTGCAAAACAGTTATGCGTCTTAAAAATGGGGATCAAAAACAAAGTTTTACAAGATGAAGGTTGGTCTCCCTTAGATGATATGTACGAAAAAGAGTGTGCAGAATAGATGCCGAGAGCCACGGTTAGCTCTTCAAAATTAAAGAGGCCATCGGACCCTGCTACTCAAGGCCTTGGCTTAAATTCAACCCAAAATATCATCCAGCTTAAAATCTTAAAGCTATGCCCTGTTTCCAAGGATGTAGAATTTCTGAACAGATTATTGAAATGGGCGTTAAGCTCTGGTATTCAACGGATCAGGCGGGCACCTTCAGAGAAGCCATACTTCAGCAGGGCAGAACCCAATTTGCCACACCACTGATCTGCAGACACTACCAAAATGACTTTGACATTAGTAATAAGACTGGCCTTTATCCAGGCAGTAATTTCCGGTGATGCCACTCACTGCCACAGGAGAAGCATGTTTTAGGGCATTTTATGACAAATGTGGTAGTCTTCCACATTGGTTCATTGTCTCATCCCTAGCGGCTGCCTTCTGGCTGCATTTACTTCTTGGATTTGAATGGCCTTAAGTTATTCAGTCATATGATCGGTAGGGGAGTCAACTAGTTGATGCAATGTTGTCAACTCTAGGATGGGCACTAGGGTGATATCAGTTTATGGAGCTTTGCATATGAGCATGCTTGTATGATCTGTACGAAGATGATCATGGAAGTTGTCCATTGATCCCCTTGAACTCTGAACATATTGTCATAGCTTGAATTTCTTGTCGTCCACCTTGACAAGTTGACTGAAGTATATTGTCATAGCAGCAAGTGCATCATCAAATGAACCATCCACTGGCAGCATCTCAACGGTACGGCTGGCCGCATCCCCAGCAAAGTACAGCTATTAAGTAAGAGTGTAGACTTACAGCAGTAGGGCCAAGCGTTATGGGGATCCATGTACCTCCGACCTCTGACTCAGCGGATGGCAAAATGTATTGCGCGGCAGCTCCCAGCAGCAGTTTTTGGTGAATGCTTCCGTCACGTCCTGGCGAAGACCCGAATAATGGAGCGAGACACTCCGTCCGTCACCGAGAGTGACAGTCAATAAGTAAAGCGCAGGACTCATGCACGCTCCCTTGGTTGTCCTGCGCTCAGCAGTTCACCGGTGCGAAGATTAAAGTGAAGTTGCATATACACAGCGGCTCTGTGTAGTCTTTCCTGCTACGCGGCTGCATTAATGTGTGTGCATCCGGTTTCACTCATATTTATCATGCAGACCATTCCAAGTATCCTCATGCAGGGAGACACGAAAACGGCGATGAGGATGGGATTCTCTCCTGAATCACCTGCATGATGTGAAACAGAGTCATTAAGAATACACACATTGCGCCGATGAGATGAACCATGCTTCTAAGGTGCAGAGAAGCCCAAATCAGCTACGAAAAGTCAGAAGGTGAGCAAAATAAAGAGTATACCAAACACAGCTGCTTTCTGCAGACCTGTGCCATCTGACATGAGTAACCAACAGGTGCTAGGGCCACGCTGGGAGAAATGGATCCGAAGATTCAAGAATTACCCAATGATGAGAATGCACCTGAAAAATGTACCAGAAGGCTACTGATAAACCTAGTGGGAGATGAGGTGGAAGATTTAAATACCCACTTTCCAGCCAAATGAGATTAAAACATAGGCAGGTCTCAAAGAAGCACCAAGCACATACTTTGACCACAATGGAACATCGACCACGAATGGCACACCTTCAACACTGCGTACCAACTAATAGGCAAATCCATAGACACTTCAAAACCTGCTCTCGCGAACTAGAGGCACACTGAAAATTCCATTAATTCACGGATGAAGAGGCGATCAAATTGAAAAATCATTGGTGGCTGCCTATCATCATCATTCAGAAAGAAGCTGCTACGAAAACAGCTCCCTCTGGCCACCATAATACAAATGGCCAGAACCGAAGCCAGAGCAGACAAACAAGCCTCACAAATAGAAATCACTAAAGGATCCGGGAAAGAACAAATATACCAAGGAGTCAAGACCAAACACGCCACCATCAATGCACCGAAGGGGTATGCATCATCAGAAAGATGCTATTGCTGCAGCCTCCCCTTTCTGCATGATGAAGGCTAGAGATACCCCGCATTCGGATAGAAATGTTTCCACTGTGGGAGAGAGAATCACCTGACGGCCGTCTGCAACTCTCTACCCAGCCGATCACAAGGACACAAATTTGTGCCCGCCAGACAAGAATCTGGTGTGCATGCTGCAGCTCCAAAAAGAGACGCAGGCGCAAGACGGGACCTTGTGAGACATGCAAGACAAGTTATGGTACATGGTTCTCCGACTCCAGGCTTTGAGGGTTGGATACGTGTCGCGTTTTCAGGATACCACTCATTAACATACATGAGATACATTTGCATACAATGATTCTAAATGTATGCACATTTTTCCTCATGAATATTAATGAGGGATATCCTGAGAACCAGTCAGGATTCTGGCCCCCGAGGCATGGAGTTGGGCAACCCTATTATAGGAACATCTCCTACATCCTCACCATCCAGGAGAGAGCTCAGAACAATTACACTTGCATTATGAACTGACGACATTGCCTGAAAGTGATGTCATCCTGCTGGTAGAAGATCAGCGACATTTGTCATCGACACTGGTGCCACCCTAAATATCATGCGTGTCTCAGAATTTTGCAAAACGATGCATCATCTGAGTTTAACACCATCTAACCAAAGGTTTGCCAGTGGGCAGAGAAAGCCCGTTGTCCATGACACTACGATACAAAAGGAAAGTGTGCACATGCAGAACTTCACATACTATAAGGAGAGGTCCCCGGAAGCAATCTGCTGGGCCATCGAAATGGACTTTGTGGCAGTGACATACACAATCCAACCCAACCCATCAATTGTGCAGGCTTTTCCAGTTTTATTCAAAGGCCTTGGATGCCTAAAACAAGATCCAATAAAACTTCACATCGACAAATCCATAACACCTGTAGGCCAACAGCAGAGGAGAGTACCCATTCATCTACAACCTCTCGTAAAAAAAGAAGATACAATGCCTACTGAAGGACATAAATGAGCCGACCAGTGGCCCGACTCCCTGGGTATCTCATATAGTAACAGTCCCAAAGAAAGGCACACTGGATAAAATATGCATATGTGTGGACATGAGGCAAGAATACAAGGCGATTGGACGCAAGAGACACCCAGGAATGCACCTGGACGACATGATCAGCTTGCTAAATGGGGTCAAGGTATTCTCGAAGCTTGATCTGAATAAAGGACACAAGCTGATCAAGACAGATGCACAATCACATTTGCCACACATATCTGACTCTTTAGGTACAGGAGACTCAGGTTTTGGCATCTCCTTGTGGCCGAAGTCTTTCAAGAGCATCAGAAAAGTAATTCTTCACGTAAGAAACCGTTACAATTACAGCGATGACATACTCACATTGCGGACCACCGCTGAACAGCACAATCAAGCTCTTCGACAAGTGTGCACAGCGCTATTGGAAGCAGGTTAGACATTGCATTTCAAAAAATGTGCTTTTCACAAATTGCAACTTTTCGGTCACATTTTCTCACATAAAGGAATGAGCTCTGATTCAGGGAAAGTTGCTGCCATCGCAGAGTTCTCATACCCAGAAGATGTTGGAAAAGTCACGTCTTTTCTAGGAATGGCAAGCTACTACAGTCGATAACATTGAGACTTTGCTACCACCAGTGCCCCTCTCTGAGAGTTTACGAAGCAAGGTTACGTTTTTCAATGGTCTTATGAGTGTGAAGAAGCTTTTACACAAATCAAGAATGACATCACATCAGCGGAACACTGCGATCCGGACATGTGTAAGGAACTGAACTGACGGTTGATGCCTGCCCGGTCGGTTTAGGAGCAATACTAGCGCAACATTGACCCGGTTGGGAAACTCCCAGAACAGCAATTGCATTGGCCAGTAAAAGCCTGTGAGATGTAGAAACAAGATACTCCAGAAAAAGAAGTACTTGTAGTTGTGTGGGCCTGTGAACAGTTTCCCCATTTTTCTCCTTCAAAAAGTCTTCGCGGTCATCGAGCGCTGGTGACCATTTATGGAAATCCCCAATGTAAGATGCCACCACGAATAGAAATGTGGGGCCTAGGATTGCAAGATTTCGATTTCACAATTGTTTACAAACAGGGGAAAGAATATAATCCAGCAGAATTCATGTCACGACATTCGCTGCCAGATCCTTCCACTGATGTCTCTATGGTGGAAGAGTATGTCAATTTTCTCAACCATCATGGGCAGCCGAAGTCAAATACACCAACAATTATACTGGAACACACACAGCAGGATACTATATTATGGAAGGTGCAGGAGCTGATCAGATCCAGAAGGAGGAGAGAAACAAATGTCAAAGGTACACAGGTCAACGAAGGTGTCACTGCAGAACTAAGGGCATTCAGGCATGCATGAGAGGAGCTGTCTATTTCCACAGATGGTCTTGTCATGAGTCGTCATTGAAAATGAATTCCCGTGGATCTGCAACAACACACTGTGGACCTAGCACATGATGGTCATAGGGGAAATGGTGGCACACGAAACGTCACATTATGGACACCATGTGATTCCCGGGAATAGATGCAATGGTAGGGTGCACGATCAACAAGTGTCACCTGTGTCAGAGCACATCCAGAACCCCCAGAATGTCTGACATGCCAGAATTCCTGTCGACGCACCTAGCAATTGATTTCTTCTGACCCATCGGAGACAGTAAATATTGGATGGTCATCATGGACGAATACTCCTGATTTCCCCTCGTACACCTAATATCCTCCACGACAGCCAGCACAGTCATACCAGTGCTGGACAATGTTTTCTCTGCATGGAGATTTCTAGAATTGTTAAAATCCGACAATGGCCCACCATTCAGCAGTGTAGAGCGGGGTTTGAAATTGAGGGGAGCTGGAAGCTATTTAGCTCCTGCTTCTAGCATAGTAGAGCCTGGTTAGCTTGAAACAACAGCTACCAGGAGGTACTTTTAGCTGATATGGCCAACTGGTGCCTTCCAAACATGTAAATGTGACATTAACTTTAAGTATTTCAGAATGTTAATAAAGAAGAATTAGAACACATCTAATGCACATTTAAACACAATGGTTCATACCAAATAGACAAAAAGTTAAAGGAGCATCTCTGGTAGCTCCTGGTTCCCCTGTGGTAGTTCCTGCCTTATTGGTGATGCCCGACACACAGGAGCTGGTTTTAGCCCCTGCTCATTGAATCTCACTTTTGAACCCTGGTAGAGTATGCTCGTTTCATGCAATACATGGGCATACACCAAAGGGGATTATCCCACTATGGCCTCAAGCCAACGGCATGGTAGAAAGGTTCATGAGCCGCCTGAAAAAGGTCATTCAGCAAAATGAGCTGAGATCCATGTTGCTCAATCAAGCTATGTGTAACATGCTCCGAGACTACAGGAACTCATCTCACGGGACGATATAAAGATGTCCTTTTGATTTACTATTCGGCGGGAGAAGAAGTGCGATATTGATGCCTACAAGAAACAAGGAATGAAGATTACGCGGATGTCAGAAGGCATGCTAAGAGCTCCAATCTACAAATGAGAGACAAGGTTCTCGTACGCAGACAAGAATAAAAAGTCTGATTCCAGATTTGATCCCACCCACCTGGTGGTGTCCCACGTGGAAGGATCAATGATAATTGCCGCTTGCCAGTACGTGTAATCACTCAGAACATTACTAATTTGAAGCTGTAAAAGAAAGAAGATCAAGAAAGTTGTGAAGAAGACAACATCGTCAACTCATGAGGAGTGTCCAAGAGAAGTGTTGTGGAAGCATCCAGAGAGCCCCCGGTGAGGCCAACAAGGTGCATCAGACAACCTGTGTGTCTAATTGAAGAAATGTGAGAATTGAACTGTGAATGACTTTTTGCCCGAAAGGGGGAGATGTCACATCCTGGTGAGGACAGTTATTGGAGCGAGATGCTTATTCCGTGACCGGGACTGACAGCCAATAAGTAACGCGCAGTGCACGCGCACTGTGTTGTCCTGCGCTCTGCAGTTTGCCGGTGCAAAGATTAAAGTGAAGTCGCATATGCCCAGCAGCCCTGTGTATTCTTAACCGTTACATGGCTGAATGAATGGGCGTGCATCCAATTTCACTCATTTATCCTGAAGATCATTCCAAGTCTCCTCATGTAGCGAAACATGAGAGGGTCGAGACCCACTCACCTGTGTCCCATTGTTGTGCATCCGAGGGTAGTATCAAAGTGGCAATAGTATCAGGGCTTTTCCTTTGCTGCCTCAAATCCATGCTGACACCTGGGAGGATCCTCCTCAGCGTGTACATGTGCGGTTCCAATGTCACCAAAAAAACAACCAACGTCCTGATTCCCATGACAGCAAGGAAGGAAGATCCAGCAGGACCCTTCTTTTGCCCATTTTGCACGCTTCTTGGTTTGTCATAGTTACACTACTTTTTTCTTACACTGCACCCCTCCTTCAGCGACGTCATAGGGTTGTATTCCAATACAAAAGGGAACATGCATTTTATTTCGTTTTCAGTATGTGCGTTTAAGAAATTGAGACAATGTTTCAAACCAAAAATCTATCAGAAAGCTTCAAGTCTCTGGCGGTCACATTGCAAAGCACGAGATTCGCCTCGGGATAGGTTTCCCTTTCCATTGCCTGATCCATCGGCCAGCTGACGTGAGACACGGGGGTGGGAGGGTGCTGACATCGACCACATAACTAGAGGGAGCGAGTCAGCATCGCCACACACCATAACAGTACGTAGGAGGATTCAAGGTGTCACACCTAATAGCATGCCAATTATTATTATAAAACAAGCTGAGCAAGAAAAGAGCAGACCAGCTACCAAGAGTATTGGATGGAGAACTGTCACAGGCACAGCTCTGACATTTGGCATTCTGTACAACCAATACGCCCCTCTTTGCTGGATCAAACACTCTTGACAGCCTGTGCTACGCAAGAGACAAATGTTATCGGTTCTCGCATAAGCAAAAACACCTCCACGCGCAGCCTACCCCATGACAGCGCGCACTGCCATGTCTTGATGGAGTATCCATTCCTTACCTTGTCTTTGGTCCCTCGGGTGCTGCTGCCCGATTTGTGCTTTGGCTTTCGAGGTCTCACAGCCTCTGCCATCCTTCTCTCCCCCGTCAGGACTCAGGAAACGAGGGCACAGCTCAGTGCATAGGAGCCTCCGCTTCCGCACGGCATTTGTTTGCTACAATATGTGTTTGACAAGCTGGTCACATGGTTTAGATCCTGTCCAATACACGGGTTAGTACGATCTGGGTAGTGGAAAGCGATGTTGGACTTCACAATTTGTTTATGAGACATAGAAGAAGGACTAGAAATGCAACTTCAGCACATACTACTTTGTGGCTGATTCAGAGGCTCGTGCGAAGTATAGTGTGTGAAGCCGACATTCTCCCCTCCAGTTTCTGCACCAATATTCTGGGTTGCGTGGAAATACTGGAGGGGAAATGTCGTGCTTCCCAGCAGCAAAAGCTGAATAAAACTACTGTTTAAATAGAAACATGTGGCATTGCGAGCATTTGCTAAAAGACTGCTACTTTTCTAGTTTAAGAAAGTTTCGTTAAGTTTTCATTAAACCAGAAAAGTGGTGCTGCAGTCTTGGGAGTGCCATTTTAACAAATGAAAAAGTGTGAAGCAGCCTTTAACTGCACCTCATTGGTGTCCTATTTTAACTCCACTTATTGCTGTGCTAATGCTGCATAGATCTCAACTCACACGATTTTCTGGCGCGTGTCACACACCTTGTGAAGAGCTGACTCACCCGCCAAGCCTCCTGCACGCCCATTAATTTCAATGGGCTCTCACCTGCCAAAAACAAAATCAGGTGTTTTTACCCAGTGGTGTGACAGAAATGGTTGAGAGCTATGATGCTGTGTTTTTGAGAGCAGAATCCCCAGCATTTCACATGGTTGCTAAGTGGTAGCATACCGAGTGGGGGAGGCAAGCTGTCCCCCCACAGGCTCTTTTGAGAGCCTGACCCGGACTTTTGTCACTGGGACACCTCTCCCGTTTGGCACCTCAATGAGGATGCCCAACGGGAAAGGTGTCCGGCGGGGAAAACAATGTGTGCTTAGCAAATCCTGCTCAGCACGGTCATTTTCCTGGCGGTAGGACACCTTACCCTTTCCGAACGGGAGAGTTTTTCCATTGCCAGGACAATGTCCCAAGGAGCTCAGTGAACTAATGTTAGCCATTACGCACTGATGGGAGAGAGGGGAGCTGTTAGCAGGCACTTTTGTCCCTATAGAAATGTGCATCGGAGGGAGTGATCAGCAATGAAAAGGGTGCATAATGCTGCAAGCTTTATGAAATAATGACTATGGTTTTAACCAAGGGGGATTGCTTAGGCTAACATTCATCTGTATGATGCTATTGTGACTGTGCATGAAGGATGGGGAGAATAAAACTAAATCCGTCCTCTTATTGCTCAATATATTTCTATAATTATGTATATAGTGTAAAGTTAATTATGAAAGGGTAGTTTCTCATATAATGTACTTTGCTTCTAAGGCATTGCTTTAAATAAAGTATTATTTAAGCACATGAAATGCAAAGGGAACCCTTGATAAATATCTATATCAACTAAACCTATGAAGATGTGCTCAGTTGCTTAAATTGTCCACATCCGGGTTTCACCATTTAACCAAAGTGTGTGATCCTGGGCAGATCATTTAATCACACTGTGTCTTATCTGCCCCTCTGTGATTCACGTCAGAGCTTATGTTAATATATCATGCTGTTATTTTTTTAAAAAAGCCTGACTATGGAGTTGCTCCATAAATAACAATAGTGCAATTTAGGTATTTTGCGCTGCAAAGTTATTTGCCACTTGTCTTATGGCAACTATTCTAAAGTCACGTCCATGGTGCCTCCAAGTATCAAAGACTGATGATGCTCCTTATGATGCCCTTTTCTGTGTAGTCATTTCTGTTGGTGCAATTCACATGCAAATATGGAGGTGTGTATGTATTTTTCCCCTAGTCGCCTCGACAGAGCTCTAATAGATGAGTTTCCTGCATCTGTAATGATTTTGCAGTTTTATTTGTCATGTGTTAAAATGCCATCTATCACTAATGTTACCAAAAAGTAGATTGGAGCAGAGGTGGATGGTTTGTGGGCACGAATGAGACCATATGGAATTGCGCGCACTGCATTTGGGGGGAAAGTAGCAGGACTTTTTTCATGGCTCGCCCTCCACTCTTGCAATACTGGATACTCCCCTGTTGCTAAGGCTGTTGTCGGGCAGTAAATCAGACTCATGCTAAAGTCGTGGATTTGATGCCAAACCGCTGCATCAGCACTTCATGAGAATAGGGTGCTTCTGAAGGAAGTGTTCATCCTTTATGGATGAACACCTCTGTGTTTTTGCATGCACCTCTGAATCGGGCCATTTGTTCATTTAACTGTTTTTATTGATGAATAAAAATACAAACAAGTAACTATTGTATTAGTAGGAATCATTAAAGTATATCAAGACATGTTAGCAGTATACAACAAACATATTTGATAAACTAAAAGGGACATCCAGTAAACCACGATATGTTGTATGAAATATTTTGCATAAGAGCTGATCGTGAGCAGTGGTTTAGATTCTGTTAAAGACACAGAGCTGAGTATTGTGCAGTAATCTTCTTAATCTACTCACCCAGCAACAAAGAAAAACAAACTAAGAAAAAATGTTTAAAACCATGTTGGACTACTCGCGAGACCTGGCAATGCCGAGATCTCGCGAGATATGCATGTGAGAGGTGCGGAATGCTGGAGGAATCGGCATCTGCATTTATGAGACCAGAAAACCATGGAGCAGCAGCTCGTGGTGCGCCTCCTGCATGGGCAGTTAGTGACTCACCATAGCCATAAAGACTATGATAAAGCCCAGACACTTGGACACTATATTACAGTGAAGACAACTGTGCTTAGCTGCTACCTTTATTTATGCTGTCACTGGTGCTTATCAATAAATTCGAAGTTACAACCTTACTGAGGGGCTGACCCTTTATTATACAATATAATTGGGGATGAGGAGCAGATAGTGATCCTGCGACCCACCATGAAAGGTGCGACACCACCGCCGCCTTTTCTGCAAATTCCAGGTAGGCCCACAATTCCATGGCCTCAATGGGAACCGTTATTTACAACATATGTTGATGCGCTGAGAAGTGCGGAATACACGGCTGCGACGCACATGGCAATGCACCTAAATGCATTAAGAGTAGTAGTACAAAGAGTGTTCACCAGTCTCACACCAGAAGTTGTGGCGGTGGATGATGACGATATGTACAAGGAAGCCCTGAGGAGGATTGTAAAACGATTTGCCATCAAAGAAAACACAATATTACACAGAATTAGATTATATGATCGCAAACAAGTGGCTTCTGAACCTGTGGATGACTACGTCACGAAGCTGCGCGAGTTGGCAGCCTTGTGCAACTTTGGGAATAACTCAGAAAGCATGATTTGCGACATGTTGACAGTACATACAAATAGCATAAAGGTGCAGGACAAGTTCATCATGGAGAAGAGACTCCAGCTGGACAAAGCCATTCTATAAGATAGCGAGAGCTGTCGAAGATACAGCGGGAAGGCGCAAAGAGTTTCTCTGCTAACTCGGGGGTTGCAGACGTCCAGGCCCTAACATTTAGATGGAAGAAAGAGAAACAACCAGCTAAACCCAGAGAAGGAAGGTGGGGGAGGAAGGAACCCCTCAAATGTCACAGATGCACCAGCAGAAAGCACTAACCAACGACAGGGAATGTCCTGCGAGGGACAAGGAATGCTCTGTCTGCAAAAGGAATGGACACTTTGCGATTGCATGCAGGTGACGCAACAAGAAAGTGAGCACTGTACATGTGGAGGAAAGCGAGGAAGGAAACACGTTGTCTGAAGAGGAAGGCAGACCCACCGTCATATTGGTCAACAGCTCGAGGGCCAGGAGAGAAAAGCCGCATTGCATCATCCGAGTGGACGGGATGGAAACAACAGTAATGGCTGACTCAGTGTCCGACTTAACAATACTGCCCATACACACATATAAGGAGATGATGGGAAGCGATAAAGTATAAATGCTCAGCACCAACCACAAACCCACAGTGTTTGGAGGTGCCACAGTAAGTCTGCTAGGTTACATTAACAGCGCCGTCGAGTTCCAAGGAAGGGACACCATGACCAGAGTGAATTTGGCCAGGGAAGGACCAGCGGTCCTGTGGTTGGACGTTCAAGCCAGACTAAAGATTAAGTTGGATCCCAGCATGGAGGATCAAGTATTGGCAGTCAATGCAGGAGGAGGGCCGGTGTCAAAAGAAGATTTCCCCAAACTATTTTCAGAAGGGCCGGGAAGAATCAAGAGGTATGTACATGATAATGCTCAAATCGAGTGCAGTCCCGGTGAAGCACAAAGTGTCACGACTCACTCCCTTCGCTCCCGTTCCCACCACTTGGGGGCATGATTTGGGGTTTATTCCCTACTGGACCTTTCCTCCGAACCTTATGCTACGGTGCTGTGATGAATTGGGAGCGCTAAATCCCTATTTTCCAGGCTACTTCCCTTCCGGATCCATTCCAGGTTTTTGGCAGCCAGCATGCTTCTTTAACCAAATGACTATGCTTCCCAGAATGCCTGGCCCACTGCTTCACCTCCACCCTTGCAGGACAAGGTTGGGTGGAGGATAGGCAACACCTGTGGCTACAGGTGCAGCAGTCAGCACACCTGAGGCGTGTGCTCGTTAAGCAGCTTTAAAAGCCTCAGTCTTACTTCAGTCCAGCGCTGGTCATCGTTTGCAGTGTTCCTGTTGTGACTAGTCCCTTGTTCCTTGTTCCTTGCCTTTGTACCTAGTTCCTAATTCCTGTTTTCTTGTTTTCTTGTTCCTCCGCCCTGAATCTCGGATTCATGCGCTAATTGATTTCTGCTCCCTTGATTCCCTTTTTGTCTTCCTCTGTTTGCAGGCAGCATTTTTCAGTGCTTTCCCCTTTTAGATGCAGCCCAGTTTGTCTGTGTTCTATATTTCTTTGACTCTGTCCTTTGCTGCTGTAAACCCGTATGCCTTAGCCTTCCTCTTAGATTAGCTTCCTGTCTTTTCCTTGGAGGGGTAGGGAGAAGTTTGCATTGGTTATTTCGTTTTTCCCTGCTCCTGATCCTTACTTTCTATTGGGATCCATTCCATGTTTTCCATTGCACTTCTGCATTTATTTCCCATTTGATTATTAGGTGTGGTGTGCGGTTGTAGCTAGCTCCTGTGTGAATGCTTATGTTTTCCTCACTAATTTGTAATCACTATTCCAACTTAGGTATTTAGTTTTCCTCCCATTGCTGTTCTAGCCTTTCTGGGTCCCAGTTTCATCAACAGGATTCGTGGGCTAGCTGACATTCAAGAGGTTTATCTCGTCCTCGTGAGTACAGTTCTTTAGTTCCCTTATTTAATACCATCAAGAGTGTTAGTTCACAGATCCTGTCATTGCTTGCCCTCCACGTGGGTTTAGCGCTGTCAGTACCTGTAACAGCAATTGGGGGTAAGGCGCTTGCCGACTTTCCTCGCGGTCAGGTGCTTACCCCACATCCCTTTTCATATATTGGTTTTGTTGTCACACTCTATTTGCACTCCTGGGTTCTAGCATACATGAGTCGTTGTTCCTGTGTGCACGTAGTTTAATTTGAAGCTATTCACTGTGTGATTTAGTGCACATTTCCCTTGCCATATTCGCTGCCTTTGTACTCGCCTGACTAATCCTGACACAAAGTACGTCCCATCCCGGCGACGGCCAGAAACATACTAAAAGTGAAACTGGATAAAATGGTGAAAGAAGGCACCATCAAAGAAGTGGAAGCTTTGGAGTGGTGAAGTCCGGTAGTGCTGATTAAAAAACAGAACTCTGAGTATTTATAGACATCTGTAGCCTAAACTACTCACAAGACCTGGCAATGCCGAGATCTCGCGAGATCTGCAAGAAAGAGGCGCAGAATGCTGGAGGAAGCGGCATCTGCATTTATGAGACCTGAGAGCTACAGAGCACCAGCAGCTCCTGGCGCTCCCCCTGCATGGAGATGTAGTGACTCACCATAACCATAATGACTATGATAAAGCCCGGAGACCTGGACACTATATTGCAGTGAATACAACTGTGCTTAGCTACTACCTTTATTTATGCTACCACTGGTGCTTATCAATAAATCCGAAATTACAACCTTACTGAGGGTCTGACCCTTTATTATGCAACAAACCATGTCTCTCAACTCACACACACATACATGCCAACATTCCGACGCACCTAGGAGGGAGATTTAATCACAGAAATCAGTAGACAAACATTTTACTACAGGAATGCATTGGGATTAGAATTATTGTAGGCGGGAGAATGTGAAAAATAGTGATATTTGTCACTGAAAAATCGCGTGTCTCCCGCCTAAATCGGTAGACAAATGCACAAATGCATACATGCCAACATTTCTATCCCTTGAGAGGGAGATTTTATCACGGGAAGCAGCAGAATTAAATTTCCCCATTGAGCTGCATTTGGGTTCGGGATATTTTAGGCGGGAGACAGTCAAAAATAGCAACAATTTTCCCAGAAAAATCGTGAGTCTCCTGCCTAAATCGGGAGGGTTGGCATGTATGCACATATAATCAATTCACATACATTCCAACATTCCGATGGACCTGGGAGGGAGATTTCATCAGAGAATTCGAGAGATATTAATTTTCCTATTAGACTGCATTGGCGTTAGGATTCTTTTAACCGGGAGAAAGTGAAATATACCAATATTCTCCACTGAAAAATCGGGATTGTCCCGCCTAAATCAGGAATGTTGGCATGTATGATTTCACTAACCCACCATGCCCCTTACATGCCCAAATCATAGCTCTCAACTCACATACTTTAGGCGGGTGTCGCCCACTTAGTAATCAGCTGACTCATCTGGCAAGCTCCATACACACCCATGCACTTCAATGAACTCTCACCCGCCCAAAACAAATTGGGTGTTTTCACCTGCCCTGATTCAAACATGGGAACATTGTGCAGCACCTGTGAGGGAGGTTTTCTCAAGGAAAGCGGGAGAATACATTTTCATCATTGGGTTGCATTGGAGTTGGAATTATTTTAGGAGGGAAAAAGTAAAAAACAGCAGATTTTTGGTTGAAAAAATTGAGTGCCTCCCGCCTAAATCGGTGGGCATGTATGCTGATGGCACTAAAGGTGGAGCGCTATGAACACTTCAATGGGTTTTCTCTGGTCAAAAGAAAATTGGCTGTTTTCACCTGCCCTAGGGACACAAAGACCTATGGTTTCAATATTAACATTTTCTTGACTAGAACTTGAATGTGCTATGCTATTAATAGACCTAATAAATACCGTATACGCAACAAAAAAAAGAACCTGAAACGGACCTCTTAATGAGCCAGGGCTTAACTCCAGAACAGCCAATCCCATGACGGCCAGTACATAAAAGCCTGTGTAGTGAGTTCCCCTTGCTCCATACCTCTCAAATCACACGCTTTTGGTGGGTCTCACCCGCCCTGTAAACACTTTACTCACCTGCCAAACTACCCGCGTGCCCATACATGTCAATGTGCTGTCACCCACCTAAAACAAATCTGGGCGTTTTCACATGCCCTGGGAATGCAAAAGGACGAGAACTATGCTTTCCTCTTCTGTAGCGCTTGGAAACAACTTGCACACGTCTAGTCAAAACAGGATCAGGAAGTCAACATATGACACCTCCTTTGAAGACCAAAAGGGGTATTCAAAATCCTCTGGATCTTGTCAGCGTTGAAAACTGAGCGAAGTGGCAAACAGAGTGTAATGGAGGTACCAATGATACTATAATTCTTATTATCTTGGCCTCTCAACCTGTCACAAAAGGTAATTAAGAGAGATATAAATCTTTCAGTAAGCCACTGTGGAATTATTAAAGGGGTAAGAGCCTGGAGAACTTTATCACAGCTCATTGGAGTAAAAGAAACCAATAATGAAGCACCAACCATCAAAATGACTTAGGTCACTATTTCTAGTATCTAATACCGATAAAAGCTTGGATCATTATCTTGCTATAATTAGGAAAGGAAGTCAGATAATATCTGTGGATCTGAAGGAACAGTGAAATAAAACTGTAATATTATGCAAAGAAAAGTTAGTATACAACAAAACATTTACAGGTGATGCACAGGCATTGTTTATAAAAGACAGGAGGCTATCAAGGAAAGAAAATGAAATACCCCATATCACCCTTTTAAAAAGGAAACATAAGAATATAAATACTTAATGCTTGTCTGACTATTGTCTGAAGAAAGAGGAGAATCCATTTAACTAAGAAAACCTTGGAGTGGTCTCATACTTAACAGCATCTCAGGAAATGGGTCATGCCTTTTGGTGGAAAACTGCCAGACCCATAGTAATGAGAATGGTGATGGTGTACCCTTCCATGGGATTGTTGACATGAGAGGATTTATTCCTTAAACTCTTTTTATTGACATTTAGCATGCAGTACAGTATGTCCCCACCAGGCTATTCAGGGAAAGTGGTGTTGGGGAGATGTGTCATTGTTATGCTTCATCCCCTCTCCTAGTGAGACCCCCCAGCACTTTTTCTGGACTTCTGGACCGTTTTCTGAAATCCTGAATGGCGCGCATCCGGAAGTGCTTGGAAGTGCGGCTGTTGGGCTGTGTATTCTGCTCTGCTTCGATTTCCAGCCGGTGCCATCGGCAAGTGGAAGCTCTGTCTTTCTCTAGCGCACGAAACGCGCATCAACCTGGACATTTTTTGAATTGGACTTGATTTGGAGGCTCCGCCTCACCGGCCGCCCACAAGCCCCCAGCCACTTCCATAGGAGCATAGGTGCTCGCGCATCCAGCGCGCGCATCCGGAAGAGCTTGGAAGTGCGGCTGTTGGGCTGTGTATTCTGCTCTGCTTCGATTTCCAGCCGACGCCGTCGGCAAGTGGAAGCTCTGTCTTTCTCTAGCGCACGAAATGCGCATCAACCGGGACATTTTTTGAATTGGACTTGATTTGGAGGGTATTTACTAGTCTAACTTCTCATTAAGTAACTAGACCGCAGGTGTACCGCGGGTCTCGCTGTGACGCGAGCGTTACTTACACTGTTTTCTCCTTTCTGCAGCTCCGCCCATCTGGTCCCGCCTCACCGCCCGCCCACAAGCCACCAGCCACTTCCATAAGAGCATAGGTGCTCGCGCATCCGGCGCACGCATCCGGAAGTGCTTGGAAGTGCGGCTGTTGGGCTGTGTATTCTGCTCTGCTCTGCTTCGATTTCCAGCCGACGCCGTCGGCAAGTGGAAGCTCTGTCTTTCTCTAGCGCAAAATGCGCATCAACCTGGACATTTTTTGAATTCGACCTGATTTGGAGGGTATTTACTAGTCTAACTTCTCATTAAGTGACTAGACCATGGGTGTACCGCGGATCTCGCCGTGACGCGAGCGTTACTTACACTGTTTTCTCCTTTCTACAGCTCCGCCCATCTGGTCCCGCCTCACCGCCCGCCCACAAGCCCCCAGCCACTTCCATAAGAGCAAAGGTGCTCGCGCATCCGGCGCGCGCATCCGGAAGTGCTTGGAAGTGCGGCTGTTGGGCTGTTTGGCATGGTGGCGGGTGTGCGGGTGGAATATTGGTAATTTATTTTCTGATCTCTTTTCCCTAATATGGGGTGTTGTCAGTGTGGTATTTCAATCTATTTGACTTACTCAACGGTCGGATATTACTCTGGCTGACCTTGAGAAGTGTGAGCCCTATATTTGATGTTTAGCATCTGGTAATACATATGACCAAAATTTTCCCTCTGCAGGTTGGTGTGTGTAGTCATACATTATGGTTAATGGGCTTAGAAGTGGTAGAAAGCTCAAAGGGGCAATAAGTCCAGTTACGGCATCTATGGATCTATCAAATGAAAGATCTTCACACGAAGATCCTGGTAACTTTGGGGACACTTCTGATGCCATTCAGGAAGCGGTAGCAAACTACGAATGTAGAGATCATAGTCTCAATAATTTACCGCTGTCTTCTGCTATGAGGTGTTGTAACTCCCAATGCCTCTATAAACAATGAAGTCCAGTGTATAAATGATGAAGCGACTTTAACTCTGAATGCATCTAGAATTGAACAAGTACAGAGCATGAATGAGGAAGGTGGATTAACCCTCAAAGCCTCTAAAATCGATCAGATGCAGAGTAGTAATGAGGAGAGTGCAATACTAAAGGATGTTCTTAAAATTGAATATCGAGCCTCCTCTAATTTTGCTTCTTCTCCGATTAAATATAATGTAAAAGAGGTAAATGAATTCAATGTGCCTCCCACTATGGCTCCTAGTCAGTCTGAGTTAGATGAGTGGATGAGAAGTAAGCTCGACTCTAGGAATTGTAAGAGTAGAGTGTTGGGAGGATTGAATGATTGTTCCATTCTTGGTCCTACTATTGAGATGGAAGTGGGTAAGAGAATGAGATTCTCTATGGGTCCATCTACCCCAGTCTCTAATAGAATGATTGGTAGAGAGGATGTTCACATGTTTAGCCTACCTTCCCATTATGGCCACAGTCGCAATTCTTTTGCAGGAATTTTGAGTGAGGATGGCAACGATGGTGGCAAATCTCATATTAAAAACAATCGGGAGGGTAGACACCTGCAGAACAGTATAAAGCCACTAGTAAATAAGATGAACCCCTTTATGGACCCTAATGAACAAATTGAGCAATTTGAAAAGAAATCTGGTTTGAGTTCAAAAGCGGTTATCTGTGATGATGCAAGTGTGGATGAGGAATTGGATTTGCGCGCTCGTGATGCCCCAGGCTTTGCTATGGACTTAACAGTTCTTACAAGGATATTGGACCTATTAGATAAGGGGCATGAAAGAACGCATGGCGAGTTAATTGATTTGAGAGCAACTATAACTGAGCTTCTGTGTAGGGTTAACAAAGTCGCGGGGCTGCTGTTTACCTGTGACACAGTCTCTACTCTAGTCTATAATAAAAACAGACCACCTACCAAAGAGTGTCATACACAAACTCCAGGGGATGAAAGAATGGTAAATGCTGAATTGAAAACATTTGCAGAAATGGTGACTCCTTCTATAATTAGTCTGCCTAATGCTGAACCCAAATCTTCTGACCCCTTAATACTAGCTATAGGTTCCTTAAGTAGTGATGTCAAACTCTTGAAACTTGATATAGAGATGGTAAAAAAATCCCTGGTGGGTGAATTTAATACAGAGAACAAGCATATGCTTTCGCCTAAAGTGGAACCTATTCCTTGTGGAGAAGTGAATGATAGTCCGTCCGTGCTCCTTGACTTAATCGATCTATCAGAGGATAGAAATGAAGCGATGGGTGGAAGTATGAATGAGATAGAATATGATAGTGAGTGTGGAAAACAAAAAGTAGTATTGACAAGGAGAGAGAAAAAGACTCTAGCTCGCGCACTCAAAAGGGAAGCAAAGAGAAACAAATCTCAAAATGCAAAAGACAAAAAGATGAATGTGAATGTTAAAAAGGGGGTTGTTGAGACAGTCCACAGAGAATGTAACAGTATTGTAAATATTGCTGGTGAAGAGAAGTGCATTGACCTGCACCAATTGGATGATGGGTCCAAGGCCCTTTTAAATCTTAGTTCAGAGGGCTCGAAAGAAGACGTATTACAACCGAAAAAATGTTTGAAAAAGAGTAAACATCTTAATTTTGGTGATGGTCCAAGTGCTAGCGGACATGGAAAAGAATGTAATCATTTACCAGCAGCAAAGAGTCAGTCCTCATTGATAAGCATGGGTACCATGGGAGTACAAACTGCCCTTTCCCAATTCTATCCTGTACATAAGAAAAAAACTGGAGAAAAAAAATGAACAAAAAATGACGATGTTGAGTAACAATCCTGAAGGCAATGGAAATAATACTAATGAGATTATTGATGAACGTGTCAACAATGTGATGGCTTGTAGAGACATTCACTCTGTTGATGAAATGATCAAAGATGTGAATGGTGATGTGGGTATAGGTACTAAGGGAGCTTCTAAATCTGCTGGTCTAGAGACTAAAGGAGTGAATAAATCTGCAGTTAAGTCAAAAAAGCAAGCCCCCAATGTGTTATCTGGTACCAATCACAAAAATGATGGAAATGAGGTCCAATCAGAATCTGAGTCGTTTTATGAAGATGATGATCCTGTGTTAGATGCTAATAATTTGGCACAGGATGTGAAACTGGTTCCGGGCATGCCGGTTATTATGGGGTGGCAAAATAATCTACAAATGAATGGTAGAAATAATTTGAACAGAACCTTTATGATGAAAATCTTTCAATCCATTCCCCCCCTAAGAACTCTTCAATCAGACGACCTAAACTGGCTACGGTTGGGAACTAACCGTAATCATCGTATGCTATGTGGCTTTCAGTCAATGTTAATCATGAAGATGCTATGGGAGCAAAGGGAACATTTTAGAGAACTGGGTTTTGCTCCATCTATCTTCATGAATGTTAAGGATGCAGATGAATTTTTAGCAACACCACCTGTAATTGTTACTCCTAAAGTTGTTAATACACAAGTGGTTCCAGAGTTAAATGTGAGTGCCCTAAATGGAGTTACCCGTGGGGCTGATAATACTGGATGCCCTATAGCAAACACTAACAAAGATGCGATAGCGTAACAAGGGTAATTTGAGAATCACATCCTGGAATTGTTGTGGACTTGCCAATTTCCAGCGGTGGTTTGGAAAAGACAAATGTAGCAAAAAACATGAAATGTATCTACTTCAGGAAACAATGCACATGCCCCCTTTTTCTATTGAAGGTTTTGGTACATTTACTGTGGAAGCAACTAGGGGTTTACAGGGTAGGCCATCAGGTGGTTTAGCTGTTCTTATAAGCAACTGTTGCAATTTTGATGTTAAGTTGTTACAAAAAGATGAAAGTCTTCTTGTAATTCACCTAAGTTCTAAGGGAGGGCACGAGCCTGATCTAGTAATTATCTCCCTGTATTGGAACAGGGCCCGTGTTACCTGGGAAAAAATTTTGCAAGTACTTAATGGAATTTTGGAAGATATATTTTCAACTATTGGTTATGTTCAGATTATTTTAGGTGGTGATTTTAATTCTTCATGTTACAGGACTAAACCTTACACAGTACATTTGGATAATGGGCGATTACCATTAACCGCGATAAATGGTCAAAGGTGGGTGCGACACTTACTAGGTTGGGACATGCAATTAGTTAAACCTAAGCATGGATCCTGCTTGTTTTCTTGGAAACGTGGTGACCGCAGCTCTTATATTGACCATTTTTTCCTAACCTCACACTTGTACAATCTTTGCGAACCTACTCAAATATTACATTTTGGTATTGAGGATCATCTCGCTATCTCTATTAATCTCTCCACTACAAACTGGGGATTAGTTAAGGAAGAATTGCTGCAATTGATAGAGTCTAACAGGCCAGGCTTGTCCATTCGATGGAACAGATACATCTGCGGAAAACTCATTTTAAAAATTAAGGAGGATCCAACATATATATTTATAAATACTAGCGATGAGTTTACGAATAAAACTGAATGATATCATTCAAGCTTTCTTGATTGACATTATGCATGAATTTAGACCATCTACTTTTTATAGAGATCATCGTCACGCATTTGATCTAAGAATTTACAATCAAAAACTCATAAAAAATTCTAAAATTAGAAAACTAGCCAAATTAACTAGCCACATTCTAGCCCACTAGAGCATGGCTTGGGAAAAAAGCGCATCATTGTCTCTTTTAAGAACCAGATTAGGCTTTATAGACATGAAATTGCTATTAAGGATAATCAGCGTATGATGTACAATATATTGGCCCATGACACTAGGAACATCTGGGCTCTGATAAGAAATGTGCATGGTCCAAGTGTCTTCTGTGAACCATCCATTCTTGCTGCCACCTGTGAGACATATATACGTGGTACATTTTCTCTACCGAAATCATTCCAAAGTATTCCTCACACTGTTTTTGCAGAATTTATCTTAGAACAATGTCTGTGGTCGCTTGAGGATTTGACTGATGCTATCCTTAAACTGAAAGATACCAAAGCTGCTGGTCCCGATTGCATTCCAGCATGTGTTTTTAAATATGATCCGCAATTCTGGGCTTCCATCCTAAAAACTAAATTTGATCTAATTTTTGCCTCTAAAAAGATTGCCATCACTTGGTGTTCCGCCATAATAGTTCCCATTTATAAGAAGGGCCCCTCCAATGTTCCTGAAAACTTTAGACCCATTGCTATTACGGATGCTTCGGCTAAGGTATTTTCTCAGTTTATTCTAAAAGATCTTCAAGAATATCTATTTAGGCATGACATTTTGTCAAAATTTCAGACCGGTTTTCGTAAAGATATTGGATGTACATTGAATGCCACCATCTCTTCTTCAGTGTCACTCTAATAAAAGCGGAACTGGGGCAGTCTATATGGCTGCGTTAGACCTCAGTTCAGCTTTTGACACTGTTATTAGAAGTTTACTATGGAGGACTATGATCCACTTGGGGATCCCAGTACATCTGGTGGCGTTGATAGCGCTTTTACATGCTAACACGAACTACATGGTCCGTGTAAATAAAATGGGAACCTTAACAGATCAAATTCCAACTGAAATTGGACTGAAACAGGGGTGCTCCATGGCCGCAATACTATTCAACATCTATCTTTCTCAGACTGAAATTCTTTGGAAGGATATTGTATGTTACCTGGCCAAACTTGGACATCTCAAATTAAATTGTATTAGTTTTGCAGATGATCTACTACTCCTAGACAGAACCCCATATGGGTTACAGAATAAGCTGGATGCCTTTCACCATTTTGCAGAGGACCACAACTTAAAAATAAACTGGGCCAAATCTAAAATCTTGATTTTTGCGGATGGTAAGAAAACACTCAAAAAGTATGATTGGGTTATTGGGATCAAAAAACTGGAGGTGGTCAAAGAGTTGCGATATTTAGGTTACACCCTTACAGACCAGAATTCTAAATTATGGTGGTCCAAAATGTTAAGGGAAAAAATTAAACCTCTGATTTCACAAATGTGTATATTGTTTAGGAAATACTGTAATTATTCCTTGATTCCAATCATTCAGTTCTATTTGTTGAAGATCGAACCTTGTATATTATACATTCTCGATCTCTGTATGGTTGAAATGGATGACTTTCTCGACATGATAAAAGGGCAATTATGGAAAAAGGTTTTGGGTCTTGCTAGATCTGTTCCCCATGCAATTATTCTACATGAATTAGGACTGCTACCTATGTCTGCCAAGTGGAGATGGAGAAAACTGAATAATTACAGAAAGATGCTAAATCCTCCTAGGAATTCCCTTTATGTTGACCTCGGTCAAGTAATCAAACACGGTTCCCTACTTACACTAACCGGTTTCGTTAAGAAAATGGATGAAATTTTAGAAGCCACAAATATTTCAAAAGAAGATTTTATATTGTGTTTACCTGCAAACAAACGGAAATTCCAATTGTTGGCTTGGTGTCAGCAATCTGATCATATTGGTAATCTCAACATGTATAAAGAATATGCCCCATTCAGAAGAAAAATGAGCGTTTTACCCAGGTACTTATTTCAATTTCCTAACTTTTTAGAAAGGAATCTTTATATGCGGTTCCGCTTGAACCAATTCCATACTTATGAACGCATTCATAACTGGGTTGATAAAGGTTCCCAGTCTAGTGCCCAAAGTGCAGATTGTAGATTTTGCCATATAGAAGGTACTACTGAATCGCTGAAACATCTGGTGATTTTTTGTAAATATTATGATGTACTAAGATCTAGACATCTAGGAAATTACCTATATTCTGATACTGAATTATCAAAATTTGCACCATGGAATAGGTGTATGTGGGGTAATAGTTGTAAATTGCTTATTAATCTTACCAATTTTTTAAAGGAAATAATGAAAGATATTTCTGCACTAAATGAACTAACTGCACTGAAGTTTTAGCTTTTTGTTGTTTATGGAAATATGAAAATGAATCAAAAATGTATATTGTTATTTGTTTTTTTGCTTTTTAAGACAAGGAAAATATTGTTATAAATTGTAAAGTTTCATTTTGAACTAATTGAATTGAAGTTTTAACTTTTGTTGTTTATGGAAAAATGAAAATGAATTGAAAATGTATACTGTTATTTGCTTTTTGCTTTTTAAAGCAAGGAAATTATTGTTATAAATTGTAAAGTTTCATTTTTGAATCAAACACAATAAAAAAAATCAAAAAATCCTGAATGAGTGGTGCCTTTTTCCACTTTTTCATTCATTTGCTACAACACATTTTATTGGGTATTTTCAGAGAATAGACATCAACATCAGCATCACATCAAGCTTAATTAATGCAGTTTAAACATACACGTGGGAGCATTTGCTAATTGTGGATCTTCCTCTCTGGGGCAAGTCCACTTGTTTCTGTAGTGAGAATCTCTGTGCCATTGTGTATTGCCCGCTAGATCTAAGCTCTACGTGAGCCTGCGAGTTCCGGGCGGGCGGCGAGTCAGGCCTGGACATTTCTCTGCATAATCCATAAAGGGAGCCCAGGTGTTTATGAAGGCTGTGATGCTATCCAGGCGCAATGCAGCGATTTGTTCTGATACTACGATATCCCAGCATTTTATCTATAGAGAGGGGCCACCTGGATGTTTCCATAACCATGCTATGGAGATCTTGCCGGCCGCGAGCAGGTGGGTAGTCAGATGCGCTATTTGACCTGTCAGCAGGAATGAACCACCCTTGTATCCCACCTCCCTATTAGTAATACCAGGGGTGTTGCTAGGTTCTGGGGCTACGCTAATGTCGGGACTGTCGGGACTCAGGGCTATGCTAGCCTTTTGGTTGTAGCCCCTGATCCTCTATCCAGGGCTACACCCAAAAGACTCGGGGCTATAGCCCCCTTAGCCACCCCCTAGCAATGCCTCTGGGTAATACATTTCGTGCTTTTATGCAGCCTCAACCATTTTCTATCCCAGTCTTCCACTTCTAGTGTGCACCCCAGATCTTTCTCCCAGGTGAGCATGTATTTCTCCTTACTATTCGGGTTTGTTTTGTCTAACAATCAATACAGCGTTGAGATTTTCCCCCTGGGCGGGATGCAGTCAAGGTTCACTCAAGCGCTGCAAGGGCCCTCCCCCCTTTCTCTTTAATCTCCCCGTGTGAGATCCAGTGTCTCAATTGTGAGTAGTGGAAACGTTCAGCTTCCGAGATCTTACATTTTTCTTTACACTCTTACGAATGTAAGAGGGCTTCCATTTATCAAGAAGTCTCCTATATTCTTCTGGCCCCCCACCCTCCAGTTGGCGAAGCTATTGGGGGGGACCTCAGGGGTGAAGTCTGGGTTAGCCCAGATTGGATTAAGGGGGCCGATGGGGCCCAAGCAACCCCATGTGGGCGCTGCGAACTTCCAGATTGTTACTGTGTGTTTTGTGGCTAAGAGGGGACCAGAATTTACAGAGTATCCTGAGTGTGACATGTGCGGGAGGGAGGACAGTGGTGCAGAGCAGCAGGCTTCCTCAATTTGCTTCCAGCGGGGCTGGTTTATTTTACTCTCTCATACAAATTCATGAGAGAGCCGGGCTGCTCAGCTATATCTGGCCATGTCCGGGACCACCAGTCCACCCAGGCCTCTACTGCAGAGTATGATACGCCTAGCAATGCACACCCCCTGCCTCCCATTTACATTTAAGTATGTTTTTCTGCAGCTTTGTTGGATCCCCCTCCGGGATGTGAACCCGGAGCGCTGAACAATGATCGATTACCCGTGGCACAATATTAATTTTGACTGCTGCAATTCTCCCCAGCCCTGATAGTTCCTGTTTCTGACAGTGTTCCAGAACCTTTTGGATTATCCTAAACAGCGGGGGAAAGTTACATTGGTATATTTGATCTAATTTCCTCGGGATCTGGTTACCCCAATAGAGAAATCTGCCCATAGGATGGGGAGTTTAGGAGCAAACGCTACTCTCAGTCTGTGAGACATATTGATTGCAAGAGCCGCTGATTTAGTATAGTTCACTCTAAATCCTGTGACCTCCCTGAAGGACTCGATTTCTTCCCACAGGGCCTCCATGGATTTGTCTTTTTGCATTATTGTGATGAGGACATCATCAGTGTACATGGCCGTTTTATACTCTTGCTTACCCACAATAAGACCTTGTATATTTGTATTCTGTTGTAGTTTCAGGGCAAATGGCTCCATTGATAAGGCAAATATTAACGGGGAGAGTGGGCAACCCTGATGCGTCCCTCTAGAGATGTATATCTTATCTGATCTAGCCCCATTCATTCTTAAGCATGTGGACGGATTCTTGTAGTTGGACATTGCCCATATCAGAAAATGGTTCCATGTCATTTCATCGCGGGATGTTTTTTCGCAGGGTTTTTTACCACGATTTTATTAACGAAAAACCCATTGAATAATTTGTTTTTTATTTTGGGGGGATTCCACTACAAGCCCCCAATTACATTTAATGTTTATTTATTCACAAACACCCACACCCCATATATATAATTGTCTAAACCCCCTAAAAATTTGATGGGTTTTTTGGTTAAAAAATTCTCAGAAAAAAACCCAGAAAAAACATTCCGTGATGAAAGGACGTCGTATCCAGAAAATTAGGACCAAACCCAAAGTGGGTCAGTGTTTTCCTAATGTATTCCCAGTCTTACAAGTCGAATGCTTTATGGGCATCCAGAGATATCACTGCCATCTGTTCCCCTTTTCTATAGGCCGATTCAATGAGATCAATTGTACGTCTAATATTATCTTGAGTGCAACGACCGGGGATGAAACCAGTCTGATCTGGATCTATTAAATTTGGAAGTGCCGTCCTCAACCTGGTTGCAAGGATCAAGTTTTCTTCAGCGTCTATGAATTCTTCAGCGTCTTGATCTCCTCTGCAGTTTCCTCCACCGTGATTGGGAGTTCCAGGGAGTCTAGTTGGACCTTAGCGGGAGTTTTGCCAACTTTATGGATCATAGCGTTTGATTCCCGGTAGTGTACGGGCCCCAGGATGCAGGTCCCACTCTTTACCGCAATCGGGGCTCAAGCGGGAGGTGGCTCTGGCTCACGGGCCCCGGATTCCAGGCGTTTGATGAGATGCAAGCGTCACTCCCAGGGCGTGTGACCGCTCCGCTCTGGCGCTGGGCTCTGTTGTGGGCCCGGTGAGAGCGCTGGTGGGACAGGCAAATGACTCGCTGTGCTGTTACTGCGTCACGGAGATAGCTGGGCGCCCATCCAACATTCTTATGAGCTCTGTCTTTTGGAACTCTTTTCTTTGTATTTTACCTGTCCTACAGAGTCAATTTTCCTCCAAAACAAGAGCTTTGACACTCTCCTTCCTGATAGCTACAAGATCCTCTCCTTACCCAGAACCAACCGTCCCAGTGGGAGTGTAGCCTTGATCTTCCCTGAAGGGATCCCTGCTTCTATCATTCCTCTGTTCTCTTTTGTAGAGTGCACTGTGTTCCTTGCATCATTCTGGTATTTCTGGGAACTCTTTTCTCTGGATCCCGGACCGCTACAGTTTTTGGAAATCATTCCTATCCTCTGGGATCAGTCTTGTGGTGGACTTTTGACTGTGGATGAGCTTATCCATCCAACCACACTCCTGGGGTTTTTTATGCCCGAAGGCTTTTTCTCCATACACTCGGTTGTTCTGGGAGCGAAGTCCTTTGTCTGTTTGATAAAGCAGGCACAGTGGCTTCTTTCCGTAGCAGACCTTACCTTCTTAAAAAAAAGGAGATACCTACAAGGAGAAGAAAGAAGATCCCTTTGCTGGAACCAAGTTTATCAGGTGAGGAGGAAGAGGGGGATTTTAAAACAGAGTCATCAGCATTCGAGGAAGGTTAATTGACAGTTTGCAACCCCCGGATCCCATCATAGCTACTCCAGAACAGGTCCAAGAACTGGTGGCAGCAGTACAGGGCCTCAATCTTGAAGTACAAAATCTGAAGGCTGAAACTACAGTACTCCGTCAGCTGGTAACGGCCAGAGAACAACATCCCACAGATCTTCCTCCAATGGCCCTAGTGTCGGGCAAATTTGGTGGCTCAACCAATAAGGTGAAAGAGTTTATAGAAGCATGTGGTGTGCTCTTCACCTTTCGATCAGGAACCTTTGCCTCGGACCATACCAAGGTAGGGATTATGATTTCCCATATGACGGGAAAAGCTCTTGCCTGGGCAATTCTCCTGGTGATGCAGGCCATTCAAATCAATCCTGCAAGACTACGGTGCTTTTGTGAATCTTCTCCGACAAACCTTTCAGAGGCCCGAGACCACCTTTGTTGCCAACGAGGATTTGCTGGACATCCATCAAGGCAGTATGGACCTTTTATCGTACATAACTACCTTCAAACAGTTGGCAGAGGAGGCGGGATGGCCTGAACAGGCACAGTACTCAATATTCCGCCGAGGTCTAAGAGAGGAACTCAAGGATGAGTTGGCACAGACCCCGTGCCCTCCAACCTTTTCAGACCTTCTCTCAGCTGTTCTCCAGATAGATTTCCGGCTTTTTTTTTTAAACATGTTTTTATTAAGTTTCTATTGGCACAATGTCATACCATACAAGGATCAAGCATCAAACTTCACTCAAAGAAAACAAAGAAATCCGCTCCCCCCCCAACCTGCATAACTCATTCTGTATATGTTTTACATCGTTCTTTATATTACTTTTGAAGGAATCCCAGTACCCCTCCCCAGTCCTCTCAGAATTTGCCATGATCCCCTTGCTTCTAGAGCTAGATGTGACCAGGCCCTTTGCGTCCAATCAACAACCAATGGTGGGGATTCGAGCTTCTAGTTCTAGCAATTTCCAACCATGCTCCTATTAGGAGGCCCATAAAATTTATTTTCTGCGGAGTAGTTAGCGTTTTGTCTTTTGGATCCCAAAAGCCCCCTAGCCATATTTCCTCTCCCAGGTGTTCTGTTCCCGAGAACATTCCCATCATTTGATTTTTTATCTCTCCCCAGTATGGGCTTATCCTCGGGCAGTCCCACCAGATATGTTTCCAATCTCCATGCCCGCCACACTTTCTCCAACAGTTATTCGGGGAGGTAGCATACATCATATTCAGTCTCTCCGGTGTATAGTGCCATTGCACCATCATCTTCACCCACATTTCTCTCGTTTGGATGGCTCTTGTCAGTTTTGGCATCAAGCCCGGCAAGTATTCCCACCTCTCTTTGGAGAGTGCGTAGCCCAGGGTTTTCTCCCATTTCTTCATATATAGCCATGTGGTAGGTTCCTTCAGTGCAGTAATGAATTTGTAAGTGGTGGAAACAAATTTACGAGATCCAGAGTGTGTCATGATGTAGTTCTCAAAGGGGGTCAAGTCCCTAGTCAGTGCTTCTTTTATACGTGGAGTGCTCAGCCAATGATGTAGCTGATCATATTTATATCTATCTTTTGGTGTCAGATTCAAAAGAGTTTTGCAGTCCTCGAAGGATCAGATCTGTTGATTCTGTTGCATATCTCCCACCATCTTGCACCCCCCTTCCTCCCACTTGCGCAAACTCTCCCTTGTTCAATCCAGGGGGGAATTCGGGATTCCCAAACATTGGCATGAACGGGGCGGGATCCTTGGTCAGGGTTTCATTTGTCGTGGCGGCGTCTCATACCCCCAATGCCGTCTTCATTATTTCGCTAATGTGGGTGTTTGCATGTCGGAATTGTTTATTGATCCATAGCATGTGCCTGGCGGATGTTGTCGCTACCGCCCTATCCTGCCTCTCCCAAATCTTCTCCCCCTGTTCCGATATTCAATCCCTCATGACCCACAGCTGGGCCGCTTCGTAGTATATTTTGAAGTGTGGCATGGCACATCCCCCCTCCTTTCTATGAGCTGTCAATCCCGCATTTGAAATTCTTGGGGTCCTGTTCTGCCAGACATATTTGGAAACCGCCTTCCTAAGTGCTTTGAAGAAGACCTGGGGGGTTTTATCGGGAGCGCCTGAAACAAATACATTAGCTTGGGGAGGATTGTCATTTTCACTGCCGTGATTCTCCCCCACCAGGAAACCGCTAACGGGTTCCATTTTAGCAGGTCATTTTTGACTTTTTCTGGGATTTACGGGTAATTGTGGGAATACAATTTGTCTATGTGGTCTGTGAGGGTGATTCCTAGATATCTGACGCCCGAGGTGGCAATTTTCAGTTGACAGTCTGTGGCCGCTGTGTCGATTTTTTCTCTATTCCCCGCCAGAATCAACACCTCCGATTTTTGCCTATTTATTTTCAGCCCTGAAATCTCTCCAAATCGTTCTATGATTTCCATTAAGTGTAGGAGGGACTTCTCTGGGTCTCCTAGGGCCACCAACATATCATCAGCATAGGCCACCGCTTTATGGGTCTTCCCCGCCAAATCTATTCCCTTTACCTCCGGCAAATCCCTTATTCTTGCCAAGAGAGGCTCCAAGTATATGGCGTATAGAAGGAGGGAAAGCGGGCACCCTTGCTTCGTCCCTCTTCCTAGGTACACTATGTCCGATAACCCACCATTCACCGCTATCCTTATGGATGGGGAGTTGTAGTTGGCCCTAACCTTATCTATAAAACCCTTGCCCATTCCCATCTTTTGAAGAACCTGAAAAAGGTATGAACATTCTACTCGATCAAACGCCTTTTCGGCGTCTAAGGCTACCAGTGCTGCAGGGGTTTGTTTGATGCCTATCGTTTCAACTAGGTGTAGGACTCTTCTGATGTTATCGTGTGTCTGGCGGTTTGGAACAAATCCTGACTGGTCTTGGTGGATTAACCTGGGAAGAACTAGGGCCAGTCTGGTCGCTAAGATCTTCGTGTACAGTTTAGCATCCAGGTTGATTAAGGCTATCGGGCGGTAAGAGGTAGGGAGTTGCTCTTCTTTTCCCTTTTTATGAAAGACCAGCACTTTTGCCTCGTTCATAGACCGTGTCAGATGCCCCTTCTCCCCAAATTTATTATACAGGGATGTGAGTATCGGGGCGAGGATATCCCTATATGTCTTGTAGTATATGGCGGTGTACCCGTCCGGGCCCGGGGCTTTGTTATTCGGGAGGGACTGTATTACTGCATATACTTCTTCTATGGTGATGTCCCTATCTAAGGCCTGTCTATCGTCTTCCGTCAATCCGGGGAGGTGAACCCCAGCCAAGAAGGCTTCTTGCAGGTCCTCCTTCGGATGGTTGTAGGAGTACAATTTTTGGTAACATCTGCCTAGTATCCTTCCTATCTCTTCCGTCTGTGTTCTAAGTTGGCCTGATTCTTCTTTCAGAGCTCGTATTGTCTGGGCCTGCTGTTTTCCCCTCAGCTGTCTTGCCAGGAGTCTATCTGCTGTGTTTGCATTTACAAAATACCAGTGTTTCGTATAGAGTAATGCCCTTTCTGCTTTTTTCGTTCTGAGTGTTTCCAATTGCCCCTGAACATGTCTCATCGTTCGCATGAGTTTCTTGGTGGGCGTCTGAATAAGTTCTGCTTGTATCGCCCCAATTTGCTCTTCTAATTCTTTTTCCCACTGGTGTTGCGCCTTCTCTTTCTGTGTTTTAAGCGCTATGAGATGTCCCCTAATGACCGCCTTGTGGGCGTCCCATAGTGTATCCATATTTGTTCCGGGGAGATTGTTAATGGCCAAGTATTCTTGGATGTGTTCTCTTATTGTCTGGCTCATCACCGGGTCTCTAATGATGTCCTCTGGGAGGCGCCAGTTCCATAAACGGTGGCCATGTCATGACCAGATAATATCTGCCCACAGCGGGCCGTGGTCAGAGAGTGTGATGGGTTCCATCTCAATCTGTTTTACCCTGCCTAGAAGCCCCACTGATACCCATAGGTAGTCTATTCTCGAAGCAGTATTATGTACATGTGAATAATAGGAGAAGGTTTTCTGTTTGGGGTTGCCATTCCTCCATGCGTCTGTCAGCCCTAGGTGCGTGAATTTCTGCTTTAAGTTTTTGGATGGGGTGACTTGATCTCGATGTCTGGGCCCGGATCTGTCTAGGGATGGGTCCCAAGCCATGTTTAAATCCCCACCCAGTATGATGTCCCCAACCGCTTGCTGTTCTATTCTATTCAGGGTATCACTCATAAAGCCCACCTGACCAGTGTTTGGTGCGTATACTGTGGCCAAAGTGAGGGGTCTGCCTTCAATTGTTAGAGTTGTTATTAGGCATCTTCCCTGTTTGTCTCTCCAAGACGAGTTAACCTGTGCATGTAAAGAGTCTTTGAGCGCTATCAGTACCCCTGCTTTTTTATCCTGTGCATTCGCCTGAAATATTTGATTGAAACCCTTGAGATGCATCTTCTGCTTATCCCGGTCTCTAATGCGTGTTTCCTGAAGCATTACAATATCATATGCACCCTGCCTGATGGAATGTTCCACTTTTTTACGCTTAACGGGGTAATTGAGGCCTCTGACATTGTGTGTCAAGATCTTTATCCCCATTGGTGTTTACGGGCTATCTGGCATGTCCTATGATCCTTTCTCCCATTCTCTGTTTTTGAGTTATGCTCGGTTTTTCCCCTGTCCCCAACACCCCCCCCTCAAAACTTGCGCAATCCCCAACTGGCGCATTTCCCTCTTCCCTCCCCCAACAACCCTGAGGATGGCATGATTTCCTATTAACGCTCAGGCGTGTCGCCTTGTGCTTCATACCCTCTAACACTCTCAGGGACAACTTTGAAGGGGTTCCTAAACCCTTCCACATGACTTCAGTGACCCCGGGTCCTCACTCCCCTCCCCTCCCGGCACCTGTTATATTGGACTCGCTTTTCCTGCTGTTATATTCTTGGCTCCTTGCGCACCACCTTATCATGTTTTCTGCTTCACCATTCCTGCCCTCTGTCGGTCTTCATTTCCTTTTACTGGGGCGCTGCACCCTTTTGTTTATCATTTTCCATTCCCCCCTGCTCTTCCTCATGAATGGGACGTGCCGCTTGCTTGTGGGGAGTCGTCCTCCTGCTCCTGTAGATTTAATATAGTCAAACCTTCCTCTTTAGTGGTTATCCTTTTTTGAGCGCCGTCCCAGGTGAATAATAGTCCAAATGGAAACGTCCACTTGTACCTAATTTGACGCGTGGTGAGTTCTTTTGTGATTTGGGCCATGTCCCTTCTTTTCTGAAGCGTTGATAATGCAATTTCCTGATAGAAATGTACCTCCTCTCCATTCATTTGGATATGGTCCATTGCCCTGGCCTTCTGTAGGATCTGCTCCTTCTGTGCATATCTCGTGAGGGCCACCAAGACATCCCTCGGGCGGTTACCTTGGGTCATCGTTCTCCTTGGGCCCACCCTGTGTATTCGATCTATCGGCATTTCTTCTTCCTCCTGCAGGTCAAGGATGTCTAGGAAAACTTGTTGCACAGCCGAATTAAGATCTTTATCCTCAACCGACTCTGGCATGTTTTTGATCCTGATGTTGGACCTACGCGATCTATTTTCTAAATCTTCGCATTGAATCTCCAGGTTATGCGTCTGACGGGCCAGTTGTTCCTGCAATTCTGCCACTTGTTGCATTTCTTCCTCGATGTTCTGTACTACTTTCTCTAGGCTATCCGTTCTTTCACCCAGTCCATCAACTTCTGTTCTTAGTTCCTGGAGCGCTGATTTAAATTCGTTATTCATGGCATCTAGATGCGAGTTCATGGAGTCCATAAATTGCAGCTGGAACTCCCCAAACCACGTTTTTAGGTCTTCCTTCGTGGCCATCTCGGCGTGGGGAGCGTCTATTCCCGGGGCGCCTCTCGATGCTTTGTGCGCTCCGGCCTTATCTGGGTTCCCTTTGTCTCCAAAGGTGGACCAGGTTCTGGTCCTGTTTCTGCGTGTGGGACGAGGGGGTTGTCTGTTTTTGCTTCCCTCTTGTCTGTGACATCTGGGCTTTAGCAAGTTTATTTCCTATGAAGCTTGCCTCGTGATAGATTAAGTCGCACCCCTCCGAATCTTCTACTTGCGTGTCTGTCCCACGCGCTCGAGGTTCTTCCCGGGTCGCCTCCCGTGTCACCTGCCCCTGTGTTTGTAGCTGGCGCGATATTGCCTGGGGCTTCTCAAGTGCTTGTTTCACGTCTGGGGGGGGGACAGGGGGGTCTTCCCGGTTGCAGTGCAGGCCTTTTGCATATTACTCCGGTAGGGAAAGCTCTCCCCCCTACTCCGTTACGGGCGGATTCCTCGTCTGTTGTGTTGCCCGTCCCCTGTAGAGGGGGGGTGTTGGAGGGGGCGGCAAGGGGCCGTCGTGCCCGCGGGCCCCAAAGACAATGGAGGACCTCTAGGAGAACTTGTGACTCACCCGCAGGGGCTACCGATCCTCTGATCCGTTGATGGGCCTCTCCCTGCCCGGTTACCTCTGGCGGCGATGCCGATCGGATCACTGGGGAGGCGGGGGAAGGAGGCGGTGTTAGAGGGGCTTGCCGGACCAGCCGTGTCCTCGGCCCCGACCTCCGCTACAGCCTCGTCTGCAGTGTGCAAGCCTCGCAAATGCGCCACCCGGCTCGGGCCGATGGCGCTCCCAGAGCCCCAGGTCCGCTCCTCCGCCCAGGGAAGGGCGTCGCCCCTGTTCTTTTTTCCCCCCGGTCGGCTCGAGCAGATTACGCTCCCAGAGCCCCGGGTCCGCTCCTCTGTAGCGGGGGGGGCATTGCCACGTTCTTTCACCCACCCGGCTCGAGCTGATGGTGCTCCCCGAGCCCCGGGTCCGCGGAGTGCGCAGCCTCTAATCTACCTCCCGGGCGGGTGGATCTCTCCTCCGGGTGCCGGTTTCAGATGGGTATGTCTCTGGATTCTGGCCCGGGGGCGTAGTGTTGGCGCCCTGGGTCCGTAGACGCCCCCCGACGGAGATTGAGTCAGAGGGGGCGGACTCTCCGTTGGTCCGATCGCTGCCCTTCGATGAGGACGCCGGCAGTAGTGTTCGGCAGGAGGCCCTCCCGCGTCTTGATGTGTCTGCCCTGGGGGTGATGCGCCTGGGGGAGCCGTTCGACTCCTGCCTCAGTGAGGTCCCGGCAAGTGCTGCAAGGGCTCAAAGCCCAGTCTAGGTCATTCGTGCGAGCCGAGTTTCTTTAGCAGCTGTTGTGGCGCGGGAGGGGAGACAGAGCTCGGCTCACACACGTCCTCCCTCCATGGCGGCCATCTTGAAGTCCGATTTCCGGCTTTCTGAAAGGCGATCTGAGATAAGAAAGAACCGTAGTGTTCCTTTGCATCCTGATCCTCACACACCTTCCTCCTCACCTGCTGCACATCCTCCTAGAGACAAAGAACAACCAATGCAAACAGGAACCGCCTGGGTTCCCTTACTCCAGAGGAACGAAAGAGAAGAAGGGAAGGAAATCTCTGCATGTATTGTGGTTCTGGGACCCACATATTAAGAGACTGTCCAGAAGTCCCTCCCCTGCGGTCAGGAAACGGGCGTCCTCGGTATTAGCTGGGACGAATTACTGAGGAACTGTACCAGTTCCCTACACCACTATTGTAGTTTCATCTCCCATGTCCTCTGAGGACACTCGACTCATTGTCATTTCGATACAGATCCTTTCGGAAGAAAGAAGGATCGAAACTCTTGCCTTATTGGACTGCAGAGTGGCAGGGAACTTCATTGACACTCTATGGGCCGAGAAGGAAGGACTCCACCGCCTAAAAAAGAAGGAAGGCCAGAAAGTGGAAGGGGTGGACGGGGAGCCTCTGAGTTCAGGAAACATCACCCATTCCACCGAAGTACTCTCAGTGACTATCATGCAACATACGGAGATGCTGTCCTTCGATATCATCCGGGCCTCACATTTTCCGTGATACTGGGCATAGGGTGGCTTCGGCACCACAACCCCTCCAGTAACTAGTCTGAAAATCTCCTAAGCTTCTATTCCTGGTATTGCAAAAGAAACTGCCTCAGGGAACAGGGTTTGAGACAGTAAAAACCGTTTCCAGTACTGATTCCTGTTCTATCCATTGCCTTCCCGGATACCTCGAAGAATTTCAAAACGTGTTTCTGGAAAAGATCCCCATGGAACTACCACCCCACTGACCAGAGGATTGCGCTATTGACTTGACTTCGGAGGCATTGGTCCCGTTTGGAAGAATGTACTCTCTCCCCTTGACTGAAAAGAAAGCTCTTCGAGATGATCTTGATGCCAACCTCACCAACATGACTAATCAGACCCTCATGTTCTTCTGCTAGGGCATCACTCTTTTTTATCCCCAAGCGGGATTCCAAATAATTCATGTATCGATTATGATTCGGGATTGCTACCTCATGCCCTTAATATCCAACATCATGGAGGCGGTTCAAGGGGCAACCGCTTTCACTAAACTCGACATAAGTAGCGCATAGCATCTTCTCCGCATTAAATCTGGAGACGAGTGGAAGATAGCACCCCATTCGGACACTTTGAGTATCAAGTGATGCCATATGGGTTGGTAAACGCCCCATCCGTCTTCCAGAGATTTATGGACCAGTCGTTTCTGATCTCCTCTGTCAATCTACTATAGTGTACCTAGATGACATTCTAGTGTATTCCCGGAATACGACGGACTACCAAGATCACGTTCTAGAGGTATTACGCAGACTCCAGATGAACCACTTATTGGTAAAACTCGAACAATGCGTGTTCTCTACTTCCACTATTCCATATTTGGGATTTATCCTGTCAGATAAATGTATCACCATGGATCCACGCAAGGTTTCCAATATCATGGACTGGCCCTCACCTACTTCCGTAAAGGAAGTTCAGAAATTCCTAGGGTTGGCCAATTTCTATCGGAAATTTATTCCAGAGATTTCCAATGTGGTTCTACCGATTACCTCTCTGCTCAAGAAGGACTCTGCCCCTTTCAAATGGACCCAAAAGGCAGAACTTACTCAAACACTGTTTCTGTTCTGCACCCATATTACGGTAACCTGATCAAACCAAACCTTTTATTCTGGAGACAGACGCATCATCAGCTGCGATAGGTGCGGCTCTCCTTCAGGTTCATGAAGGAAAGGAACATCCTGTTTCTTATTTCTCTAAGACCCTCACAACCAGTCAAAAGAACTATTCTCTAATGGAGAAAGAACTCTTAGCCATCAAGGGGGTATGTGAGGAGTGGCGCCATCTGCTACAAGGAGGGGAGTCTCCTTTTCTTATTTTCTTATCCGCACCGATCACAAGAACCTTCAGGTTCTCCAGTAGATGGAGTGCGTTAATTCCTGCAAAGCTCGATGGGCTCATTTCTTTTCTCAGTTTCAGTTCACCATTACATACTTACCTGGCAAACATATTGGCTGACGCTCTTTCCAGGAAGACAGGTCCAGATACTGAACCTGTCAGAGAACCAATGTTTCCACATGCTAGAATTGTGACAGTCATCTCTACCTTCTTACAGCAAGTGAAGGAAGCCTCCCAAGAGGACTTAAAGTTGTCTATACCCTTCGGGCGCAGTGGTGTAGAAGTTAAGGACGGTCTACTTTTTTTCAAGAAGAGGTTGTTCCTGCCCTCTGACGAAGTCCGCTGTCTGGCACTCTTTTGGTGTCATGATTCAGTAACCCCAGGACATCGAGGTTGCTATGGTACACTAAAGCTACTCAAACAAAAGTTTTATTGGCCGTGTATGACCAAAGAAACTGATGAGTACATTAAGGCATGTCCAGTGTGTACCTGTAGTAAAAATCAAACACAAATGCCCATAGGTCTTTTGGAATAAAGTCCGATCCCTCCCGGTCCTTGGACCCACATCTCCACCGATTTTGTAGTGGAACTCCCTATATCACAAGGCTGCTCCTGTTTCATGGTGACAATAGATTCCTTCATTAAATTGGCTCACTTTTCACCTCTGCCCGGAGTTCCCACTGCATTGGAAATGGCAGAAGTCTTTCTGAGGGACATTTTCCGCCTTCATGGGATGCCTCAAAAGATTGAGTCAGACTGAGGTAGTTAGTACACCTCACGTTTTTGGAAGTGTCACCCGCAGGCGTTCCGACTGGTGGCTTTTTCCGCGCTGGGTTTTGGGACGTAGGTACGGGAGTTACTAGTCCCTCCTTTGTGTCCGTTACTTTTTCCTCCTTGTAGCACGGGGCTGCTGGGAGTATATCTTCTCTCCCGACCCAGCGGTCCCTGCGTTGCAACTATCCTTTGGAAGCTCTCGCTCTTCCGGGTTTCTTCGCTCCTGCCTTGCTCTGTCCAGGCTTCTGTCACTCGCGCCCTCCAGCGAGTATTCCTCCTACCTTCTCTCCCCTCCAGTTTTTCTCTGCTGCTGCCGTGCCTCGGCGGTAACTGTTTCTCTTCTTTCGCGGCCCCGTCCCCGTGGACAGGCGCCGCCCCTTTCCCTACGCTTTTTCTTCTCTCTCTCCGCTACTTGTCTGGCGCTTTTCTCCATTGCCTATCTCTCCTCCGGTCCTCGCCCGCTTGTTGCAGTGGCTGGTGGGCGTTCTGTGGAGCCCTGTCCTCCGGCTCCCCACTGCAGGACTCCCCTGTTCCGCTGCAGTGTTGCCTTCAGTTACTTATATGGATCCAGTCTATTACCTATCACCTACTCATCTGAAAGTCTACTTTCTGCTGGAACTACGCCTTCCGTGCTACAGACCAGAGGAGTCCATGGGTTTTTTCCCCATTCGGGGTTTTTCCCCTATTTCGGCTTGGTTCCGGAAGGGAGGTCCTCGGACAGCTGTTCTCCTCAGCGGTCACGGTGGCCTCCCTCCTTGACAAGCAAGCTCATCGGAAAAAGGAGAAGGATTATCTACTTCGACAGCGTCTGCAGGACCCCGACAGCAATTCCGGCAGTTCAGGTGAGGAGAGCTCGACAGAAGGGGGAAAAAAGAGAGACCAGGCACTTAAACTGTCACAGATTGCAACGCCAAAGAAAGACACAATGTCAGCCGAAGGGCAAGTGCAAGAGCTTTGGAAGGCAATTCAAGCTATGTCTCAGGAACTCCAGGGAGTCAAAGCTGAGAACGCCCTCCTTAGATAAATGGTATCCGCCAGGGAACCCCCTCCTCCAGAACTACCGCCTACAACCCTATCCTCAGGAAAGTTTGATGGTGCCCCAAGAAAGTGAAGGAATTCCTAGAGGTGTGTACTATCTACTTTACTTTCCGACCCCGCACTTTCTCTACAGACCAAGCGAAGGTCGGCTTCCTAATCTCGAACATGATGGGCAACGCTCTGACTTGGGCCACTCCCCTAGTCACAAGCAACAGTGCCGTTCTCCAAGACTATGCAGCGTTCCAAAATTCTCTGAGACAGACTTTCGAACGCCCAGAGTTGTCATTTACTGCTTCTGAAGAGTTGTTGGATGTAAAGCAAGGTTCTTTGGACGTCCTGTCCTATATCTCTGCTTTCAAAACAGTAGCTTCTGGCGCAGGCTGGCCAGAACCGGCACAATATGCCATTTTCAGGAGGGGTCTAAAAGAGGAGATTAAGGATGAGTTAGCTAGATCTACTCTCTCACCTACTTTCTCGGACCTGCTAACTGCTGCACTACATGTCGAGTATCGACATATTAGCTAGATCTACTCTCTCACCTACTTTCTCGGACCTGCTAACTGCTGCACTAAATGTCGAGTATCGCCTACAGGAAAGGAAGACGGAAAGACGCAAACAACGAGGCTCCCGGATTCTCGGGCATATTCTCCCCCTAGTCGCTCTCCTGCTGCCGCTTCAGAGGAACCGATGCAGATTGGTTACACAAGAGCACCTCTGACTGCTGCCAAAAGACGGCGAAGAAGAGAAAAGGGACTTTGCGCTTACTGTGGGTCGGATCAACACCTTCTAAAGGACTGCACAGAACTGCCTAACAAGAGGCAGGGAAACGAGCACCATCGGCATCAATAGGGACTAGTGTCCGGGGGTTTCCAGTTCTGTCTACTCGTCCCTATGTTTCTCTAACAGTTTCTTCTTCTGACTCCAAGGAAGATTCCAGACTCATGGTGGTTTCAGCCATCATCATGACAGAAGGCGAGAAGGTGGAGACTCTCGCATTATTGGACTGCGGAGCAGCAGGAAACTTCTTTGATACCCTGTGGGCCAATAAAGTCGGTCTACGCAGGATACCCCGGAAGGAAGGTCAGAAGATAGAAGGAGTTGACGGCTCTCCACTATCATCCGGACTCATCACCCATACCACTGAAGAGCTATCCTTAACAGTTTTTCAGCACTCGGAAGTGATAAGGTTCGACATTATCCGGGCTGCACATTTTCCAATAATTTTGGGAATCACATGGCTTCGCAGACACAATCCCCAAATCGATTGGACAAATAACCAGCTGAGTTTCTGTTCTGCATACTGCACCGAACACTGTCTTCCACAGAAGAGCCAGAAGGGCCTTCAATCTATTACGGCTCACACCTCCAACTGTGTGGGGGTTTTTGCACTACCCAATTTTTGCTTGAAATACTCCGAAGTATTCCAAGAAACCCTTCACTCCAAACTGCCACCCCATCGGCCCGAGGACTGTACCATAGATTTGGTACCCAATGCACTAGTTCCATTTGGCAGAATGTTCTCTCTAACACTTACGGAGAAGCTTGTGTTACGAAACTATTTGGACACGAATATGAAGAATGGGCTGATTCAGCCTTCGAAAATCCCCTGCAGGGGCTCCCTTATTTTTTATCAAGAAAAGGGATTCTACTGATCTTAGACCCTGTATAGACTACAGAGGTCTAAATAAGGTGACTATCCGAGATCGTTATCCCATGCCATTGATCTCCGATATCATCGAGGCTGTACAAGGAGCCAGAATTCTTACCAAACTCGACCTCAGAAACGCATACCATCTGCTCAGAATCTTCAAGGGTGACGAATGGAAGACGGGATTCCGTACCCCATTCGGCCTGTACGAGTATAAGGTGATGCCATTTGGACTGGTTAACTCTCCTGCAGCGTTTCAAAGATTTATGGAGAGAATGTTTTCTGACATGCTTTCCACTTCTGTCATCATCTATTTGGATGATATCCTGGTCTACTCCTCAAACTTACAGGAACACATCGTTCATGTCACTCAAGTTCTTGAACGTCTACAAAAGAACGAGCTATTGGTTAAAGCCGAGAAGTGCAAATTTGCGGTACCTTCTGTGCAATATCTGGGCTACAAGTTATCAGAAGAAGGGATAGACATGGATCAAAGGAAGGTTCAGGCCATTCTCGAATGGCCCGCCCCCACTTCTGTCCGAGAGGTGCAGAGGTTCCTGGGGCTCTCCAACTATTACCGAAGGTTCATCCCCAACTTCTCGGAAGTGGTGTACCCCATCACTCGCCTACTTAAGAAGGAGGCCTCTCCGTTCCGCTGGTCAACCGATACCGAGAACAGTTTCAAGTTGCTCAAACATCTCTTCTGCTCAGCTCCGATTCTCTGACACCCGGACCAAACTCATCCCTTCATACTGGAGACCGACGCCTCTGCAATCGCCATCGGAGCGGTACTACTTCAGGCTGTCGGTGGCGTGGAACATCCGGTAGCTTACTTATCCAAGACACTCTCACCCAGTCAGTTGAATTATTCGGCCCTAGAAAAGGAGCTGTTGGCTATGAAATTGGCTTGCGATGAATGGCGCCATCTGCTCATGGGGGCCCGACATCCCTTCCTTATCAGGACTGACCACAAGAACCTGAAAGCCCTCCAGGAAATGGAGTGTTCTAATTCCAGGCAAGCACGTTGGGCCTATCTTTTCTCGCAATATGATTACCTGATTTCTTACATTCCTGGGTCACTAAACCGTCTGGCAGACGCCCTATCCCGCCAGGACTCCAGCAAGGAAAGGGCCTCATTATCCGCTGAACCTATGTTTCATCGCAATCGGATATTGGCCCTTGCTCGTTCTTTCCTACAAGAGGTTAAAACCGCTGTGGTTCAGGAACTTCCCCAATTACCATTACACTCCGACTCTGCTTACCAGGAGTAGGACGGCTGGCTGTTCTTCAAGAAACGACTGTATGTTCCGGAAGGCCCGCTGCGGAAGAAGATTCTGGATTGGTGTCACACTTCTCGCCTTGCAGGTCACTGCGGGGGAATCAACACCCTGGAGCTCATCTCGAGGAATTTTTCCTGGCCCACCGTGAGAAGAGATACCCTGGACTTTGTTAAGACCTGTCCCATTTGTGCTCGGTCTAAATATCCTACAGGGAAACCGTTGGGGTTACTTACCTAAGTTGAGATGCCTACTCGCCCCTGGGGGTTGGTTTCTACGGATTTCATTGTAGACCTACCGGAATCCGAATCCTGTACCTGCATCATGGTCACGGTAGATGCGTTCTCCAGGATGGCACATTTCTCTCCTCTTTCTGGTGTTCCTACAGCCACCAGGATGGCTGAGGTGTTTGCACGAGACATCTTCAGACTTCACGGTTTACCTGACAAAATCATCTCTGATCGGGGAAGTCAGTACACCTCGAGATTCTGGACAGCCCTGTGTACCCGATTGGGGATTGAGAGAGCACTCTCTTCGGGATTCCATCCCCAATCCAACGGGATGACGGAACGCCTGAACGCTACTCTTGAACTATATCTGAGATGTTACGTCACTCAGCATCAGGACAATTGGGTTTCTCTACTCCCTACTGCAGAATTCTCGTATAACAATACCAGACACGCTGCCACTGGTCTCTCGCCATTCTTTTGTACTTATCGGGTCCACCCTAGGTCCATTCTTCCCGAGGTTCCCAGTTTCACCAACTCCCCAGCGGCCGAAGAGGTATTGGATCAGATCAAGGATGCCCATGCCACGGCATTGCAGAGTTTAGAGAACAGCAGGAGACGATCGAAGATCGGAGCAGATACACACCGCAAAGAATGTCCACATTGGAAGCCAAGCAACAAGGTGTGGTTGTCCACCCGGTTTTTACCCAGATGGACAAGGCCCTCTAAACTCTCCCCTCGCTTTCTGGGTCCTTTTCCCATTCTTCTCAAAATCAATCCCGTGGCTTAACGTCTTCGGCTGCCTCCTTCTCTGAATCGCATTCACCCTGTATTTCATTCATCTCTCCTTAAACCTTTCTATTCCGATTCTCATCACAGACCAGTGCCAGACACACTCCCTCACAGACACCCAATCAAGCAGAATTTGAGGTCTCCAACATTAGAGACTCTAGGTTCTACCGAGGGAGGTTGGAATACCTTTTGTCCTGGAAGGGTTATCCGGAGTCGGAGGACTCTTGGGAACCTGCTTCTCAGGTGCATGCTCCTCGCTTGCTCGCCAGATTCCACCGCCTGCACCGGGGGAAGCCTGGGGTGGTGCGGACTGGAAGGGGGCATACTGTCCCCCGCAGGCGTTCCGACTGGCAGCTTCTTCCGCGCTGGGTTTTGGGACGTAGGTACGGGAGGTACTAGTCCCTCCTTTGTGTCCGTTACTTTTTCCTCCTTGTAGCGCGGGGCCGCTGGGAGTATATCTTCTCTCCCGACCCAGCGGTCCCTGCGTTGCAACTATCCTTTGGAAGCTCTCGCTCTTCTGGGTTTCTTTGCTCCTGCCTCGCTCTGTCCAGGCTTCTGTCACTCGCGCCCTCCAGCGAGTATTCCTCCTACCTTCTCTCCTCTCCAGTTTTTCTCTGCTGCCGCTGCGCCTTGGCGGTAACTGTTTCTCTTCTTTCGCGGCCCCGTCCCCAGGGACAGGCGCCGCCCCTTTCCCTACGCTTTTTCTTCTCTCTCTCCGCTACTTGTCTGGCGCTTTTCTCCATTGCCTATCTCTCCTCCGGTCCTCGCCCCGCTTGTTGCAGTGGCTGGTGGGTGTCCTCTGGCTCCCCACTGCAGGACTCCCCTGTTCCGCTGCAGTGTTGCCTTCAGTTACTCATACGGATCCAGTCTATTACCTACCTCCTACTCATCTGAAAGTCTACTTTCCGCTGGAACTACGCCTTCCGTGCTACAGACCAGAGGAGTCCAAGCGTTTTTTCCCCATTCAGGTTTTTCCCCTATTTCGGCTTGGTTCCAGAAGGGAGGTCCTCGGACAGCTGTTCTCCTCAGCGGTCATGGTGGCCTCCCTCCGTGACAAGCAAGCTCATCGGAAAAAGGAGAAGGATTATCTACTTCGACGGCGTCTGCAGGACCCCGACAGCAATTCTGGCAGTTCAGGTGAGGAGAGCTCGACAGAAGGGGGAGAAAAGGGAGACCAGGCACTTAAACTGTCACAGGAAGGCCCTCTGTAATCGCTTGGGGATTGAGCATGCTTTGCCTTCTGGTTTCCATCCTCAATCTAATGGTCAGACAGAGCGTCTCAACTGAACGTTGGAACAGTATCTTCACTGTTATATAAACCAGCTTCAAGTCAATTGGGTGGCATTATTGCCTACAGCGGAATTTGCTTACAATAACACCATCCATACAGCATTGGGTATGAGCCCCTTTTATGTTGCCTACAGTCTTCATCCCAGATCTATTCTCCCTGTCATCCCAGGACCCACAAACATTCCGTCTATAGAAAGCTCTCTCTCGCAGATTTCGGAGGCACACACCGCTGCCAAGCGGAATCTACAAGAAGCGAGAAAGACACCCGATTGGACCGTGGGGTTGAAAGTATGGCTATCCACCAAATACCTCCCACGGTGGGTTCATCCCATCAAGTTATCACCCCGATACATTGGGCCTTTTGAGATACTCTCCCAAATCAATAGGGTGGCCTTTCGCCTGCATCTGCCCAATTGACATGGACGCGTACACCCTGTGTTCCACTCTTCCTTACTCCGGCCTTTTGTACCTGATGCTTTGGCATGTCCCACTCCTACTTTTTGGACTCCTGCCAATGCACCTCCGGAGGAATACAAAGTTGAACTGATATGCGACTCCAGGTAGCGCAAGGGCAGATTGGAGTATCTGATAAAATGGAAAGAGTATCCAAGTTCGGAAAATTCCTGGAAACCAGTAACGTTTGTCTCCTCTCCTTGTCAGAAAGTTTCACCAGGCTCATCCAAGCAAGCCAGGGGCGTTGAGACTTAGGAGGGGGCATACTGTCATGATTCCTGGGGGCTGGAGGCTGTAGAATCGTTGGAGGAGCCGACTCCATTAAAGATCCCTTCATGTATCAGCCGTGTTCTCCATGCACAGTGCACAGTCTAGTCTTCCTGCAACATGGCCACCGCCGGGAAGCTTTTAGTCATTCAGGTCCTGGAGGCCGACGCGTTGCAACTCGTCAGGTTTTTCCTTTCTGGTTTGTTGTTACGCTCAGGCTAATTTCTCTTAGCGGTGCTCCACTTCTATCCTTGCTTGCTCTCTGCTTGCTCCCCTATGCCTCCCCTATGCCTGTTTCTTTCTGTTTCCGCCTTTCTGAGCTTTTCTATGGATTTCACTCCGGCTTCATTTCTGTCCTGCCTAGCCTCCTCTCCCTCTCACCCTCTCTGTTTCCCCGCTGGCTCGCGGCTTTCCACCTTGCTTCCAGTGCCGTCACCCTCCTCTCTCTTGCTCTGGAACCGCTCCGGTTTTCTGTCCTCTCTCCTGCATCATTTATTCTTCCCTCTCTTTCTAGCTTTCCGTGGACGCTCTTCTTTCTGCCGCTTCCAGTGCGGCAGTCCACGCTCCCTCTCTCCGGACAGTTTTCCGGAGGTTTACTTTTTTGCCACTTCCTCCTTCAGGCTCTGGGCCTTTATCGGAGTGAAGCCCTGTGTTCTGGTACTCCTTGTGTACTCTCCCTTCTCTTTGGGATTGTTTTGGTCCTTTTCTAGGGCTGTTCTCTTTTGTAGAGCACACTGTGTTCCTTGCATCATTACGGTATTTCTGGAAACACTATTCTCTGGATCCTGGACCACTACAGTTTTCGGAAATCATCCCTATCCTCTGGGATCAGTCTTGTTGTGGACTTTTGTCTGTGTACAAGCTTATCCATCCAACCACACTCCTGGTGTTTTTTATGCCGGAAGGTTTTTTCCCCATACACTCGGATGTTCCGGGAGCGAAGTCCCTTGTCTGTCTGATAAAGGAGGCAAGGTGACTTCTTTCCGTAGCAGACCTTACCTTCTAAAAAAAGAAAGAAGATCCCTTCAACGGAACCTAGTTTATCAGGTGAGGAGGAAGAGGGGGATTTTGAAACTGAGTCATCAGCATCCGAGGAAGGTGTAATTGACACTCTTCCTTCTCGAGCTCTCCGCTCATCCACTTCCAACCCTCTGAGGGTCAGTAACTTTTCCAAGCAGAGAGTTGGGGAAGATCTCTATCTTCGGCTGGGGCCTCCCACTGAAACAGCCTCCCTCAAACTTGAGCAGAACCACCTCTGGTTCCAGAAGCAACTCAAGACCTTATGAGCCACCCGTTGGCTGTGCTTTTTGAGTTACCTGCACTGAGCCACACGCTCGCTGCACTTTTGAGTTACCTCCATTCCTCCCCCACAGCCCTCGGCACTTCACCCCTTCCACATCCCGCACTTGCGCGATCTGAATGACACAGCTTAGACCAGGTGGCCCTGAATGGGAAAGCCACTGAAAACACCTATAAAGAAGCTTGTGTTGTGCAAAGACTTTTTGAAAGCTGGAAGAATGTAACGCGTTTTGTTTGGAAGCTGGAAGATTTGAACTTGGGGAAGGGAACCCCTGTATTTTATGAACTTACTTGAACTTGGGAAAGGGGAGCTGGATACCAGCCAGAGAGCTGGAAAAAGCTCTGAACTTTACTTTGAACACTATTCCTTTTAGATGCTGACATCCCTATACATTGTATGCAGTTAGTTCTGAGGGCAAGTATAGGTTTTGACACAGACAGATGTTTTATTTTGGACTTCCTGACATAGTCTATCCTTAGTTTTCTTTAGGTAGAGAAATCCTACCTTAGCATAGGGCAAGTTAGGCATTCATCCAGCTTGCCTTTTCAGTTGAATAAAGGTTTTGTAAAGAAAAGGTGTACCTGTCGTCCGTTTTGACTCATGAAGCCTTTACATGTTAATGTGAATAAATAACACTTCTCTGTAAAATGTAGTTGTGGCTTTATGTCCAATGGCTATGGAGTGAACATGTCCCACGTAAAGCTGTCCAAAATATATTACGATGAAGGGGGTATTGGTAGTTATGGAGATGTTGAAGGATTGTTTTGTAAACTGAGAATTGATGGCAAGAATGTGTCAAGGAATGCTGTCAAGACGTGACTATCGAATCAGGACAGACTGAGGTTGGCAAGAAGGACAGCGGGGTTCAGCGCAAAGACCTGTGTCACTTGTATTCCACCAGGTAAGTAAGACAGAAAGGGATTGTTTTGCAAACACACTGCGCACAAACACAAAATGGAATACAGTTGGTATGATATTTAATGAGCACTGAAGTAGCCTGACACGTGTTTCGAGCGACTTCCTCTTCTACTGAGGCTACATATTTTTGTACATTGAAAATAAGGTAGTACAAAAAAAAAAAAAACATTTTAAACATGGTACATGTGAGAGACCCAAACAACAAAGCAAAACAAAGGGTGGTCATCATAGCAAATCAGGGTAGTCATTCAAGGCAAGGATTGTTGACAGAATTGTGCACATTAAGTCCATGGTGCCAGAAGGAACAATATTTTGAAACAAAAAGATTATCCAACCCATATGGTACAAATAAATCCAATTCAGTCATTGCCAGATAGGGATAGGGAGAGAAAGGGGGTACGGAAAAACAAAATTTAAAAAATGCATTAGCATTTATGAGCAATGTTAGCCATACAGTTAGTTAATGTCATTCAAAAGACGTTATGGAGTACCTGAGGTGAAATATTTCCTTATTTTGAGCACTAGAAAGAAGGAATTGGGAGGAACAGTACTAATTAAAAAATTCAGCCTTGTGAATTCTAATTGAATATAGTAAACAAGTGTATTGTCCTAGCTTGCACTTACCCATAAGGCAGCGGCACGACACGTTTTTCATAAAACAAACAAACCCTGCAAGGCTTTCACCGGGACGGTTCTCCAAGTGGTACTACCCAAATATACACGATCTTGTCAGAGTCATCAACAAAAGCATATCAACCATACCAGAGTATGGGGATACAGTGTTACATCTAGACCTGCACCAATGGTAAGTGTTATTTAAGGGCCATGTGCGCCTGTCAGGTTTTGGGAACTGTGCAACATGTTGGAAGTAAAGAACCAGAGGACAATAGCTGTGCTGATATTAACAGGGTATTTACAGTTAACTGATTTGCAGCAGTATAGTGGAGTATCAAAGGGTAGGGGACAGCTATGCACCATTACTCAGAACTGTAAAGATCAAAGGTAACAACAATGAACATTCAGCAAACCCAATTACATCCCTGTGTGTAAACCCATTTCGACACAATCAACATTCAGATAACAGATGATCAACGTCAGTTTGTATAATTTAAATATGGACAAATCTGGCTGCAGTTGCACTTCCAACCGCTGCGACTCAAAGACTAATAAAACAGTGTTATAATGGATGTAGTGAAGAACTATGTGGACTTGAGGGTCTATATTGAATATTACAGGACCCAAGCCAGATACGACGATGAGTCCTACTTTAGAAGGAGCCCCGTAATGTTAAGAGTGGGGCTTCGAATCAGCTAAACCACACGTGAAAACGGCTGCCACCAGTATTGCAAAAGACATCCTGCGGAGTGAGACAACAGCAGTAGCCAATCGTCTCGCCAAACAGAAAAAGGAAGGGCAGGATGGATCAGACTTAATTTGTAGACCTTGTGGGAGTGTTAAGACGACACAGACGCATATCTACGCAGCCCAACAAAACCTGTCAAGAAAATAAGGTCAAGGGCCTGACGCAGACATCAAAATAAGAAGAAGCGCATTAGCCATAAAACACTCAAAGACAGTGATATCTTCTAAAGTGCAATGGCCTTCTTACAACATGATTCCTTCGGAAAGTGTGTGAAATCGGGGCTTGATCTCTTCAGCATACCACTGACACAAACCAGCATCAAGAACAGTTTTTTCATGGAGGTGTCACTCCTGGCAGTGCTATCGATGCTAACACCCATAGAATTCTTTGTATCAGGGTTGACCGACATGTATCTCAATTTGAGTGACATTGCTGTATCTAACTTATAAAATAGCAAATGCAGACAGCACCGACTTTGCAGCGCATGAGTGCCTACAATTCCATACCCTATAGCCACAATTTTGAACCAGTTCGACATAACACTGGGAGATTGAATGATACCAAAGAGTGATACTATGTATGCCTTCAGGGCCTATATAGAGAGCTTATTAAATTATGGCCCAAGCCTTGGAAAACCAGCTCTTGCCGGTCTCTTTCAGCGTGACACTGCGGGGCAGTTTGATGCCACTACTCTGGATGGTGACAACACAGGGTTCATGAAGAGACCCCGCTACGCCACGCACAGTAGAACATTTGATTTAATACGACATCCATACTCTGAACTTTTCATCTAGGATAAACTGTTGATCCACAGAGTTGATCTTAAAGTGAAACTATCCTGAAACACGATGCTTTCTTTCTCATCAGCGGGCATGCCGAACTATACAAGCTAGTCATCATATCGGCTAGTTGGTTCATTAAACGTGTGTCTCCCCAACTGTTCGATTAGTACATGCAGAGGCTTTGCAAATATCTAACGTTTAGTATCCAGTTGAGAGGGCAGCTTTTAAAGTCTTCAGCATTCCAACCAGTAGTCAGGGTACCAGTCAAGACAACCTGATCCTGTAGCAACTACCAAAAATAATCATCATGGAGATTGTTGAAACAGCGTTGTTCACCAGGCACATATGCTCGAAACCCCTTTGACTTCAAACACTGTAACATGAACTATGCAGCGTTGCATAAGGATTGTGTCTTGAAGCCAGCCAAAGCGTATAACTTTGGACTTCCAAACATAATTGAGGAGTACATGGGGCTGCTACCTATTATGGGAAGAGCCTGTGTGACGTGGCAGTTGCATTCCTACGCAAAGACTATGCCCACTGCTACATGCTACGGTTATTCGATATTCGACAATGCATCATCAGGCCATTTCAACCTATTAAAGAGTGGTAACTTATGAGAAGATATAAAGTTTAGAAGAAACCTAGCAGCTACGCACTTGCTTCGAGTGTGGAGCGTTTTCGATACCCATTCTCGAGATCAACGCCCAGTGAATCATACTCTTTGATAGTTAATGGATAGTCTACAGATAAAAGGATTCCTGCTTAACAATAGACAGGCCAGGAAAACATTTTGTGGTGTGTATGTCAGTGATACACGCCCCACGCGAATACTCCGCAGTCACCATATTAACCTGGTGGTGAACGCTGATCTGCAGACTTGGGATGGAATGCATTGGATTGCTCTATGCTTGGAGCGTGATACACTAACGGTGCTTGACAGGTTGGCATATTTTCTGCAACACCCCATATACGCCAGGCTTTTAATGGATTGCGTGAAAAGCGTTGCAAAGTATTTACTTTATACCACTGTGCCAGTCCAAGACTCAAAAGCTATAACATGTGGACAACACTGTATATTCTTTATCAATCAAGTGTCGGAATGGCGATAGCTGTCGGCTTTTTTGGAAATGTACTTGAGCAAGCAAAATTATCAAATGATGACTACATTTGTTAATAATGAGACATTACACAGCGTGTATAGATCTCACATACTTTTTTCCCTGTGTCAGATATGCAGACATGTGTGTTCTATTTAGTGTTATCTTCTTGTATGAATAAAATAACATTTTTTTAAATCAACTTGTGCCCTATGTCATACATAGATGTGGCAACAGAATTAATAACCAGTCCATTTTAATATATGTACAAATATGTATTTATAGAAGACATATTTAATACAGAAAGGAGAAAATGTATCAGCTATACTTAAAAAGTAATTTTAATACATAGTTGATAAAGGCAGCAGTTAAACTTAAACCAGTAATTTTTTAATACAGCTAGACAACGGGTTGTTCGAATTAATCAGACAACCAACTCCGGCATATATGTTTTCAGCAAGGCCTAGGCATTTCAGAGGTATAAGTGGCAGTGTCATCATAGTATCATGATGGGGTAACTAAAGAGTCTTTAAAGCACAAGGCATGCCACCTTGTTTCAGGACTTTGCGATCGGGATCTGATTATAGGGGTGGTTGGTCAGTATGTGTTTACAGGGCTGTGCTGGTGTGGTAGCAGGGTCAACAGTTTTTAGCCTCTCCTGAATGCATCATTGGGTAACATTACCTAAAATGGATGTTGAGATATTTAAAGCAGCAACCGCTTGCATGAACTTGTTCCAGCCAATGGGGGCATTTTGTATAGAAGATGACTGTTGACTTGTAATACCCTGTAGTAGATTGTGCATGTTCAAGCTTCTTAAAACCGATAGATAAAGTCTTCCCTATCGGTCCACGCCGCCACATCCTTTTAAAGCTCCATTTTATGTAGCAGTGGTTCCTCACTAGGTCTTTAGCACTGGTTAAGTGTATTTACCACTACTGACACAACTGGGTCTACTGACTGTGGAACGTTCACACTATTAGATTCACTGGGTGGCATGTATACTGTTGGCTTATTCTTTTCTACATCGCCTTGCCTAGCGCGATTTAAGAATTTATGTAGAATATTTGCGTATAAGGCATCTTTATCATGAGCCGTTAAATCGGGTTTATTTAAAGCATATTTCATTTCAAAGTTGAGAACAATGTTTGCAACCTTTTGTATCTTCCAGGGGTGTGGGTTCTAGGATTTCTAATTGTCGCTTGTCCACCAAATTCATTTTGTGAGTGTGCGCTATCACTGGCCGCTGAGCAATAGCGGTAGGACTACGCCTGTGAGAGATCCTATGAATATGCCGGCCTGAGAGACCACTTTTCTTTTAGCTCAAACAGATACCTGCTTGTTAACCAGTTTCTTGATGCCGCCCTTCTTCTTTTTGACCACACTTACTTGCCGTTGTGTTAAGGAGACGTGCCCCTTTAAAGTATTCTGGGCAATCTCGGAAATAGCAGCCAATAAATCATCAGAAGCGTAGATAGAATGTTGCAGGTTGGTGGCGTAAACATGCATTTTGAGCAGCACAATGTTTCTCAGTACATGTGCCAACATGTAGAAAGCTGTAACAGCTACTGATGAGATGCTGTAGTTAAAGGTGTTTTCTAGATGTTTTAAATGCATTTATAGGGGTGTAGACTGAGGGTAGACAGGGTGGGAATATATATCGGTGCACAATCTATAATCCTCTAGAGTGCTTGTTTTTAAATAAACCAACAGATATCTATAGGGTTTCCTGGTAGTGTCTACAAAAGCCTCAATGAAGAAACACATTTTAGATCAGTGGTCTTCAAACTTTTTGGCAGGGGCCCCCTTGAGCGAAACTTTGGCAAGCCGAGACCCCCCAGAAATGCCAAATGGACAGTATATATTGCGTGCCGTCACCTGCTCCCATCACAGTCGCTGGGCTCCCTAATCCCACTCCTACCCCGTCCCTGGTCTCTCCCCACCCCATCACACACCCTGGGCTCTCCCCACTCTGCTCCCACCACTATCCCATGGTTCCCCCCCATTGTGCTCCTACCATTGTCCCTGGGTTCCCCCCATCCCATTCCCAACACAGTCTGAGGGCCAGTGGCGGCTGGTGATTTTTTTAAGTGGAGGGGCATAACTGTTTCTCCCAAAAATGCCATAGCGACCGAGCATAGTGAGGGAGCCCGAACCAATAAAAGGGATTCAGGGGGGGGGGTTCCCCCTGTGAATTCTTTTTAAATAATGGGTTGAAATGTTGCATTGTAGAGCATACTTTTACCAAAAAAATGGGGAAATAGCCGACCAGTTTGCAGTTGGTGCTGGCGGGCCCAGGGGGCAGGCATGATATTTTTTACTGGACGTCTATGATAGATGTCCAGTAAAAAGATACCATCCCTGTACCCTGAGCCCCACTGGGCCTAACACAATCAACAGGATTATGTGTGTATGCAAGGTGCTGCACATTCACACAGCAATCACTCTATCATTCACACGAGCATCCATCACCATACACTCACTCATAACATAAGCATATACGCATCCATACACATGTTTAAATAAAAACAATGAACATAAACGTACCTTCTGCATTGGCGCCCTGCTCCAGGGTGCTCTGTCCATATGTGCGAGGAGGCGCAGGAGCTCCCCCTCGGACATACAGACATGCAGTGCCCCAGCCAGCATTTCCATGAGCTATGCAATGCTGGCGAAGCAAAACGCCCCAGCACTTGCATGGCTGAGCATGTGCAGCTGGGGAACTAAACTGAACTGTCAAAGGGAAACAGTGTTTCCCTTTGACAGTTCAGCCAGCCCAGGAGCACGCCACCAGCTGGAAAAAGCAGCTGCGGGAGTGCTCACTGTTTCACTGGGCTGGCTCCTTAGCTCCTCCATAATGGGTGAGGGGCCACTGGGTGGGTGCCCCCTCGCCATTATGGATGAGCTGCCAGGCTCGGACTGGCCTATAGGGCAATGTCTGTACCAAAAATGTAAAATGCAAGTGTGGGCCAGTCAAAATGGGCCACCATTTTGGCCAATGTGGACCAGTTTGATGAGTTACTTAACTATGCAGTTAGTAATTTTGACCGTTGTTGCTGAATATATCACAATTTATTTACATTTTAACACAAAGCACCGCCTTGGGTACTATGGAAACAGTGGGCCTCATTACAACCCTGGCGGTAGCTGTGCCGGTAAAACCGGCACGGCTGCCGCCGGATTTGTATCCGGGTCCGGCACCCGCGAATGGGCAATTACCGGATTATGCCGAGTTAGGTGGACCTGATAATTGCCCTTTTGCAGGTGCCGGTACCGGTAGATCCCCCATTCCCATTTGAGCCCCATAGGGCTCAATAGGAATGGGGAGATGGGATGCACTGGCACCGTTAATAATGGTGCCGGTGCATCCAATGAGCTGGGCTCGCAGGGGTGCCGCGCGGTCTGCCAGATCAGACCTTGCGGGCTGTCAGGTACCCGCAAGCACAACTCTTACTATGGTGGTACGGTAGCAATGGTGCCGGTAGCTTACCGGCACCGTTGTTACCGTACCGCCATAGTTGCAATGAGGCCCAGTCTGTGACTAAAGGAATGAATATCCATTTACAACTGCGGGCCACTTTTTCATTGTTGCCTGAGACATTTTCATGCTTCAGCCCGACCATGTGAGCCACCCCTCTCCATTTCTTCCAATTAAAAAAAAAAAAAAAGCTCTCAGTCTCAGATTCAGTCTGATCCTTGTTATCTCCACCAACCCCCTCCTCACCTGAAGTCTTTATGACTGAGGTACCGTCTGAATCAGAGTCCCAGGATTCATCCGTTGGTATCTCCTTTCTTCTCTGTCTCCAAGTGTCGTTGGGCTTCTTGGGCGTCCTTACTCCAGGTTTGGTGCGATGGGTATGGGCTCCACTAGAGGCCACTTTGCCTGAGATGCAATTTGCCTGGCAGTGGGGACCCCAGGGAGCCCACCCCAGACCAGGGAAAAAGCCTTGCCGAAAAAATCCTGGTAGGTTGCGATAACTTGCTGGGACTACTGGTCCCAGAATGCACTGAGATACTGAAGGAGTAGGCAAAGTACACAATGGCTCCAAATAAACACCCAAGAGAGCTGCAGCAGGATACTAGGAGTCCGGAGGGCTGGGTTGCAGAAGAGTAGCAGATTCCTCGCAAGAACTGCGAGTTAGGAAAGAGGGAGTTCTAAGAAGGTAAGGTAAGCAGTAGACAGCATACAGCGGAACAGCCGTCCGAGAACGGCAGAAACGGAAAGGGGAAGCCGTTCGGAATTGGCCAGGAGGAAAAAAGGAAATTCACACGAGCGCTGTGAAACACTTTCCAAAATACTGGAAGTTGCAACGCAAGTGCGTTAGCAACTTCCGGGAATATAAAGTCAAAAGACTAGAACGTGCATAGCGATTCCTGGGAAGGAGTCCTTCTTCTATCTCCTTTTCAGTCTCCATCTTAGGTATAGTCTCCACGGCAGGCGAGATGTGACACTCAGGGCCCCCAGGGATGCACCCGCGGACCCCTGGGGGGTTGCGCTCCACAGTTTGAATACCGCTGTTTTAGATGGATACATCTGTCAAGCTATCACAGCTAATTGCTGTTCATCACAGGGGGTTTTATATAAAAACGACTATACAACTAGCGTTTAGTGTTAATGATCTGTTATTTGTACCCTTGTTGAACATTTTCTGCACGATATAACAAATGCTTAGATAGCGTTGATGTGAATACTGGGTAAAGGCTTTTTCCATTTGAGTACTCTGACTACCCTCTGTCATCAAATCATGCACAATGACCATGTTTACCATACTCGGTCGTAGTAAGTAATCATCGTTGAGACGGTCGGGCATACCTTCTACAAATTGGAGGTGCTTAAACTGGGGTATAAAGAAGCTGTCAACAGCTATACAGCCGAACAATGTTTGTTGGCATACATGAAATCGAGTGTGTGCATTTTCTAGAAGTTTACTGACAAAATAACTCTTGCCTTAGATGGACAGTCCAGCCAGCACACACACAAACAGATGTTGTAGTGTGGTATCCATAGCCTCTGCTAATCAATAGTAGGGATGTTTCAAGCCTCCTGCTGCTAATGTCCTTTTATCACACATGCTTCTGAGAGTCTTCTGTAGAGTGCTCGTGCTAATTTCCAATAGCTTTTTGTCATGCACGATACACAGCTGTGAAACGGTAATAGCCCTAGGGTTGTTATCGCATCTCCATGTTTATATGACTGCACAAGATCTTTCAAACTGTCAAAATGTATCTTAGCTGTATTGTTAATGTTCAGCATTATGCCTTTCACTTTCATGCTGACAGTCCCTAGAGATGTGTGATAGGCATATGTTTTAGGCCCTCAAGATACAAACTCCACAATGTGCTCTCCGGGAACTAGCTCGGAAATGAGATCCCCTAGGTAATTGCATGTGGCCGGTTTGACATCCCCGGGGGCACTGGCAAAGATAAAACAATTGTTATCATTATACAGAACCTTCTCTTACAATTTCTCCATCACACCGTACAGCTTCAAACGCGCATGAGCTGTTGTGAATGCAGCAATGTATACATTGTATCGTCAGAAGTTGTTGGGTATTCCTTGGTGTATCACCAGCACAAAAATCATCTATGAACATGCAGCTGCTCATGTCATAACAATTATCAAATAAATAAGCATGAAGTTCATCGGGGTCTGTGATGATGACTGTGTTTGCCAAAATAACTCTTTGTGCAAACTTTCCTCACAGTGAATTAAGACATAGTTTTGCTAATAGCCACCGATCGGGGTTGTCCTCGATGTAATCCATATGCAAATGTATGCCCTGAGGTTTGTAATAATCATCAACTTAAACCTGTTTAGTGGCATTGTCCACACACCATGAAGAAAAGCCAGAGGCTTCCTGTTTCTTCTGTAGGAACATTTTAATGTATTCTTCAGGAGAGCGATAGCGTGATTATTTTAAAATGCCATATCTCGTGTATGCACCCCAGTCGATAGCCACGTTTTAAAGTGGCCTGTAACTCAATCGTGCACCAAGTGCATGTCAGCACCCACTCTTCATCTGTGTCTTTACACCTGGCCTATTTTGTCTCAAGGCATGTACGGCAAAGCAGGAACATTAGCTTGCCACCACATATATAGGGCAACACAGGTAAGTAAAAGCCTCGGGTGGATAGACCTTGCACCTGATCAAACCAAATTACTGATCTATATCTCCAGAATTGCAACAGATGATCGCTGGGTGTCCTACAGGATATGGTTTTTCATTGTTCATAGCTGGGTATAGACTGATGAAATCTAAAAAGTGCATTTGCTCACCCTCTGAGATGCGATGATATAACTTTAAAGCATTCGTACGACCTCCGCACAATGTATCTCGGGGTTGTATGGGCTCCAGCAGTTCCTTCTCTTTAAGAAAACGACTCACTTTTTTGGTTGTTTTGTACCCATGTTCCAAAATACTGACACCACAAACTCCCAGGGTACATCCATACAACTACTCATAAGCGCTGAAATCAAATTATATCTGTCCATCCAGTATGTACTGTATCGTTTCTCACTACTACCAGTTAGGGCATGTTGCATCTCAATGTTTTCAGCCTCTGCTATGTATAAGACCCATTGAACAGCTGCTATTGAATAACGTTTTTGGTGCCCGTGGTACCAGGGACTGCACCCCAATCATTTGAGGCTTTAGGTACAATACAGATCTGCATACAGCAATTAGCCAGCATGACACTTTTAAAAGGATCAATGTATGACATGTGTAACCCCTCTATATAGGTGTCTCCTGATGGGTCGTTTGAATGATCCTGTCCCTGAACAAATGACATGCCTGTCTTGAAATGTTGACATCTTCTTTACAGCCCTTAACTCCTAGCGAAAGTCAAATACGCTTTGCTCATTTGCCTCATAACACGTCAAGAATTGGTCTTTTTCGCTAGGTATCATGTACTGAACGCCATATTGATCGGGATCGTGCCTACAGAGTTTTGATTAGCCTTTGTGTTGAAAAGATATGGAAAGAAGCCCCTTCAACTGGGCAAACTAAAAGCTTTTGTGAATTCACTGAATTTCATGGGTAGGAAGATCAAGGAGTCTATCAAATGTACTTTCAACGTTACCACAACCATTTACATGACTTTAGCACCCTGTCTGATAAGTTTCACTCTAATTCGCTCCTTCACCAATTGCTTGAGTATAAAGTAGGTGTTGTACCTTTTGGCATTATGAGCTAAAAACGTGTAGCCTGTGAATTTGGATGTTATAAAGGTGCTAACAAAATCACTCACACACAAATCACCTTCAAGCTCCCAACAACTATCACCTGTGAGATGTCTGGCATAAATGTAGTTTGGCTGGTGCGTTATATTTTCCTGTCTGGCTTCCATGTCATACACAATATAATCCTTGCTTTTCTTTTGAGGTCTACCAGTTGTCAATTAACACCGGTGTTCAGCCATGGTGACAACAGATAATTTGCATATCGAACAAATTAACTAATTACTTTTATGACTCTTGGGGGTAAAGTTCCCACACGTGGGACAGTCAAAACGTGGCTCACACACGTCATCCCTGCTGCTGCTTTCTCAATGTGAATATTTTGGCTAAGATGTGACATTGCAGACATATTGAAGGTCTCTCATTAAGCGCTTTGCACTCATCTTTTAAACACAGACAACAATGATACTGACATCTGTGTTTATTTTTGTTGTTGAAAATATGGTGACAATGCTTACAGAGCCCTTAGGAAGTTTTGTTGATTTGTTATTTCATAGAAATGGTTGTTGTGATGCAAAGCATACAAAGTGTTTTTTGCTTTTTTTAGCCATTATCGGGACGTATCGCCATGCACCTCAGTTTCTGTACAGTATTTTGGTGGCTCTAGTAAAATACCGCTCAAAGCGAGCCCGCTGTCCAAAGCTTACAGGTGTGTCCAACGGGATACCTAGATCTCTATGGGCTTTCAATACTTTGTCACGTATATCTATGCATGTACAACTCTGCGGTTCGATTAAACCTATGAGACTAGACACCAGACACAGATTTAATGGCCTGTGATTGAAATTGAATAGGCATCTGCTTTTTGGATTACATAATATGACTGTGAATGAGTTTGTTCAAGGGTTTTTAAATACCTCCTGAGCGGGGCCTGACAGCTACTCCAACGATTCTTTTTTCATTTCTAAAAGCATTATTTATAAGACAGCCATGAAAAAAGCAGTTGACACAATCTTGAACCCATAACTTCTCCAAGAGCATGATATAATATATGATATGTGGCATTATGTAAAGAAAGCAGCCACACATTTAAGACACATTGGAATGAACGTGATACACAAGGCATTAACCCCTCCCGCACTACCTTCATGATCGGTTAGAGCAGAATATAATCTGAGCTGGTGCCAAATATTAGGGGCCGGCATCCAAATGTTACAGTTAGAACATATCCCTCCTCCATGTCTTTGAAATACACAAATTCTTGCAACCACTCCTCGCTGCTGGGGGAATATTTTGATCTCCAATATCTAAGTATACATCGTTTCACCACTGCACATGCAATATCACAAAAATGGGTGTGTAACCACAGAGGACTTTCCTATGTCTTCCAACAGGTATTTGATCTGTGGAAGGGATGGTGGAATCTCAAGTATATCATCAATCATTCCAGCAGCTTTGCCCCGGAACCCTAAAATCAGGGGACGTGCCCAATACATATGAAACGATTCAGCCAGCTCTGCACCACATTTCATACAGGTACTGTTTACATCTCAGGGAAATGTAGCCACTTTGTATAATGCAATGGTTCAATACCTTGAATTGGATTGGTCCAAGAGCTGCATTCAGGGAGACTGTTTTGGTCAACTGACAGCACCTGCTTCACTGCCCGTCATCTATTGTTATCCCGAAATCTCTTTCCCAGGTGGTCTTCATTGTGTTCCTGAGTCGGAGGTTTATTTTCAGAGGATTATATAGCCTGGCCATCCAATGCTGCGTCCCTTCCCCTTGCACAATTAAATTGATACACTCATGGGTCTCTGACTAACTTGGAAAGGAGGGCCACCGTCCACGAAACACAGCGTCGATCCTGAGATACTATAGTACTCGGAGGTGGCCACTTTCCAACCTATAAGAGAAGTCATCAAAGGTTACAAATTGTCCCTCTGGGAACATATCATCCAATGTCAATTGACCCGCAGCATACCAGGACCTTCTGAGCTCCTTACCGAATGTGGGGGAAGTGTCCGAAAAGTTCCATAATGGGACCGTCCTGTGGTATGGTGTCTGAACCTCTAGTTTGCAGAACATTCTTGATCAGGCATTAACTGTGGTTCTAAAAGGATGAAATGTACCCGAGTCTATGTAACAATCACTAAATATCACTGACTTAAGGTCTGTGGGTGATGCCCCGTAGCACTCAAGTGGAAAGTGTACCATTGAGTGATCTCCAGCATACCAATATCCAGAGAAATGGGCCTGAGCAGCCAGATAATTAACCTCAAAGTGCAGCGCCACCATATTCATAGGGCTCAGTCAGCTTTCCCCAGACCATCCTGGCTTCCCCCTACCACAAATGGACGCTGTTACCAGCGTCTGAATCTTGGTGAATAAGGTCCGCCCCGGCCAAATGGGAATATAGTAAAACAAAGTAGAGCAGCTTTGTGTGAGAAACCAGAAGGTGTCTCACTTACCAGTCCTCAGGGATCTGTTATCCAGGTGGCCGGGGCATGGCCATCGCTATTGGATCCAGACCCCGGGGGTGAACCAGTACAGGAGGATCTACTGAATGGGGGATACTTGGGGAGTGGGTGTGGGACACCTAATGGTGAGACACAGTATCCCCCCCCTTTAAAACCTTTACTCCTTCTATCCTGATCAACTACATGAGTTTTGTAACCCCCCTTTCCTGCACAAACACATATACATTCCCTTTACACACTGTGGAAAGACAGACTCACATGTCCTGATGCCATGGTCAGGCAGAGTCAGGAAATTGCCTTGAACAACTCACACCTGAATCCTCTTTACCTTCCCCACCTGGATAAAAGGCAAAGCATGGGAACACCTTTCGGGCAAGGCAAGGAAAGAGTCAGAGCACATGAAGGAGTAGCCTATTCCAGACCGCAGCTGAATCGAGGAAGCCAGACGGAAAGTCCCAGAATGAAAACAAGGAGGGAGAAGCCCTTGGGCCGTTGGACAAGTAATCGCTGGGCTGTTCAAAACTTGGAAGCAGCACGTGGGAGGCGGAGAAGTGAGGCCAGAGAATCTTGTAATGCGTGTCCGAGATACCAGGGGCCCTCCTGCCTGACTAGTTGAGTTGGGGGAGAAGTGCGTCCACACTTCTCGCTCACATTAAACAATGTGTTTACTAAACCCCTTTTTGACATTTTGGATCATTTGGGTGTCATCTACACGAACTACGCAGATGACACTCAAATTCTCATTCCACTAACAGGTGACTACTCCACCAACAACAAAGTCCTCAACAACATCTATTCTATCATTCAAGAATGGATGGCTAAACTCTTTGCCTCTGGACTTTGCCTCAACGACGACAAGATGGAGCTTCTTCTCAAAGGTTCCCAATCCAGACTCAACAACCTTGACAAACTTTGACCAAACATTCACTATTGACGGCAACAACATCTCTGTATCCAACCATGTCAAGACTCTGGGGATATACCTTGACTCCTCCCTTATCTTGAGTAGGCAAATCAATGCCATCTCTTCCTCCACCACCTACACATGCAAGCTTATCAACGCCTGCAGACCTTACCTATCAACCTCTAACTGCACTACCTCAGCCAGAGCACTAGTACTCTCAAAAGTCAACTATTGTAATGCACTCTACCTGGGCACTAGCCAAAGAACATCAACAAGCTACAAGTAGTTCAAAACAATGCCCTAAGAGCAGCCTTGAACATACCAAAATCTGAACACATCTCAGACGTGAAACGATCCACCCAATGGCTATCTGTACCCCAAAGAATTGAGTACAAAACACTGTCGCTCACCCACAAGTGCTTGTCCAACCAAGCCCCCAGATACCTCTCAGACAATTTCACCCACAACATTCCATCTCGGCCAACTAGATCAACTCATACCCATTGCTTAAATGTCCACAGATTCAAGCCCCAAAGAGCAGGCGGCACAAGCTTCCCAGTGCTTGCCTTGAAACTCTGGAACTCTCTACCCCCTGCTCTTAGAACCGAACCATCCTCCCACCAATTCAGACAAAACGCTAAAACCTGGATACTCGCCAAAGAAGCCAAAGCCTGCAACCATCACCCCCCTGTGACACATGCACATATTTGTATATATTTAGCCATCACAACCTGCAAAACCTTTACTGCTCAAATATCCTGTACATATCTTCGATACTCTCGTCACATAAATGTATGTATGTATCTTGTATTCCTGTACTACAATAACCATGTAAATGTCATACAATGCCTACAATAACCATGTAAACGTAATATATTATCTGTTACCTTGTAACCATGCCAAGCGCCCATATGCCCCAGGGCCAGGCCACGATATACAAATAAATAAACTAAACTAAACTAAACTAAGCCGTGGTCTTGCCCTTGGCTCCATGATCAAAGCTGCGAGCTGAACCTTGTATACAGCCGGTGAGTTGAAGGCACCTGTGTGAAACCGGGCTGCATAAGAACAAAAGTTACAGGTAGCAACAGTGTTGCTTCGAAAGTAAACTCCTGAAGAAAGGAACTTTGAACAATCTTTGTTGAACTTCTGTCTTGCGAGGGTGAAGCCTTCCTTGATTGAGCAAGAGGCTTTTGGTTGCTGATATATGAACTGGAACCGTGCCCTTGTGATTAGCCGAACTGAAGTGTGTTCCAAACCCAAGTGTGCCGCCTTGTCCCGTGGTGAAAACATGGCGAAGGGGAACCAACTATCCAGTCATCCTGACATATTGTTTCATGACACACTTTTGTTATCTACATCATTTCCCACACTGTTTATTGTTTAGAAGTAGGGAGTGTCAATTGTTTTTTTGGTATAGGCCCTTTTATTTTGACAAAGACGCTACTACGTGATCCTTATTTTGATGGTCGTAGCTTGCTCCCATCCTTAGATTTAGGTTTAGATAGGCATGAAGTTCAATAAACAGCCTTGAACAGTGAGCACTTTAGTCTGTCTTCACTGTTTGATACCATGCCGTCCTGCCCATAATACCAGTTTTGCGGTTAGCTGCTGAAGATGTGTCTAATAATTATCTGCATATAGAGAATGGTGATGCCATAATCCCCAGATATCTAAACTGGAGGAGGGCCCAACGAAACCCTCTGGGATCAACCAGTTGTCCTGTGGCAGGTGTAAGAGGAAAATGTTCAGACTTCATGTTGTTTATTTTATACCCAGAGAAGTGCGCAAATATATATATGTCCCCCATGATTGGGCCCAGGTTCTGCTCGGGGTCAAGGACATAAAGCAATGCATCATCTGCATATAACTAACTGACTTGGGGCGGACCCTATATCCTAATTATTCTATGCCCATGCATTTCCCTAATTAAGGCCAGAAGTGGCTCAATCGTGAGGGCAAATAACAAGGGGGAAAGAGGGAACCCCTTTCTGGTGCCCCTCCCCAAGGTAAATGAGGCTGATAGAGTTTGATTAGTACTATTACACTGGAAGGAATAGGGACCAAAGCCAAAGAGGCAAAGAACCTGAAACAAGTAGCGCCAGGAGACTGAGTCTGGGATGTGGGCTCATTTGTGCCAGTACATCGAACGATCGCAGCAGGTTTAAGGCAGTGGACCTAGAGGGAATAAAGCCCGACTGATTCAGGTGCACTAACTGTGGCATGAAAGGGAGCAGTCGGGTGGCTAAGACCTTGTATTTGTGTTGATTAAGGAAAGCGGTCTGTAAGGGGTCACATCCTGGGTATGTCTATGAGGTATCAGTAAAATCAAAGGGGACTACTTATGGGTATCTCAACTGTGTATTGCCCAAAATCGTTTTCACACTGGGGAGGACACAGTTATGTCGAATGGGGAGGAGTTTGCCAAAAAGCCTAAGTCGCTAATTGGGTTTTCCAAATAGTCTCTTGTGCACATGTGTTGTGCTAAAAGACAAATGCTCTACCGTATTGGTTATTGCATGAGAAACTCATCTCTCGCGCGCGGGTTGTTACGCGAACAGAGACGAACGCTCCAAGGTTCCGGGCCGTCTCACCCACCGTGCTAAGTTACCATATCACACGGAGCGGGGAGTTTTTTGAAGAGATACAGAAGTGATTCCCAGCAGGCACATACCCAGATGCCCTGCGAAGCCCTGATGAATGTGGCCCACTTATTTGTTCCACAGAAACCGGTCGGCTAGAGAACGACTATACCTAGTGTACAACACGTAACACACAGGTTATGCTCGTTCGGATTAAGGACCCCCTGCCTAAACATTCAGGGGTCTTTCCTGTAATTGTCTTCAGAGAGAACATCGTTGAAGAAAAATGTCTTCATTGTTTTTACAAGTTCAACCTGCACCTGTTCATCCAGAGAAAACCTATTAAAACTAAAGTTCATTTTTCATCTGGATGACAGCTAACACATGCAATAACCAATACGGTAGAGCATGTGTCTTTTAGCACAACACATGTGCACAAGAGACTATTTGGAAAACCCAATTAGCGACTTAGGCTTTTTGGCAAACTCCTCCCCATTCGACATAACTGTGTCTATGAGGTATCAGTAACATGGTTTTAATTGCCTCAGACATAGACAGGGAGAGTTTAGCTGCCAAGAGGGATTCCTCCCACATACACAACAATCTGGGGGCAAGTTCCTGCTGGAATTCTTTGTAGAGCTCAATCCCTAGACCGTCAGCACCAGGAACCTTACCAGATGCCAAGGATTTCCCCATCCCCGCCACCTCCTCAACAGTTATAGGCTGCTCTAAAATCTGAGTAGCCTCCACCGACAGTGCAGGCAAAGCAATGCCTGACAGGTATTGGGTAAGATCGTCATCTGACATGCTATCACAGTTAGAGTATAGCAATGAGTAGAAGGTAGCAAACATGTCATTAATATCTCTTTCTGTCACAAGGACCAAACCGTCCCGTCCCAGTATACTAGTAATAGGTTGTCAGAAGCTCTCAGCTTTAGACATCCTGGCCATCGGCTTACCTGCCTTATTCCCTTCCCCATAGCACCTGGCCCTAACAGGGGTAGCCATATGCAGTACCTCTCGAACCGCCAATTCATGAAATTGCGCCAATGTAACTACTGCAGATACTGCTTAGAAGCAGCGCAGAGGGAAACTATTCAACACCTGCTGGTCGAATGTGATGCCCTAAAGAAGGTTCGGGCAAGATACTTTTATAATGTGTTTACTATCCATACTCCAATACCTATTGAGCAAATATGGCAAATGTTGTTTTCAAATCCAAGAGAAAGGGTACAGATGGCGATAGTCCAATTTTTAAGATTGGTACTGCCAGGGGGAGATGAAATCCAACAAGATTCCGGGAGTTAAGATTAAAAGCACAGATTGGCGGTGCTTGTTCCCGTGAGAACCTGGCCTAGGTTATGCATTTTGTGTCATAATGTCTTCGCTAGTGGTTTTACCAGGTGAAAGTTTCAATTGGCGTTTGTTTGTGGAGGGCGACGTCAACATGTTAATAAACCAATGTGTGTGTGTGTGGAACGGTATTTTATTTATTTTATCCCATGTAGTCTTGAATTAGGCCGTGAACTTTTAAGGATGAAGTTAATCTTGTACCCTTGTATTTTGGATTTCGAAATGATTTTTTTTTTATGTATGTGTTTAATATTTGAAAAGTTGCGTTGCAACTAAACCAAGTAAAAATGGAAGACAAAAAAAGAAATTGTGCCAATAGCCCCCGAATCTGACCCACTACAGCCCCTTCGGGAGTCCTGTCATGTTCATTCTCCAGATCCCTGAGTCGACCCTCCATTAAATTTAACTCCGTTCAAATACTTCTGAGAGTCCCACTGGAGACAGATAGTAAGACCCCTCTCACTCACACCTTGAATATCTCCCATAGTGTAAACTGCAATGCCACTGATCCCTCATTAAGATGAACACATTTAACTATATCCCTGTGCAACCCCTCAACGACACCTGGGTCCTTTAACAAAGCTGGGGGCATCCTCCAAAGAGACCCGGCCTGGGGCCATGACCAGTCACTAAGGATAAAGCCACTGGGGAATGATCCAAGAGTGTTCGGGGCAAATGCTACAGTCCTGAACCATCGGGAGCAGCCCAGGTGTGAGCAATCAATAGTTAATACGTGACCCTGAATCATGGACTGAAGAATAGAAGATAAATTCCTTCTCTTTCGGATGCAGTTCCCTCCAAGCATCGGCCAACGGTAAATACAATAACAGCCGATGTAGTGTCTGGGTAGCCAGGGATATCACCTAGGGGTGGTAAATGTTCTGACGAAATGATGGTCAAGGATTATATTAAAATCGCCCCACCCAAATGACCATTGCCCATCCACATCTCCCATCTCATCAGAAATTTGGTCATAAAACTCACGGTCCTCAACATTCAGCCCATAGGTATTTACCAAAATGATCTGGCTACCTGCCAGAGTGCTCCATACTATAACATAGCAGCCCATCCAGTCAATAGTGCTCTTAGAGACCCTGAAACCAAGGGATTGATGTATCAGAGTGAAAATGCCCCTCGACTGTGAGGAGTAGTCAGTATAGAACCGCAAAAGTCCCCAACTACGTGCAAACGGGTCTTCCTGACCTTGACATTGTTATTCAGTCCACGTACATTCCACATTAATAGCTTTAGTGGGAACTATCCCCGCCCCTTCCGTCACCCACCATGTGTAGATTCCTGCATCTTATAACTTGAAACACTCAGCAGTGCCTTACATATTACCGCTTCCCACATGACCACCCAATGGTTTCACTTTTTAACCCCCACCGCCCGTCACCCTCACTATCCACCCCAGCTTGACAGTGTATCCCCAAATACCCCTCACATACAACATCAGGAAGCACATTACGAACTTCAACTGAATCATGAGAAATGAAAGACAAACAGCAAAGCGTCCTGTAGAACACAACAGAATAGTACACCCAATAGGTGGCAGAATAATATCAGTCCTTAACATGTACAGAGAAATCAGTGACCGGATATAGGCTGCATCGATGTGGATGCACAGTCTTTCTGACCAGTGTCAGGATCCCGACCCATCAGGACAGGGATAGAGCTTTCTATATATACCATGGCTTCCGCTGAGGTGTCAAAGAAATTTACCTGTCCCCCATGCCATGCTCCCATGCCTGTCTCCCAAGCAATATACCTGGGAACATCATGGCGTATTGCACCTTCTGATTATGAAGGAGACGTTTGACATGGTTGTATGTTCTTCTGGCTGCCTGAGCACCTGCCAAGTAGTCTGGGTAGAAATGTACTCTCATGGATTCATATTGCAGTGTCCCCTTCTCCCTTTCCAGTTTAAGAACAAGATTCCGGCCACAATAATTTAGGATCCGGGCTTTGATCTTGCATGGTGGACCTCCAGATTTTGGAAGCAGGGCCAGTGAGTGTGTGCCCTTTCCACCAGAAACTGCAACGAGAATTGAACATCAACGAAGATAGAACACAGTCAACTCTCAACGAAGGGCTCCATGGGGCCATGATCTGGTTTGTCGGGGACCATAACTATTCTAATGTTTTTCTGGTGGAAACTGTTATGGTGTAGCTTTATGAGACATATATATATGTCAATGAAGATGTAGGTTCAAGATATAGAAATATAAGCAAGTTAAATGTTGTGTTCAATAACAATGGAAAGCAAGTATTGTCATGGAAAGAATACAGCCCTGTCTATTCAATGCAGCCTGGAATGGAGGTATGTCATACTGTAAGAGAACATTCCATTTTGCAATGATGCTGCTGTTTACTTTTGTTAGCATTCCAAGTGAATCTGTTGCTGCTTTCTTATGTGCCTGGTTGTAGTGTTATGCAGCTGGAGGTCCTTTCATTATAAATAACACTTAAAATAAACAGTTACTTTAACTTGCGGTTGTCCGGATGTTCATACTTAACATAAACAGTACTCAAGATCATCATACTTCAAACACACCGCCAGTTGCTGCATCTTGATGATCTGCAGGTGCCGGGCATGCTCCCCCACCGTGTGCTCCAGGTCCCCAACACATGTCTCCACAGCGTTGATCCAGCTGCTTTCCTTATCCAATTTGTTGCGCAAGGAGTTAATGGTGGACACTATGTGATCAAGTTTGGTTTTTACCAATGGAAACCCAGCCTGAATCACAATCATGCTGGATCTGTCTAATGTGGCGTCAAGAATCATGTTGAAATCTCCTGCCCATATTATGGTCGACACGTCAAGCTTATTGAGGGTTTCATGTATATTTAAATAGAAGTCAGGGTCATCAATGTTGGGGTCATACGTGTTAACCAGTGTTATTTGTTTACCTGCTATTTCCCCGCATACAAGAACATACCTTCCCTGTGGGTCTATCTTGTGCCCTTTAGTCTGGAACCTCAATAAGGGGTATATGAGAATGATAACTCCCTGGACTGAGATGAGTAGTCTGTGTAATATCGCAGCTTCCCCCATTTGGACAGTATATTCATATTTACAGCTCCCAATGCATGAGTTTCTTGTGCCATCACTTTCTGAGGGCTGTGCCTTGTAACATAGTTCCCAACCTTCCTGGCCTTCATCGGGTTGTTTAGCCCTCGCACATTCCAGGATAACAGTGGTATTCTCAACCCATCTGTGGCACTGCCCATACGTGTAATATGACCAACCACTGTGACCAATAGTTAGAGTGGAGCAGCAACTGCATCTGTGAGACCACATTGTTTTTAAACCCAAAACCTAAGTTGCCCCGCTCCACCATCCGAGGGCCCAACTTGCAAATTTTTCCTCATCCCCCACCCCTTCCCCGTATAGCTCAACATAGCTAAACATTCTTTGGTTTCCTGACCCCCCACCCGCATCATCTCCCCGAACTTGACGATGCTGCCCAATAACAGTGATAACTTGCCCAGTGGCCATTCTTCCGAGCTAGTGGACCTTTCCTGAGGGACAGCCGCTGTGGCCATCTGGCCACCCTTGTTGGAGGCTTCACGGCCCGGTAAACAATGAACTTTTGTCCAGTCCAACTTTATTAATGTTTCTTCACCATTGTCATGCTGCGAGAATGGTGTTCCTTCATCAGTCTGCAGGGTCCCTTCTCTCTTCACCTGGCCTTGGCCTCGCATTTTGATCTCCCCCGGTCCCCGGGAGGAAGCAGGATGGAGGCCTCCACATACGCCATGGCTTCCCCAGGGTTCTCGAAGAAGTGGGGCTCTTCCTCCATGGGCTCTTCCTCCATGTTGGATTCTCATTTTTTTGCAGGGAATATTAGAGCATAGGGCACGTTGTGCATCCGTAGCTGTTTCTTGACCAACTCATAGGATCTCCTCTGTGATTGTATGTTTGCTGAGAAGTCCGGGTATATGTGTATTCTATTTTCCTCGTATTACAGCGAGCCTTTTCCTCTAGACAGGCAGAGCATTGTGTCTCTGTCTCTATAATTGTGGAGACGTGCTATTATGGTGTGGGGTGGAGCCCCTGGCTTCGGAGCGGGTGCAAGGGTGTGGTGAGCTCTCTCAACGAGAAAGTGGTCCGAGAGGGATTCCGCCCCCAAAACAGTTCTCAACAAGTTTTCCACCTGTGTCTCCATGGAGCCCTTGCCAAACGTTTCCGAGACCCCAACTATTCGGATGTTATTTCTTCTCGATCTAGATTCAAGATCCTTGCACTTGCTCTGAGTTTTGCGTATTTCTGCTTTGAGTTGGGCTGTATCACGGCCATGCTGCGAGATCGTGTCTTCATTCGTGCTTATTCTGTTCTCTGCTTCCGTAATGCGCGTACTTTCCTTTTCTACCCGCGCTTTCAAGAATTCCGATTGTCGCCACTATGTCATCCAGCTTGACGTTAACTGCCAGGAATCTGTTTTGCACTATTGTTGCCAAGCGGTCTAAAGGATCAGTCTCCTGGCTATCGGATGTTCGTGGCGTCCCCCCGGCCGCAGCATGCGACTTGCAACTTGCAAAGGAGTCCATTGGGCCGTTTTTTTCCCCTCCTGTGCCCTTTTTCTCGGTGCGGCCCATGTTTCACAGCTATCGCATTAAGGGTGGACTGTGTTCTCCCACGTATTTATGTCCAATATGCTGGTGCCCAGTAGGAGAGTCAGGTAAATACAGGGGGGGGCGGTGTTGCTACCCCTACATCCCCACCCGGCTCAGGATGTATTGCAAGTTGAATAGGGGTTGGCCCCACCTCACCTCCGGTGCACCGCCACCCCTTCAGGGCCACTGCAAAGGGACTCCCACGACCCCCTGAAGCTTGGCAGAAAGCTGTAACCAGCTCATGAGTTTATGTCTGGGCTGCGCCAGCAGTGTAGATGCAGTTCTTCCCCGATTCCAATGGGGCTCAGGTGCTCTAATGGTCCTCAGTTACTTCTAAGGCTCAGGAGCTTCCCAGCTGCCCCCCTCCGCGATCCCACATCGAGCAGTGCCCGGGATATGTTCACTCTGGTAGGTGCTCCCCCCGCTGCGTTCCACTTACTTGGCGGGGGGGTTGGTGTCAGCTTCCCCCGTAGGTCTCCTCTCCAGACTCGTCTCCGTTGCACAGCCGCCGCTGGGGTGTGCCAGGTCTCCTGGAATGGTAACGCATGTGACCGTCTGGAGCTGGGGAGGCCAGGCCCCCAGGATGTCCGCCGCGCCTCCGGTCCCGTCGCCAGTAGGAGCGAAGCGCCACCGCCAGCCCACACCACAGGGCCTCCTTCTCCAAATCTGCTTCACGGATCTGAAACGTGAAGCCACCAGCTCCGGCTCCCACAGCCTCCCCCCACTTGTGAGGGGTCAGCTGTTATCAGTTTTCACCACGGGGAAGGGCAGCGAAACAGAGTGTTATCTGCGCTCCGCAGCGCCTTGCTACGGATGTGCCGCCCCTCCCCCCAGTGGGCCTGCCTGCAGGCCTTGACTCCTCGGCTCGGCGTGGGTGACACGTGGAGCCGGCAGGCGGCCACGTTGCAGCCTCCGAGCCGCTGTAGATGTCAGGCAGTATATCTCCGTTCTCTCGAAGTGCATGTGTCCTGTCTTTTCAGGGCTTGTTCCGTGGACCTTCCGCAGCTATATTTTGCAGTATTCGTTTGTCAGCATTGGCTCTGGCAGGATTTATTGGAGAAAGGATTTCTATCGAGCCGGAGCGGTCCACTCAGGCGGCCATTTTCGTTGCGCCCCCCATCAAATGTATTTCTAATTTATATTACATTTTGTTTGGTGGGGGAGTCATTACATTTATATGTGTCCAATCATGCTAATATTGAATTTATATATCGAATTTATAGAAAAATATATTGGGGTCAGCACATTTTTTGGGATTCTCATCAAATGTATATCTAATTTATGTAACATTTTATGGGGGTCATTAATGGAATTTATATATCGAATTTATATAAAAATATATTGAGGTCCAAATTGATTGGGGTACTTATCACATTTATATAGAATTTATATCAAATGTATATAAAAGGTATTGGGGGTCATCAAATGTATTAGGGTTCTCATTTTTACATTGACACATTTTTGGGGTGTCATTACATTTATAGGGGTACAATCAAGTTAATATCAAATGTATATATAGAATTTATATAAAAATGATTGGGGGTCATAACATTTATTGGGGTGCTTATCAAATGTAAATGTATTTAAAATGTATAAACCATGTATTGGGTTCATCACATTTATTGGGTTTTGATTACATTTATAGGGTTTGGGTAAAGCTATATCAAATGTAAATCAAATTCATATAAAATATATATACCGTTTTTGGTAGGTCATCACATTTATTGGGGTTCAGTCAAATGTATAGGAGTTCAGATACATCTATATCAACTGTTATATACAGTACAGCTGGGCTCTTATTGAGCTTATATGAAATGTATATAAGATTTTTTGTGGGGCATCAAATTTATAGGGGTTCATCAAATTAATAGGGGTTCAGGGGCATGGCAAAGGGCGTGCCCCCTTTCAATTGAAATGCATGATGAAAGATATCCCACTATACTACTAATGTATCCTACTCATCAACTACTGTTCTAGAATGTGCAATTGCTTCACTATTTCAATAATCCATTGAACGTCAGGGAATACATCCAAGAGGCTTGCAAACCCATGTAGAAATAGTGCTTCCCAGCTAATTGGCATCTCAAAATTCAGACTTTTCGACCCTGACCTCTCCATTGGCCAGAAAATGTGGATTTGCATCCTAGTGGTGAGCAAGAAATATATGTCCAGGTGTTTCATGTAGTTCAGTGGTCGTCAAACATTTTTGGCCTGGGCCCCCCCAAGCAACATGTGGGCAGGCCGGGCCCCCCCAAAAATGCCAAATGGACTGTAAGTCCAAATGGCTTCAAACTATTGAGCGTCGCCGCTGCTCCCTATTCCAAGTATAGTCCCTGGCTCCCCCACCTGCTCCCATCACAGTCTCTGGGCTCCTACATCCCACTCCTACCCAGTCCCTGGCTCTCCCCACCCCACCACAGAACCTGGGCACTCCCCACCCTGCTCCCACCACTATCCCTTGGCTCCCGCCCATCCTGCTTCCACCACAGTCCCTTGGCTCCCCACCCTGTCCCAGCACAGTTCCAGGGCCAGTGGCGGCTGGTCAATATTTTAAGGTGAAAGGCATTAATATATCCCCCAGGTATGCCATAGCAACTGAGTGTAGTGAGGGAGCCCAAACCAATAAAGGGGAGTTTGAGGGGTTCGGGGGGTGTCACCCCCCCCAAGAATTTATTAAAAATTGTGGGTTAATATGATGCATTTTAGAGCATACTTTAAAACAAATTGGTTAAAAAGTTGGGTAAAACAGTTTACAATTGGCGCTTGGGTGTCCAGGGGGCAGGCACGATATTTTTTATTGATAGATGTCCAGTAAAAAGATACCATCCCTGCCCCCTGGGCCCCACAGTTCCTAACACAATCAACATGATTATGTGTGAATGCAAGATGCTGGGAGGCTCAGGGGAAAATCATGGTATTTTTGACTGGACATCTATGAAAGATGGCCAGTAAAAAAAATACCATCCCTGCCCCATGGGCTTTACAGTGCCTCAGAAGGAGAGCTGACTTTGACAGGTGGTAGGGGGATTGTGCAATAAAGGCATTTTTAAAATGCATTTGTTGTACAATCCCCCCACCACTCGCCAAAATCAGCTCCACGAACCAACACAGACACACACACATTCACACAGCAAGCACTTTATCATTCACACGAGCACCCATCATCAGACACTCACTCAAAACAAAAGCATACATGCACCCATACACATTTAAATAAAAAGTAAATGAACATGAACTTACCTTCTGCCCCGGTTTTTAAGTTTCCTTCCCAGCGCTCTAGCTCCTGCATCATGAATAGGAATCTGGAAACTTCCTGGTTCCTGCACATGCATGCAGGGGCCTGCATGTGGGTGCTGGAACGCCCCGCTCCAGGCTGCTCTTTCTGTATGTGCGACGAGGCGCAGGAGCTCTCCCTCGTACATACAGACATGCAATTCCCCAAGCCAGCATTTCCAATAATCTATGCAAGGTTTGCAAAGCAAAAGGCCCCCAGCCTTGCACGGCTCAGTGAGCATGAGCGGCTGGGGAACTGAACTGTCAAAGGGAAACATTGTTTGCCTTGGACAATTCAGACAGCCCAGGAGCACTCCCTCAGCTGGAAAAAGCAGCTGAGGGAGTACTCAGTGTTTCACTGAGCTGGCTCCTCGGTTCCTCCATAATTGGTGAGGGGGCCACTGCTTCGACACCCCTTCAACCATTATGGAAGAGCCGTCAGGCTCGGACTGGCCTATAGGGCAATGCTGAAACCTAAAATGCAAAATGCTAGTGTGGGCCTGTTTTTTTTGGTTTAAATGGGGTACTTTTCTGACCAATGTGGGCCAGTTTGATGAGTTACTACACTATGCAGCTAATAGATTTGACTATTGTTGCTGAATAAATATTCGTTAAATATCACAATCTGCTTACATTTGAACAAAAAACACCCCCTTGGGTATTATTCAAACAGTCTGTCACTAAAGGAATGAATTGCCATTTGAAACTGTGGACCACTTTCTCATTGGTCCCAAGACAGTTTTATGCTCCAGTCTGACCCTGTGAGGCACCCCTGCCCATTTCCTCCATTTAAAAAAAAATATTTCAGGCTGGGGACTCGCGTCCCCCCAACCCCTGGGAATGCAGCCACACCCCGTGGGGGGCGCACCCCACAGCTTGAAGACTTCGATGTAGTGTCTTGTAAGGAAGTCCTAGGTACCCACCTCTCCCAGCAAATAATATTTCCCACCAACATTATCTGACATGGCTCTAATTTCCTCATACACTAAAGATGGGGAGGCTTGAGGGAGTCATAATAACAGATGGTTCTGTAAGGAACTCATGGTGGCAACAGTAAAGACAGACACAAGTGATCACAGTTCAAGGGTGTTTATTAAACTATATAGGTAGGTTGAAAAAACGCCTAATCTAAACCTAAATCTAAGATGGGAACAAGCTTCAAACATCAATCAATAATAAGGCAGTCCGAGTTGCACCTTAACAAATAAAAGGGCCTATACTAAAAGAAAACTATTGCCAATCCTTACGCTAATTACAAAAAAGAAGTGTGGGATAATGCTCATAATAAAGAAGGAAGTGTTCACAAATAATAAGTCAGGATGAGGTAGTCCGGGTCTTCCTTCCCCATGTTTTCAGCACAGGACAAGGTAGGATTCTGGAGCACAGCACATGCTCGAGCTTTCACAGCACAAGCCAACAGTTCTGCTCTTAGCAATCAGGGCCTTCGATGGTTAAGTCGCTTTTCTACAAAAAGTCTCTTGCCTCCGAGGACCTGATAGGTTTCAGAATAATAAACAAAAGTAAATTTCCGTATACACAGAGGGGGATGACCTTTCACCCTTGGATCCCCCTCTTCCGGGCTCAGATCTACAAAAAGGTCACAATGATATCAGGACCTTCGGTAGCTAGGTTTTCTCGTTTCAGAGGGCCTTAAAGGTTCACTGTACCAAAATAAAAGTTCAACAAAAGATATTTTCTGGTTGTACTTTGGGTGATGTGTCCTCACCCTGGGATGCCCCTCTTCCGGGCTCAAACATCTCTCGAATGTCAGCCTACTTATGTCAGTTTTATTACGGTTTGGTGGTGATTTTCCACCCCTGGGTCCCCCTCTTCCGGGCTCAGACCCTTCTCACTATTTAGCCTCCCTCAGCCGGTTTCATAACGCCTCCTCAACACAATTTCAGCTGTGACATTCACGAATCTTAATGTCCTTTTAAACAGTTCACTGTGGACATCCGTCTGCTGGGTGCACACTTGTCAACACACTGCATATTGGGACTTTAGACTTTGCCCCCTTTTTATCAGCAACCCTTCTTTGGGTTCACTCTTGCCAGCTTTGTCAATCACACATTTTCTCAATCAGTTCTTACGTGGGATTCACTTCCCTTAGCTTCACAATCATCTGTCAGTTAATGATTTTCGACTGTACAGAGGATTTTACTGGACCCCTGTATGACCACGTTAACCCTTTCTTCTTCTGGTAAAGGTAGTTTCAACAAAAGGGTAATTGCCCAGAGTTTCCTGAGGGAGCACCCACATGGTGCCTGCCTCCTCTGTTGCTGGTTTTCCCCTTCTGGTATCAATAGTTTGTTGCACTCTTTCACAGTTCAATTAGCAGTTTGCTACTTTCGTTCAACACAGTTCAGTTTCTTATCGGTTCTCCTCCTGACTCACCAGCTGCGAGGAACCGCTTGGCTTTTTTTCTCTCTGGAGTCAAGGTTGGTACCACGGAGACAGGTGTCCCTCCCCGGCTTGGTTATCAGCGGAGGAGGGCCTTGTGTACCGTTGACATCTGTTGCAACACACGCTGGCTATTGTTTGCAGTCTTATGATTCCTTCTGCAGTGGTTTCACGGGCCTTGGTCGGAAAGGGCAAGGTCGCTTCTCTCCTTGTCACTCTCTCAGTTCCTACCGTCTTTCTCCTCCTCTTCAACTGCCGTCTTGTGCTCTCGTGCTCCACCTTTTATCCCTGTTGTGAAGGGAAAGGGCGGTCAGGTATGTGCGATTCTGTTCAATTGCCTGACTCTGCCTGAACCCTGGGTTGGGACATGTCAGGTAGACAGCTCTGGTGTTTGTCTACCTTCTTTCGCAATGTGCGAAAGTGTCTGTGTCGGAAAAAGGGGGGTTGTCATGGCAAATTATATTCTTCGTCCTATGGGTATTGGTAAATTCCGAAGGGTAAAATTAGCAGGGTTTACTAAACAAAAGGGAATGACCAGTATTATTAGGGTGGACAACAGAAAAAAGAGGATTTTGGGAGTTGTGGTTTTCACAGGTAACAAGGTTTGGTCTCCTGGTTGGTTGGCTATATACGGAGGGGTCGTTGGGTCTGGGCCAGAAAGATTCACTGAGGGCAGGGGAGGTAGATGTTGTACAGCCTACAAAGGCCTCAGGAATCTCGTCCTCCTCTCCTTCTTCGTCTGTACAATACTGCGCCTCACCTGGGGTATTTCTGTGAGCACCTCCTCAGCATCCCCCATCCAAGTGATCCTCTCTCTCCCATCCTCTCCTATGGTTGGGGACTGAGAGCATCTGCCTTTCCCAGTCCACCTGAATAAGGGATTCTCGAGGTCCGCTTGGGAGAATACCCTCAGGTTTCTCACAGTTCCTAACCTTATCCAGACATCCCAGGTTATCTCTAGGGCACCCAGCAAGAAAGGATGGGCTGTCCAGGAATTTTCACTTAACAGACCTCACAATATGCAACTCTACCCAATTTGCACCCAGACAAAGGACCAGGCAGTATCTAACTTGTCGTAGCCCAGATCCCTTCAACAGTTCCCTGAGCTTTCATAGCATCCCCTGACAGCATCAGCTGCTATATTTCTACAGCCCTCTCCACGGCCACAGTTCTGTAGGAATCCTAGATTTCTCTGTGAGTTCTCATGGCCAGACCGCATTGTGCATGTTTTCATGAATATTCAGTAATTGCTCATTCAGGAAATCTTGTAACTCTGCACATGGGAAGTCCAATCTAGAGCTTCTCCAGCTGAGGAAACATTCTAGATGAAATTCATAAGTAGCACCTTTGTCACTGCTGGATTGTTAAGGTCATGGTACTCAGCAATGTCTGCTGCCCTGCCATCATGGCTTTATTTGTCTCAGCATCATCTGACTTGCCACAGTGATGGCAGCAGAGTCCTCTGATATTTTCCTACACTTGAAGTCGATCTCTTGTGCCATTCTACGAGAGCCCCCTGCAATACATCTCACAGGTCTTGTTAGTGGGCAATTTGTTGCCCTGCTAGTCACTGCATGCAGTCCATTCTCTGTTGGGTCACAGGGAAATGGCAACCTTGTGTATCCATCCTAACTCTACCTCTTTCCCCTTCATCTGCTGTGCATCATTATCATGAGGACTTTCAGACTACTGGTGGTAATGCCACAGAAGTCTCCTGAGCAGTAGAGCAGTGAAGTCAGGCGAGGGATTGTTAATTTCCCCAATTACAACCAGGGGAAATCCCCCACACTCAAAAATGGACAAATCCAACTGTTTATTTAAATCTTTCGAAACAGGGATCAAGTTATGGACAACACACGATTCTCCAATACTTTCTCGTTGCTCTCAGGCTTGCCATGATCTTTTAAGGCTAGACGTCACAAAATAAATGATAAATTGCAAAAACCTAAGGTAACATGGCATTGGTTAGTGAGGTAGACTACATATAGGATGTCTATGGGTTTAGTAACCCTATTGGCTAGGCTGAATCTGATGTCTCCTCCTGTGACCACCTCCTAAATATTTCAACTACAAACATGTCAGGTTAGCGCACTGTCATTGCGCCTTGCAACAAAGTATGAGCTAGCGTGGAAGGAGGTTAGGGATTGGTCAGCAAGGGTCTTCTGAGCCTTGGTGCTTTGGAAAGTTGCCATCCCATGAGCAACTATTCAGGGTGGTGGGAACAGTCACAAATGTGCTGCCTGTACCCAACAAGTTACCATCTCCGATCCTCTAGGCCTTGAGACAGAACATTAAGCTTTCAACCTGATATTACTTTTCTATCATATTGCTTTCAATTGCATGAGAACAACGGTCTCTGTCTGGCTCGAATGAATAGGCTTTGTCTTCCAGGTTCAGATCCCATGTGTAGGGACCACAAACAATTTTCCTGTAAAAACAAAAGAGGGTTGAGGCGCGCACTCCAAATCCTGGCCAATATACTACCTGAAGAAAGAAAAAGAATAACTGGGTTAAATTCCAACGTGTCCAATTCACTGGGTTAGATCCCATTTGTTAATGTGTCCAATTCACTGGGTTAGATCCCATTTGTTGCAAAAATATTCACAGGGTTGGATCCCTTCTGCTGCATTTGTACTGCTGTTCTCCTCCTCCTAGCGCTTCCGTGTCCCAACACTCTTCAGGGAGGCTGTGTTGCCTTTCTATTCAGGTGAATCCAATTAAATTGCTAATGCAGTCTCTAAGGATTATGGGAGCTGTAGTGAAATCAATTGTTCAATTCAGGTGACCGAGGAAAGACACCCCTCCAGGAGCACACATCTTACCCTTAGCAGGGGGAGGTGGGAAAACCATAACTATGGTTCTCCACTGTACGACAAAATATCCCCGGTGCTGCAGCCTCTGGAGTCCGGATCTCCACAGATTACACATAACAACAAAAGAGGGGTGAGGCGTGCACTCCAAATCCTGGCCAATATACTACCTGAAGAAAGAAAAAGAATAACTGGGTTAAATCCCAAAGTGTCCAATTCACTGGGTTAGATCTCAAATGTTGCAAAAAATGTTCAAATGGTTGGATCCCTTCTGCTGCATTTGTGCATCGATGATTGGGAGGATGGGCCAGGAACAATATGCACACCTTTAATTTCTGTGATGTCGAGATGAGGGCAGAGCCGGTGTAATGAGGGCCGCATTTAGATCTCCCTCTTCAATCCCCCTCTGGTCAAGCAATCGACCACACTTCCTTGGAGGTTTTCCCTGCTTAGGTACGGTTTCGGAATCCATACTTTTGCCATTCCTCCCAGGTGACCTTAGTACTTCACTTGTTCATCGAAACCCCAGGTCATACAGCAGCAGTCTCCAATGGGTTTGCACCAGACCCACCATCCCATGTAGTTATGCGGATCCGGGGGTGTGAGAACCTTGTACCTGGAGAGAAAAGGAGACATTGCTTCAAGTGGGACTTTAGATCTTTGAAAATCTGTCTCATTGTCTGCCTTTCTCTCCACATACAGTACTATTTGTATCCCTATTGTCTTTGTTGTAGTCTTCTTGCACTGGGTTATTGAAACTCTGACGACACAGAAGGCCACTAGTACTAGCACTAAGGCAGCTACCAGTACTTTTAGCCCATTGGCCATCCATGTTGGTATCCAGGGAAAGATGAACGCCAGTCAAACTTCATCTTCTCCTGCTGCGCTTGTTATGTCTTCCATCTTGGCATGTAGGACTGATAATTACATGATTGCTTCTGTGAGGCACGTATGGCCAGCAATACGGGCCCATCTTTGTGCACACGCCTGCTTCCATGACTGTGAGGAGGTCCAAAACAAATCTATTCTGGAGGGTCATGAGTCTGACAGCTCCCAATTCTTTCTTGAACCCTTCACTGTCGAATTGATGTCTGCAGCAGTTCCCATCATGTATTTTGGAGCCATTTTGCGTTTGTGTTGGCAAGGACCTGTGGAACAACTGAAGCGAAGAACATTTAGTTTCTGCTGAACAACCTCTGCTTTGGCGGTATCGCATCTAGTGCTTCTTCCATTTTGGACGAGACATGGATTCCTCTTTTCACCCTTGTCAGCTCCATGGATCTTCTCTTCCTCTGGTGTGGATCCATTTTGGGGAGCCCATCCACTCGTATGTCTTTCTGAGGCACTACTAAGGCTGGTGTGTTTAGCTGTACTAGAGAACACACCCCTCCCCACTTAAGTGGTAGTTGCATGAACGCCTTGAACCCGCAGGCCCAGTAGTGGTCGGTTATCACTGCAGTACTGACTTTCATACCTGGTATCTTCGATGTTCGTTGTATCCTTTATTCTCCCAACCTTCCCTGGACCATTTTTCTGGAAACACAGGGAAGCATTCTCGAGCAGTATAATTGACATAGGGCCTGCTTCATTATCAACCCACTTGAGCAGCTTGGCACTCACCGCCCATTCTTTGAGGCAGTCATCATTTTTCTTCTGTACCACTTCTACTGGAACCATCAAGATTGCCTCTGCTGTGCACCCCATCAATCTCTCCATCCACCCTGTTCCTGTGAACACCTGTCCATACACCAGCAGTTGAGGCCTCTCCCGGCACCCTGGCAGTCCTACTGTTTCCTTTTTCCCTGATTTAGGGCATTGCAATTCCTTTTGGGTTACTACTTTGGATTCCTCTTTGTTTGGGCCATTCAGTATATTCTGTATAATTTTGTCTAAGCTCCACTAATCATCCATCATTGCAAGAGTCTTGATTTAGCTATCTTCATACAGGAGCGCTAAGTGCATAAGGCATTGGGCTCTGGTTGCTGGAATTCCTGTTGCTGTTGAATGTTCTGGAGGCTCTCATGGCATAGGGGATGAGAGAGCACACATAGCAGCTCTCCTTCGTGGTTTCTCTCACCACATTTTTTATGTGCTGGTACCACATATTATTAGTGACATGGGCTGAATCAGCTAAGTCCGCATTTACATGTTCAAAGTCAGTATTCATGCTTCTCCTAAGTCTTTTTACTTTGTGGGCAGCGCTTGCAATCAGCTCAGGTATAGCTTTAGTGACAATGGGAATAGGGAATGTGTTAGCATACTCTTCGAAATTTGTGTAATACAGTGCAGCTTTTTGTAAGGCAAGGAGGGTAAAGAGGTACAGACAACAGAATGCAAAAAATGTCAGCACAATAACTCTTGCTGCGGTATCCATAGTTTGTCTACAGGTATGCTCTTGACAATGTCCCCGAACTCGACATCAAAGTTTACCAAAAGTCATAACCTTTGATATCATCATTGTTAAGATAGTCAGGCTCTTCTGCGATAGTACTTTGCTAATGCAGCAATAAAGAGTCTCTCAAATATAACAGAACCTTAGGATTATGAAGCAAGGCAATAATAGGCCATTTACCTCTTGTCAGAATTGGATAACTGTGTGCGATGTAAAGGAGAAGGCATACACAAATATTCTTCTCTGGTATCATTGGCTCTCTTTTGCTTATGAGTTCATTAAGTGCTTTTCTTTGATAGTGCAAGTGTAGAGTTACTATTCGAAACTCAGCTCACAGGTATACAGGGATTATCTAGTGTAAGAAAAGACAGTGTGCATAAACTAGCATTGTGTATGTTCCTGTCTAGCTCTTGTTCTGGAATGTGTTTGAATCTGTCGCTGTTCCTCTTCTTCTTGTGGTGCAGGCCAGGGAGGGAGGGTGTCACCTCAGCAGGGCTTGATGTCTCCCAGATAGTTCCACGCTTTCTTCCCTACTAATTTAACTGCCTTTTTTGTTGCTTGCTCTACGGTGAAGGAACCCTTGAACCCTTGAAGCATGGCTTGTGCAACTCTCTAATGTCATTTCTCAAAAGGACTTGGTCCACTGGATAAAGAAGTGGCGGTTTAAGCAGTTCAGATTGTTCTACTTGTGTGTTATCTTCATCATCCTTCTACTACATCCCCCACCACAACTTCAGCTGTTCAGGGATAAAATAAGCACTAGCCATCATTGAAATGAGATATTCATGCATTTCATTACCAAGAACAGTAGCAACATTATGGGCGTCCGTCAGCGCTCTAGTGGGAAGAGCAAGTGGGAGCCCCATCCGTCGTCCCGTCACTACCTCATGAGGGGTTAAATGGTGGTCTCATGCAGGCTGATTGTGCAATGCGAATAATGCTTGAGGCAGGCAATGAAGCCACCCTTTTTTCAGTGTCATTCTTATTTTGTCCATGTATTCTTTGAGCAAGCCATTGAGGCGTTCACTAATTCCATTTGCTTGTGGGTGATGAAACGTATGCTTAATCCCCCGCAGGGCTTTGATGTGCTCAAACACTTCCTTTATGAAGTGAGGTTCATTGTCTGACCGTAGGACCTCCCCCATCCCCCACCGTGGGAAAACCTCTCTGACAAGGAAAGTGGGAAAACCTCTCTGACAAGGAATTTGAGGGCATTGGGGTGTGAGCATGGACCAGCTTCGAAGCAGCGGAATCAATTGACATACTATTACAAGCATATACCTGTAGCCATTACAATTATGGATCATATCCATGTAGTCATGAAGAGGTGTTGGAAGTGCCCATTAGGGTGCAGTATTGCTCCTCGCACTACGCACTTCATGTGTCCCGCTGTGACCATCTGACAATACAGTTATGCATAAAGGTGGCAATATTTTCTGCCAAATTAGTACAGAACCACTCTTCTGCAATATGTGCTGCAAGAACATCTTTGCTAAGGTGGGTCGGATAGTGCAGCTGCGTGAGCGCGCACTCTGAAATAATGCAAAGGGAATAACTGGCTTTCCGATGCTCTCCTGTCACCATAACGATCTGTGTGGGATATCGAACACCCTCTCTTAATCCACAATTCTTTCTCCAAGTGGTGCTCGTCCCTGAAATTCTATTATTTGGGTCATGGGCAATGAGCTATATCCTTCTCGCAATATCATGCTGAGCATTCGCATTAGTTTATTTGGTGGAGTGCCAAACTCATTTATCTCTGTAAAATATGCTGTTCTCTTCACTTCTGCATCTGTGGCTTTGTTGCTGTGGTAAACCACATCCTCCCTCCTCGTGTGGGCTTGGCATTTCACCACCGCAATGACTGATGGGAGCTGCAGTATGTCTATGAGCCTGTCCAATAGGAGATTTTTATGAACCAACTTAACTTCCTCCTGTTTTCTTTTCTTGCGTTTTCCTGCATTAGCCGACAATAATGTACCATAGTCAACTGAATTTCTGACCATGGCTTGGCCATCAGCCCCACTAATTGTTTCAATTGCTTCTGCACCTGCTCTGGTAAGCCATGTCTTAATATGTGGTCAAATAAACCCACCATTTTATCCCACAATTCACACGTCTCAAGGCACCAATGTTCTTGTATCTCCTGAATATACTGAAGTGGGTCTTCGTTTTCACATATTTTGCAAGCCATAATTTCACTTATGTCAGGTGTTTCTGGGTCCTGTACCCTCAGAGCCTGCCATACGGCTGCTCTGCAGTTTTTGAACTGTGCCCCATCGTGCGCTGTGTTCTGTGCTGTCACTTTGGGATATCCTGCCCGGTTCCACACATCATCGGCCACTTCCCCAAGAATACCAGAGAGTAAGCTCTTCATGTCACTCAGTACCAGTGTCGTCCCTGCTGTCAATCTTTCCAGTTCATAAATCAATTTCCCCGCTCCTGCAGTCAACAATGGCAACTTACACCTCAAATTAACTTTGTCCATCTGTTGCCACAGTATATATTGTGGTTGTCCACCCCCCTTTTCTAGCAGCGGGAACTGAGTCAGCCCCATACCCCTGTCATATTTCCCCATGTCTTTCGTAATGGTAAAGGCTCTCGTCATACTAGTTCTCTTTCATCCCGGTAATCTCTCAACCTCTGTGTATTTGGAGTAACTTCGTCTGAGCTATGAGATCTGCCTTTGGAGCTTTCAAGGCATCCCTCAGGTTCTAGCTTTCCCCTTTCTGTATCTTCTCTTTATCCCACAGTGTCTCCCACTCTGGACTTACTCCCTAGGGTGGGTGACGTGGCCTCCTACCTTCACCATCATCCCTCTCCGCTAGGTCCTCGTCTGACACCAATGTTCCCAAACTCTCATCACAGTCTTCACCCTCTTGTCCTCAAAATGGATACTCCTCAAGAAGTTTCTCCCCTATTGTTTCCACACTGCTTGGTGGGGACTCCGTTATACTCCTGCTTGCCTTAGGGGCAGAAGCAATATCCCTCCTGCTCCTATACATACTTCTCCTGAGCTCCTTCCCTGATCCTGAGACCGATCCTCGTAAGAACTTCCAGCCCGGACCGAGGACGGAAATAATCATATCTCCAGCTGCCTCATCCGAGCCTGCACCGCCCGAGAGCGAATCCAGACGAAAACGGAGCCGACAACACCGAAAACGCGACCTCCGCGCTTCGGTCCCGGGGAATCAAAGATGGCGGCCGCGACTCCGTCCGAAGCCCGCAGACGAGGAGAGCCCGGGAACTGAAGGAGGCGGCACCCGCGGCTCCGGATGGTGATGAATTACTGATCGCCTGTGCCACAGATGGTGAGCAGACTACTGCGCCTCCCATCCCTGCGCTGAGACCATCGCGGGGCGCACACCGCCACACACCGCCGCTGCGAGGAGAAGAGGAGAAGGCGGGGGCTGGTGGCCCGGGCCGCTACGGGCCCCCAAACGGACGAGGAGCACCGCGCGGAGGGGCACACTGAGCCTTCCAGCCCTTCTTTGGACCCGGCGGGTGGGGGCCCTCGCCGCCGGGCAATACTCGCCCTCGGTCCGCGGCGCCCCGAATAGACGCCGGCGGGCCCTGCAGGCGACCGCCACTTGGCCTGCACACACGATGTGAGCCTCCTAGGACACCAAGAATCACCCAAGCCATAACGGGGGCCTGTGAGCCCCGCGGCGGGGGCCACCACACGGCCCATCCACATAACGCGGACGAGAGGACCGATAGCTGCACAACGCTGAAGTGCCGGGCCCCAGCACAAGACACAACCCGCACCGACGGCCAAGAGTGGCTTCACCCCAGCGGACACTTCCCCACCCTCTGCCCAAGGATACACCCATAGTCGGGGAAAACAGCACAGCACCATAACCCCCACAGCCCCCGAGAGGAAGAACGACCCGCTGGCAACTACTTGATCAATACCCTACAATAACGAGGTGAGTGAGGGGGAGCACCTTACTGCATGCAAAATGGCAGCGCCCACAACAAACCAGTGAACGGCACCCTCCCGCACAATCACTGAAAACGACCTGAGGAGCCATCAGGCCACAAAGTCCACCAAACCACGACGGCCCCATATTCCTGACAACCAGAGGTCCCGAGAAAAGAAACACTGCCGGAAGTAAGCGTACCGGAGAACCAGGCCGTTGGGAGGGGTCATAACACTGTGGGAACCAGCCCTAAAACATGAGAACACGCGGATGAGTCCCGAGGCGAAGCGAGGAGCAGAATACCCAGCAGCAAGGTGGGTCACCTACCTAAGGCGACCTGAAAGCCGCATCCAGGACTCCCTCATAACAGTCAGGCCCAAACAACAACAAGAAGCAAGGGCAACAGTTGCACAAACGACTCAACGGACACGCTACCACTGCAGGCAGCAACGACACTGCACATACCTCTCGGAACACTCTGCTGAGAGCCCTGGTGGACGAGCTTGAAGCGGACATCATATAGCACCTCACCAAAAGCCCTCTTTAGAAGGAATGCCACCTCCAAGGCACAAACCCAAACTCGTCACAATGGATGCCTTCACCTCAGTCAGACCAAAACAACAGATTCCACAGGAGATGAGCGCTGTTCAAGGATCTCCGACTCAGGCAACAGATCCTCGAGACTCCCAAATCCTACAAGCGATAGCAGCACTGCGAACATCCATGGAAGACAAGATCGGCGAAATAAAATCGGACATTCAACTGATGAGACAAGACGCGCGAAACCTAACCGACAGAATGGTCACTGCGGAAGCCTCTCTGCAGGACACCGCGGAGACCACAAAGGAACTTAAAGCGAAAGTCAAAGAGCTGGAATCCACAGTAGCTCGACTGGAAACGCGCTCAGAAGATGCGGAAGGCCGTGCCCGCCGCAACAATGTCCGAATACTGGGGATACCGGAGGATTCAGAGGGCCCCGACCCTACCGAATACATTGAAACGCTGTTCCTGCAGGAAATCGGGGCAGGCAAACTCACCCAGGGTTTCTCTGTGGAGCGAGCTCACCGATCCCTTCAAAAGCGACCACCCCCCGGCTCACATCCGAGACCTATAATAGCTAAAATCCTAAACTTCAGGGATCGGGAGGCCATTCTGCGGTTCTCGAGAGAAGGCGGAGAGATCAAAAGAGGCGCGGCGTCAATAGTCATGTATCCCGATTACACCCCAGTAGTACAACGGGCGAGAAACTCTTTTATACCAGTGAAGGCCACTCTAAGGAAACTCAACCTTAAATATATGCTGCTATATCCAGCGAGACTCAGAGTGCTTCACAACGGGAAGGCAATCTTCCTTGAAACCCCGGCGGCGGCAAATCTATGGCTTGAGCACAACGATCTGGCTGAGGATGCGGAGGGAATGGCGAGAAGCAATAAACACCAGGGCAACGACAAAGATCACGCGAGAAGCTGAAGGACACATCAACCACGGTTACCACCTCGGAATGAATCGCATCGCCACACCAAGAAGGCGACGCAATCGGGCAGGAGCTCGGAGGCTCTTGTGCAAAAACACTGACGACCCACCCCAACCGAAGCGGTGCAGGTAAAATGCCTACACATCACCCGGGCCGGAAGCCCTGGAGAGGACTGGAAGGCCCATTCTACGGGATGGAGGTTGTTAATGTTGATAAATCTCCGAAGGCAAAGTCACAACTGACGGGTGGGGGAACTGGCTGGAGGGCCAGGATGGGCAGGACCGCACAAAACGCCGCCGAATTGGCGACGCCGGTCGCCACCATCTGCATTACTGGTGGAAGTAGGGGCTCTCTAAGTGTTTTGCGAAAACAAGATGGCCACACACATTAGACTATTGACTTGGAATGTAAGGGGCCTGGGCACCTACCTCCGCAGGAACAGGATTAAATCCTACCTACAGAGAAAGAGAGTGGACATTGCTCTCCTACAAGAGACTCATTGCACCGCTGAAACGGATGAGAAGCTCAGAGAACACTGGGGGGGACAAGGCTATGGAGCCCCCTACTCTAAATTCGCCAGAGGGGTGTTCATCTGGTTCAACCCCCAGGTACCGTTTCTCCTACGCAGGTTGGTGAAGGACCCTGAAGGTAGATATCTGATCATGTGGGGAACGGTAGAACAAAGAGAAATATGTATAGTAAACTCATACTTCCCCAACAATAATATCCCAGCCCATTTAAAAGTACTCAGCGCCCATATGTCACAGTATCGGGATGGCCTCTTCTTGTGGGGAGGTGATTTTAATTGCGTTTACAATCCTGAACTAGATAGGTCTTATCCACCGGTAAGCGGCTTTCCCGCTGCCACCTCATCCCTGAATGTCACGGTCAATGAACTTGATCTGATTGATGCTTGGCGGGACCTCCACCCGGGTGAAAGGGCATACTCATATTACTCATCCCCACACAAACTTCACACGAGGTTAGATTATTTTTTCATAAGCAGAGAACACATGCCTCAGACTGCTAGCACACAATACCTAGGGAGGACCATCTCCGACCACTCCCCACTCCTGTTAGACTGGCAACACAATAGCCCTAGACCGCCCATCCCTATGTGGAGAATGCCTGCTGAGGCCCTGAAAGATCCGACCTTTAGGGATGAGCTCCAGGAGTCCTTGGAAGACTATATAGCGGTAAACACAGGCAGTGTGGACCAAATAGGTACGCTATGGGATGCCCTAAAGGTAGTAATACGGGGAGAAGCAATTGCAAAAGCAGGGGGCATCAGGAAATCACTACGGGAGGAAATGAACCAGAAAGAGTTGGAAGTCCAACAACTAGAGTCCACCCCTATTGACACGTTGGGGAGGGAGGAAGAACTGAGTTCTCTCAGAGAGGACTGCTCCAAGGCATGGGACAGGCTGGCTAAGTTCGATTTTAGCTTTAGAACTAATAGAGCACACGCAGAGGCCGACAGACCGGGTCGACTACTAGCGTGGCTCTGCAAAAAAGAACACCCTAGGCAGGCTACTACAGCACTACAAGACGAACAAGGCATAGAACACAGGACTCAACAAGACATAAACAATACCTTTCAGCGCTTCTATGCACAACTATGCTCCCACACACACAAGGTCCCACAAGACCAGATATTAGATACCCTGGAGGAGATTGGCCTGCCCAAACTGTCGCCAATGCAGTCCGAAGCCCTAGACTCCGACATCACACCGGAAGACATAACAGAGGCTATCAGGTCCCTCGCTACTTGTAAGACCCCAGGATGCGATGGACTCCCCCCAGAATTCTACAAGGAATACGAACCCACCCTGACGCCCCTGCTACACCAGGTCTTTTCTGAGACATTTGAAACTGGTATCCTACCCGACAGTATGAGGGAAACCTCACTGGTCCCGATGCTCAAACCCAATAAACCCTCCGATAAATGCGACTCCTATCGCCCGCTCGCCATGCTTAACTACGATGTGAAAATACTGACGACAATACTAGCGAGGCGACTATCCAAAGTGATTGGTGACATAGTGCACGAAGACCAGAACGGCTTTATACCTGGACGTAACACGTCCCTAAACTTACGCAGGCTTCAGCACATTATAGCTGAAACCAATACAAGCGAAAAACAACTCGCATTACATTCCCTAGATGCTATTAAAGCATTTGATTCCATTTATTGGGAGTGGCTGGTAGTGGTCCTGGAGGGTTTTGGACTCGGCCAACGATTTATCAGATGGGTAGTGATCCTATATAATGAACCAAGGGCCAGGATAAAATCCGGGAAATATGTGTCAGACGCATGGGATATTCGTAGGGGCACTAGGCAGGGCTGCCCACTCTCTCCCATGCTTTACATCCTGGGCCTAGAACCCATTGCAATCTTCCTCAGGCAGCAATTTTTTGATGCAGGAATTAGGCTGGGCGGGTCTGACCATATTGTTTCATTATATGCAGACGATGTCCTAATATACGTTAACAACCCTCATCTCAATGTCCCGACAATACTGGAGATCCTTGATAACTACGCCAAAGTTTCGGGTATACAATTTAGCAAAACGAAATCCTGCATGTTTCCATTAGCATCCCTGAAAAATAAACCTGCAGAAGTGCTTCCCTCAGTGGGCATAAAGTGGGAGACCAAATCTTTCCGTTACCTTGGGATCCAGATAATGCACACCCCAGAACAAATGCATACACGAAACACGATGGCTGCGATACCCAAATTGCGCAAATCCATAAGTTTCTGGTCTAAGCTTCCATTATCCATGCTGGGCAGGGCCTCAATAACCAAGATGATCATTCTCCCTAGATTCCTATATGGGTTCCAGAATGTGCACTTTTATATCACCAAACCCTTCTTCCAGCTTCTAGACACAATAATTAAGGAGTTTCTATGGGGTAAAGGCAGACATCGGGTGGCACTATCTACCTTAGTATTACCACACAGCCAAGGAGGGATCCAGTTACCAAGCCTAGAGAAATACTACCTCGCAGCTCAGCTAAGCCATGTAACCAAATGGCTAGCGGACGGGACCACTTCAGAGACCCCCCTCCTACAGGCCATGATCTCCCCAATTCGCCTGAGGGAATTGCTCTGGGCCCCTCAAACTTTGCTACACGATCAGCCTTTTCTGACAATCCTAGGCAGGAAAATATGGTGTAGAACCGAGACGATTTTACACTTGAAGCAACCATACTTCCAAGAAGTACCAATACTCTCAGGACTTGACAAATCTGTCACCACCCTCTACACCATTAGGCACTGGGAGGAAAAGGGTGTATACACCTGGGGCGATCTATACTCCGAAGGCATATTCAGGGATTTCGCTGAGCTGCAAGAGGAAGAGGGCATTCACGCTGGCCAATTCCTGTGGTACCAAAAGATCCGCAAGATAGCACGCACTAAATGGGACACCTGGCCAGAGGAACCAGAGGCCACCCCCTTCCTGTTTTTAATGTACACCCTGAGCGAAGAGGGGAGAGCAGTATCTCAGATCTATAAACTCCTTGTTGACATCCCTAATCCCCGCAGTGATATACTAAAGACCCTCTGGGAATCAGACATGGGACAGGAGTTATCCGAAGAGGAATGGAGTAGAGCGCTATCCTTTCCGAAAGAGGTCTCTAGAAACCAGAGATTTCGGCTAATCCAATTAAATATACTCTATCGCACCTACTTAACCCCGAGCAGGATTGCGAAGTTCAACAAAACCGCCCAGACACAGTGCACCTGGTGTGGGACAGAGGGAGCAGACCTAATCCACATGCTATGGAATTGCACCAAAACCCGCAGCCTCTGGTCAACGGTGAAAAAAACCTGCGAAGAGGCAGAAGTCACTAGATATAAGTGGACCCCAGCTGAATGCCTCCTAGGCTGCTATCCCAGATTGGCCAAACTCAAATATGCGGTTAAGCTGATGGACTTGCTATGCATAACAGCCAAAAGGACCATCGCCATGGCATGGAAACGGCCGGCAGGACCAAATCACAGGGCATGGCGCAAAGAATTTGAAAGATGGGCGACCGCCGAAACAAGAGCTTGGGAGGACAGCGTGGCTAGATCCACGGATGAGTCGAGTATGGCCCTTGCTGCATGGAAAGACACCATGTCTAGACTGTTTCACTCCTCTGATGATAAGCCCCCCTGAACTATCCACCGGCCCTAGCACAGGACCTGAATGATTGCCTAAGACACTCGAAACCAAGCCCCTCCAGCATTAACATTCTTGGAAAGCCCCTACCCGCGTCCGTGTCGCCCGGCCACTCCCCCTCCGCTTACGACCCAATCAGTCATCACCTACCTCTAAATCGGAGATAGTTAATGTTTCTAATGTTTTTAAGTTCTTGTTATGTAAAGATTGTTGTTTAACCGCAAAGACTGAATGTCACTGACCAAATCGGTCACCTTGGAATAAGTAACTGTAACCAAAATGCCAATAAACAAATTTAAAAATAAAATCATCTAAAAATGTGAGCCCCGTCATTATGTCTTCTACCACCTTGAGGTATTTTTTCTACTTCTCTCTCTCTCTCACACTCTTAACAAGTCTCTCAGTCTTCATTTTCATCTTCTCTCTCTTCAATTTCAACTACCTCTCTTTATCTTCCTCAGCTTTTCTCATCACCTTCTCCTCTATTTCTTTTTGTCTTCTCCTACATGCTGCCCATATCCCTTCCTTGTCGTATAATATGGTGTGTATTATTTACCCTCCCACCCTCCTCCATGGATTCCTCCAGGGGGGATGTGTTCCCATGCCCTGTGGTCCATTATTCCGAGTTCGGGCATCTCGCTCTCCCCTTTTTCCTCTAACGCCCTATACCAGCGGGCCAGTTAAGTCGAAACCCTCTCTCACCTGTTTCCTGTTTCACCTTCTATAGTAAATAGTACGTCTAGGTCTTCCTCCCATTGAGACGCCTATCTTTCCCTTTACTCAACTCCATTCCGGCCTACACCCGAGTCCTTCTCAGTTTGTTCTCCTTTTCATGATGCTTGGGCGTCATCAGGGTTTGGCGGAGTAGCAAAAATGTGGTGGTAACACTATTACTGCTGCATTACCGATCCCCCTCAATCCCGAGTTTGGGCAAAAAGCTAAGATTTACCTTGCAGTGCAATTACCGCGGGCAGTGATAGCACCGAAAAGCCCCATAGAGTTCTATGGCTTCTAATAAAATGGGAAATTACAGCGCCACGGCAACTCGAATTGCAAATGCTAATAACGTTGGCTGTATCCCGGCACAATGACCATTGGATACCACCAAGGGATACCAGCAAGGCCCTGATGAGGCCCATTATCTGTTGTACATTTGTTTTCATCCCGTTCTGAGTTGAAGAGCCACCTTTTCAGAGGTTTTTGAAATTTTTGATCAGGGATGTAATTTCACCAAAATGCCTGGGGTAGCAGAAGTGACATCACATGGCCCTTGACCTCCGATGACATCTGTAAGGCACTCATAGTGGCAACACTAAAGACAGACACAAGTGATCACAGTTCAAGGGTGTTTATTAAACAGTAAATGCAGGTTGGAAAAAACGCCTAATCTAAACCTAAATCTAAGATGGGAGCAAGCTACAACTATCAAATTACAATAAAGCAGTCCTCGTGGTGTCTTGTCAAATAAAAGGGCCTATACTAAGAAAAACCTATTGCCAATCCTTACGCTAAATACAAACAAAGAGTGTGGGATAAGATTCACAGGAAATAAATAAGTGTTCACAAATAATAAGTCAGGATGCGGTTGTCAGGGTTTCCTTTCCCCACGTTTTGAGCATGGGACAAGAAGGTTCTCCTGAGCATAGCATAGCACACACTCGAGCTTCCTCAGCACAAGCTAACAGTTCCGCTCTCAGCTTATCAGGCCCTTTTGTAGTTAGGTCTTTTCTTCAAAATGTCTCCTACCTCAGAGGACCTGATGTCTTGAAAATTAATAAACAAAAGTTCCTTTCAACCTGCATGTTGGATGATGACGTTTCACCCTTGGATCCCCCCTCTTCCGGGCTCAGACCCTTTTCGAATGCTAGCTTCCCTCCGTCGGGTTCACTATGTTTTTTTTAACACAATTTCATCTGTGACATTCACAAATCTTAATGTCTTTTTAAACAGTTCACTGTGGACATCCCTCTCCCGAGTTCAGGAGGCAGTGCGGGTGGGTGGCAGGGTGAACAGGTACCTGGCCCCGAAGGTCAGAGGGTGACCAGGTGCATGATGCAGAGATAGACCAGATCAGCAGGGGAGAGGAAGAGAGAAGGCAGAAGTAAAGAGGAAGGTCTTGAGGTGCTTCCGGAACCAGAGATGGTTCTCCTCAAGTTTAAGAGTGGCAGGGAGGCTGTTCCAGAAGTAGACCCCAGCTGAAGACAGAGATCTATCCCAGCCCATTCCTTAGAAAAATTACTGACCCTGAGGGAGTTAGAGGTGGAGGAGCAAAGAGGTCAGGAGGGGAGGTATTTACGGAGAGCTGAAGGTATTTTGGACCCAGGCCCCAGAAAGTCTTAAAGACAATGCAAAGGATCTTGAAGTTAATCCTTGCAGCCATTGGGAGCCAATGGAGAAATTTCAGTGCTGTAGAGATACGATCCCAGGGCTTGAGGCCCAGTACAAGTCTTGCAGTCCTGTTCTAGATAAATTGCAAAGGGCGGAGAGTAAAAGCAGATACATTTAGAAAGAGGCAGTTGCAGTACTCCAACCTAGAGAGAACCAGGACTCGAGAGACAGTGAGCTTCCGGGGAAAGGAGAGGAAAGGTAGGATACCTCTGAGGAGGTGCAGTAGGAAGTTAGACTTTTTTTTGAGACATTAGAGATGTGGGCCGAGAAGGACAGCATGGAGTCAAAGATGACCCCAAGGTTCTTAACCTCACAGGTGGGGGTAGGAGGAGGGCCAAGAGAGGCCAGATGAAGAGTGACAGGAAAGGAGGGTGAAGGCGTGCCAATTAGGAGGATCTCCATCTTGCTGGAATTCAGGCAGAGATCATTGGCGGCACACCAATCTTGAATGGCAGATAGGCAGTCGGAGATGAGAGAAGGAGAAGAGGTGGCCGAGGGAAGCCTGAAAATTAGTTGAGTGTCATCCGCATAGCACTGGAAATTGGAGCAGAAAATGGAAATGCGGTGGCCAAGAGTTGGCAGGTATTGGTTGAAAAGACAGGGTGAGAGGTTAGACCCCTGAGGAACACCAGAAGTAGAAAGGGAGATAGATGACAGGAAGGACCCAAGTTGGACCTGGGAGGGTCGATCAGAGAGAAAAGAGGTCAGCCAGGCCGGAGCCTGATCGGTGATACCCAGGTTCTCTAGGAGACGATTGAGCAGGATGCTATGGTTGACCGTGTCGAAGGCAGAGGAGAGATCGAGTAGGATGAGGACAGAGGGGATGTTAGAGTCAAGGTTGGAGAGCAGATCTTCACGGATGTTCAGGAGAACAGTTTCCGTGTTTCTGGCAATCTAAAGCCAGACTGATAGTCATGGAGACAACGGCGTCAGAGTGAAGGTTAAGCTGCGAGATGGCCAGCTTTTCTAGACCTTTTCCCAGAAAAGGAGTGATGGAGATTGGGCGATAGCCGGGCAAGAAGGGTCAGCTGTAGGTTTTTTGAGATGAGGGTGCAAAGAGAGTGCTTAAGAGGGGAGGGGAAGGCTCCTGAGCCAAAGGAGTGGTTGCAGAAATCTGTCAGGGCAAGAGCAAGGGTGTCAATGCGGTCCTTGATGGTTTTGGAGGAACAGGGAAGAACCTGTTGTGATGAGACTTTCATATACCGGACTTGTCTAGAGTCCTCATCAGGGGAAAAATGAGGAAAGGACGAAAATGTGGGAGGGGGTGGCTGAAGGAGGGCCAGGGTTTACAGGAGGAGAGGGGAGGGGATTAGAGAGTGTGCAGGATGTCCTGGGTTTTAAAGATGAATTAAGAGGCAAGAGCTGCCACAGGGGTACTGGGAGGCGACAGGAGAGGTAGAGACTGCAGCAGGATTGGCCAGCTCCTTGTAGATTTTAAAGAGTTCAGCCGAGTTGTTGGATGCCGCAGAGACACAGGCTTGAATGTGGGCTCTCTTCTTAGAGTGCACAGAGATTTGGTAATGACTTTGGAGCAGGCGACAGGCCAGTTTGTCAGGGGATGAACAAGAAGTCCTCCATTTCCTCTCAGCCACCCTACACTTACGTTTAAGTGTGACTAGGTCAGTGTCATACCAAGAATTGCACTTGGCTTTTGGCTTCAAGCAGATCCTCATAACAGGGGCAAGAGCGTCAAGGGTATCAGAAATGGAAGAGGATAGTGAAGAAAGGGCTGTGTCAGGATGTGAGTCAGCCAGTGGTGGGGGGAGAGAAGGTGTCAGTGAAAGCCTCAACTGACACACGCACATGGGTGGGATGTCCGAGAAGGTAGGTGGCAGTGTTGGAGTTGGCTTGGCCTGGGCGGTAGAAAGGGAGAGATGGGAGGAGAGGAGGGAGTGATCACTCCAGGAGATAGGAGAGGTCAGAGGGATGGAGAGGGGCAGGTTAGAGGAGATCAAGACATCAAGAGTATACCCTGCAGAGTGAGTCGGGCCAGAGGGGAGGGTAGAAATGGAGAGGGAGTCACAGAGGTCACGGAAGAGTACAGAGTAGGAACAAGGAGAGTCAAGATGGATAATGAGGTCACCAAGAAGGAGCAGTTGAGTGGTGGAGGCAAGAAGGGAGGAGAAGAGGTCAGCCCACTCAGAGAGAAATGAGGTGATCTGACCAGGAGGCCGGTAGAGAGTAGCCACAGTAAGAGAGTGGCTGGGAGAGAGAGAGAGCCTGCATTCAAAAGAGGTGTTAGTCTGTGTGGGAATGATAGAGGCAGTAATACACTCAGGAAAGATCAAGGCTACACCCTCTCCGGACCGGGTGGATCTGGATGCAGAGAGGATCTTGTAACCATCAGGGATTAGAGTGTCATAACTTGTGACAGAGCTGGCCGTGAACCATGTCTCAGTAAGACGAAGGACATCAAGGCCAGGTTCTTCCAGGAGGCGGCAGATGTCGGAGAAGAGTTTGACAGCAGAGCGAGAGTTTGTGAGTGGCAAGATGAAGAAGGTTGCCAGCCTTAAAGGCCTTTCGGGGGGAAAGTTGGGGTAAAGATCAGAGGTACACCCTGCAGAGGTGAGGAAGGAGCCCCAGGTGAGGCAAGAGATGAGGGACGAAAGGGCAAGGTGGCCAAGGGGTGGGGGAAGAGGGACAGCAGGGGATGAAAGGAAATTGATGAGGCGAGGGAAGTGCCTAGCAAAGAGGAGGAGATTGGCCTGAGGGCCTTGGACCATGACGGTGCCATTTAGATAGATATTAATGATGACCTTAGAGGAGTCGAAGTGGGCCATGAGGGCTTCCCAACAGATGCCACCATTAATGGGAGAGAAGGAGAGAGGAGAGAGCACAGATATCAGATGAAGATTCCATAGATCTGGTGAATGAACGACAAAGAAGATTTCAGTGAGGGTCTGTCTGGAGGAAGCGCTGGAATAGGTATCAGCAATGGGTAGACCAGGGTTGGCGGCCAAGATATCCTTTTTTTAAAACTTTTTTTTCGCTGACAAACACATTATAATAACAACACTTTATGAACGACATATTATGTTACATTTGTTTAACATTTGGGAATCAACTGATCTGGAAAGACATGGAGGCGCGTGATCAAATTAGGAGCTAACTTCTTGCTCATCTGGGCCAGAGCATAAAGGGTCTGAGTTCAAGTAATGACGAAACGGGGCCCATTAAGCCACCATACGTTGCCAACAGCAATGTCTACAAAATGCGACTGTTACAAATGCCACATGCTATTTTACCATAGGTCTCTATCCATCTAATTGGCTGGACCAGCACGAGGAGTGTATATCCCAGATAGATGCAAAATAATAGACCCCTATCATACAAATCAGGTATATAGCCATACCATTGCGAAATCTCTTTCATTAACATGTGCCTAGTGGAGACAACCACAAACTTTCTACACTATGAATTCTGCAGAAACAATGAAAATCAGATTATTTCTGACTTCCCAAACAATTTCATTTCCCTCCCCCCACAGAATGCTTGGGTATTTCGGGTAGGCTGCTCTGACTCTGCACTGTGTCCACTGTACTGAAGAGTTCACCCTTGGAACTCCCCACCCAACATCCCTTACACATTTTTGGGGCATTGTGAATCTTTGGGCAGTGTCTCACATCTAAACTAGTGTTCCTTGACCCGAACACACTCACACGTCCTGACTGGTTTCTTTGTCTGCTTCCCCCTAGGGTCCAGTTTAAATTCACACTGAGGAAGGCTATACTATTTGCCAAGCAGCTGGCAAGATGCTGAAACATGTACAAGTGCCCTACAAACCCATAGGGCACCCCAATTAAGTTAATAGGTGTACATACACGTAGGCAGACAGACCTTCACATGGATATTCACTTACTGCGTCTTTTGTTTAGAGGCACTTTGTACAGCTTTAAATGTTATTAGCTGTGCCTCTATCACTTTAAAGAAAGTGTTGATGATTCAAATTGGGTTTTGTTTACCCTCTTTACAGAGATTAGGATTTGTTCCCTTTCTCTACCTAAAATCACTTTTATTTGTTTTATTTTCTCTTTTCACATAAATTCAGAATCTGTTTCTTGTTCTCCCTCTCTTTCACCAAGTAAACCCCCTTTTTTAAATATTGTTTATGCTCTTGAAAGAGTAACCATTGGGTTTTTCCAAGGGCTTTGATGTATTATAATAATTTTTAGCTTTAACCTTTTTTCTAATTAAGTGCTTTTCGTATCTTGTTTGAATAAAACATTCCAGTCTGAGAAATGAAGTGACTGCGTTCATTTTGGTCTTTGGGAGACTATAATGTGATATCACGATTGATACACGTAACAGATGAAAATACAAATGAATGTATTGATGAATTATTCTAATTGCAGCGTGGACCATATAACCATTATTTATCTTTATGACCCCCACCACGGCTGCCCATAGGGGTGTTCCCCTGTATGCCTATACATTCCTCTGCGCAGCAGCACTCCAGTGCAACATGCAGCTTATTGGATAAACTTAATGAAGCATTAGGACTCCCATTGACGCTCACAGTCATAAAATGCACAGCGCATACTAAAAGGACAGACGTAATTTCTCACGGAAATTAAGCCACAGATTTAGATCTAGCATTATTGAGGGTAGTGCTGGAGCAGCTTCACTATCCGGTGCATATAACTCGAGAGAGTCTTGCTGCTACAATTGCAGAAGATTGGTTAATGCCAAATGTGTTGGAGCATGTGGCACAGTTTATTGTTAATTGCAATGTGTGCCAGAAATGTACTGCAGGTCACATTTTACGAACAGTGAAAGGAACAATTCCTAGACCCAATGGCCCATTTCAACAAATACATATAGATTATGTGGATATGCTGCAGATAGGCAACAGTTACAGATATATGCTGGTCGTGGTAAGTATTTTTCTAGTTGGATCGAAGCAGGTCCATGCATGCCCCCTGATGCCACATTTGCCGCCAGGTTCCTTGTGTGTGACATGTTCCAAAGACGGGGTTTGTGCGAGGTCTTGTGGTCTGACAATGGACCGTATTTTGTAAATGAATTGTTTGAAAAAGAAATTCTCCTATTTGGCATTAAGCATACATTTTTCTCGGTTTACCATCCACAGGTGAATGGCATCTGTGAAAGATTAAATGGATTGCTTAAAGAAAGAATTGCAAAACTAAAAATGACGTTGAAGAATGGATGGCTATATTGCCTATCCCTAGCCTTGTATACTCTAAGAAATCAGCCTGGCTCAGATCACCATGTAACTACTCATGAGTTGGTGACTGGGCACCACATGAGAACTCCCCTTGCTCCTCCAACTAGGTTAAAAACTGATGACCATAGTGTAGCAAAGACATTAGGTGATGAGATGCATTATTACCTAACAATAATGTTCATGTCTCAACAGGTCAAGAATGGAATTGAGGGATAAAAGACCCCGTCTATACCCAGGGGACCAGGTGCTGGTGCAAATGTTTGTATGCACTTGGAGTACGCCCCATTTTGAAGGACTCTATGAGGTGGAAGAAGTTACCCCCAGAGCTGCTAAGTTAAAAGGAAGAAGAGCTTGGCTGCATTTGCATGACATCAAGCCATATAAGGAAGAAACCCAGACCCCTCCTGATACTACCGACAGTGAAGCAAGAGAAGAAGTTCCGTGCATGGAGACTCGTTCAATGGCCAGGAGTAAAGACAAGGAAAATGAAGAGCACAACAGCACTTTAAATTGAGGATCAATATCTTTCAACATTCGATATGGAATAGACTTGCAGATATCCTGGAACTTTTTAGATAGGCTCAAGAGACAAAGTTTCAAACGTACCAGAGTTGAAAGAAAAGAAGCACACTTCATCTCTTCATGATACCTATTGTAATAACAATAACCCATTCTTGTTTGATGTTTTTACATATGTATTACAGTTTTATCCAGCTTTAGTAAGATTAGACGTGAATATTGTGACCTTTTTCTGCAATCCTAAGAATAATTATATTATTTTCAGAATAATTATAGCAATAATCTTGCAGTTTTTGACCTAAAGGTGTGATCCATGAAAACTTACCGAGTTACATATCCAGAGTCAAAATAAGATGAGGAGGTATCAGACTATAAGAGGTTTATTGCCATCACAAAAATCGATTAGATTTCATGAGGTAAAAATTGTGATCTAAGTTCATATTATGATTTGTGTTTTTTTCCTGATTATTATGGCATTTAGACATTCTATGAAAAGTAATACAAACATGTTGGGTGACAATGAAAGTACGAACAGTATTCTCTATAATATCACAAGGCACCTATTTCGATTTAAAAGGGATCTTGGGAAATATCATGAAGATATAAATACATATCTTGATAATTCGGCTCATTTAAAAAATAGTTTATGGTACCAGCACATGAAGGAGGTGGGAGAAAGAACGTCAGATCAAAGCCGCTGCATCTGTTCCTTAATACCATGTGCCATGAACGCAGCAAGGACATTCATTGCCAAGGAAATGCCTGCACATGATGCAATATGTCTCAGTCATCTAACAGCATCTACGACCAGAGGGAAATTTGAAGTAAAATGGCCAACCCTACGATGGCGATCAAGATTAACTTTTCTATATGAAGACACTTATGTGAAAACAAGAAGGATCGAAAGTGGAAGGGGGTGAACAAGTAAAAAACTCCTGTATCCAGCCCAAATTGGAGAATGAATAAAAGTCATCAAGATGAGGAGAATGCACTTCTCAGACGTGACTGAAAGATCAGGAGAACCAGTATGCTGGGAGAGAGCCTCATGGGTGAAGACTGTGCAGGGGCACCCCTAGACCTGGTGTGGTGGGGCCCCCACACTACAGGGGCTGCGGGGGCCTCCGATACTCCAGGAGCTCCAGGTAAAAAAAAAGATTATTTTTTCATGGGTAGCAAGCGAGATTGCAGGATTGCAGGGGTAGCAAGGGAGAACACAGGGATCACAGCTGTGACCCCTGGTAACCACCAAATGATGTCCCTATTCTTGATGGCCCTTCATAGTTTGTATTTCTCTGGGGAGGGAGTTCCAAAGTTTTACAGCTAAGCAGGAAAATGCTGATTCGCCAAGTCTTTATCTTGTGTATGGGTTCGGCTCAAGGCAGATGTCGTCGCTGGATCTGAGTGTACTAGTTGGCTGGTAGATGTGATTTTCTTTTGTATGAATTCAGCTCCTGGGCTGTGGATTGCACTGTGTGTTATGCACATTGTTTTGAAGGTGATTTGTTTTTTGACTGGAAGACAATGTAGCATCCTTAGTGCTTGAGTGATGTCTCTTCATGAGAATCTGGCAGCTGCATTCTGTATACGTTGCGTATTCTATCCCAGACATGATGAGGGAGATGATGGCGAGTGCTTTGTGCATGAAGGAGAGGAAGGGTACAATCTTTTTGTTTGTGTGTAGAAGGAAGAAGCATTTCTTAATTATCGCATTCCAGGGTTAGTTTGTTGTCCATTAGAACTACTTTAGATGGCGTAGGTGCTGTTCCCAGTTCTGTGGGCCATGGGATGTACTGGTTGCTTCCTAGGATGTTGAATGTATTCATGATTTCTGCCTTGTCCGGTTTGATTTTCAGGTTGTTAGTGTTCAGTGTTGTTAGTGTTCATCCATTGGTAGAGTTCTTTGAGACAGTCTATTAGCGCTGCGTTCTACTGTTCATCGCCGATTTTGTAAACAATTTGGGTATCATCTGCGTAGTTGTAGCAAGTGAAGCCATGTCTTATGATTAGTTTGTCATAGAAATGTTGAAGAGGAGTGGATATAACACACACTACCTGTGGAGGATCCTTGTGGTACTCCACAGGTAGTGTCTCGCGGTCTGGTTTCAAAAGGTTTTATCCATACTGTTTCTGTTCTTTCAGACAGGAAAGATTTAATCCAGAGCAGCGCAGTGTCGGTGATCCCTATTTCTTCATGTCAAATTCAAAATATACAGTGCCTCACACGTCCCCACAAGACACTACGTGTGTGCAAGTAAAAGGCAGTCAATTTGAGAATTCCACAGTGCTAAAACAACAAACGGGGCCTCATTACAACCCCGGCGGTAGCCGTGCCGGTAAAAATGGCAGGCTGCCGCCAGAGTTGTGTTTTTTTCCGGCACCTGGCTTTAGGGAATGACCAGGGCATTATAGCCCTGGCCCCGTGAAGCCAGGCCTGGAAAATGTTACTCCCCATTCCCATTGAGTCCCATAGGATTCAATGGGAATGGGGAGGACGGAAGCACTGGCACTCTGCGCAACAGTGCCGGTGCTTCTATCAAAGTCTGCTGGTGGGTGCCATTCCACCCACCAGGGTGAGACCTGGTGGGCGAAACAGCACCCGTCAGCAGACTCGTAGCTTGCCGGTTTCCGGAAACAACAGTGCTGGTAAGCTTACCGGCATTGTTGTTTACGGCCCGGCAATCTTGTATTGAGGCCAACTGTCTCACTCAACATGCGAAAAGCAGCACACCAACACAATCTCTGACACAACCAGCACCAGAGCGGCTCCAACCTTGCATCTCCCCAAGAGCCTGAGGCTTCTCCTCAACAAATCCAAGTCTCAACTGCAACCCTCAGAGGACATTCAATTCATTGAAGTAAGAGAGAGTACTACTTCCAACAGAAAGGGCGTGGAAGCTTCAATCAACACTGCAGAGACTGCTGTCTCATTATCAGGCCACTGCGAGGGATATCCTCCAGGTCCAGGGGCAAATGGCCATGCGTCTTTCTAGTTCCATGGGCCCGGTTACGTCACATGGTCCTTTTGCTTATCCTCCAAAGTTTCTGAAGGGTAATACTCCATGGACCATCCCTTTTTCCTAGGAGTAGCAGTGTTGGTTGAGGATACCCAACCCAGTGAAGGGGTTCTTGTTGCATCAATCTATCCCAATCTTTTTACCACCAATTCCAGCTAGACAGGATGGGCGGCAGTGGTACAGGATCAAGTCCACCAGGAGCACTGGTCAGAACAAGAGGCTGCCCGCTCCTCCAACTGGCTTGCGGCAGCAGCATCCAGGGAACTGCAGGCATTTGCACCGTTCCTCAAGGAAGAATCAGTTCTCCTAAGAGCGGACAAAACCACAACAGTCATCTATGCGAACAAGCAAGCAGGCATTTGCAACACTCCTCAAGGAGAAATCAGTTCTCCTAAGATTGCACAACACCACCACAGTTGTGTATGTGAACAAGCAAGGGGGTCATTGTTCAGAGTCCCAGGGCAGACTAAGGTGGTCTGCTCCATCCAGAGTGATAGATGACCCTCTACCCCGAAAGCCTATAAGAGCAATTCGAGGAATTTCGACTTGTGGTGTAGACAATAAGGGGTTTCTGCCTCTATGGTGCCTGGATCTTGTATTCTCCAATTCCTTCAAGAGGGGTTTACCTGTGCAAGCACAATGGGCAGTCATCCGCACCTTCAAGTTCCACGGTACAAATGCTGCTGATCTTCAGGATTTGGTGGGCAGCCTTCTGAAGGGTTTTTCCATCTACAGGCCCATCTCTGTTCCTTTGTAGAATATTCCTGTTGTCATCAAGTCATTTCAGTCTCCCCTTTGAGTAGGTGATTTGGTGGGCAGCCTTCTGAATGGTTTTTCCATCTACAGGCCCATATCTGTTTCTTTATAGGATATTCCTGTTGTCCTCAAGTCATTTCAGTCTCCCCCTTTGGGGCCCTGAGGGAGGTTCATCTAAGATTCCTGATGCTCCCAATGGTCTTCCTGGTGCCACCCTTCCTTTTCCCCCAAGATAGTCTCAAAGTTTGTCTCAGAAGATTGTCCTACCCTCCTTTTTCCCCAGCTCAGTCTCCCCCGAGGAGCAAATGTCAGCCACCTTAGAAGAGCGGTGTTCACCTATTTGGAAAAAGTAGGGCCATTCATGCCGCCAGAAGCCCATTTATCACTTTTGAGGGGCTTTCCCAGGGAGGAAGGCAACAGAACCCACCATTATAAGCTGGCTGAGAGACACCATCTCCCTTGCTCATGTATCCTTGGGCTCCACCCCTCCATCAGGAGCCCAGAGGAGATCTACTAGGGGTATGTCAGCCTCTTGTGCAGGGACAGGAAAGTCAACCATCCACAACATCAGTGGAGTGGAAACCCGGGCAAACCTGAACACTTTTATTAGGTACTTTCGCCTTAACCTGCACAGACAGTAAGCTGGTGCCTTTGGAACTGGGGTGCTGAGTGCAGCACTACTGTGCTTTGTGTTGGACATCATCACAATGCTGTTTTTTTATTCTCTTCTTGAATAAACACGGTGATGGGTGGGTGCACATGGGTGTTGTTGGTTCTTCATGTTTTAGGCCCATTCCTTACCTGGAGTTGGTTTAGCTATATATAAGTGATGGGACGAGGAAGGGGGACGTGGAGGTAATGCCTGGTTTACCTACCGTTAATCTTCATTACTCCTAGACCTACTTTTCCTCCTACCAGTACTTGTGACTCACCTCTCCCTCCTGACTGGGTTTGTACGCAATGGGCCTTCCAAGGCAGTTGAGAATAACTGTTGAGGCATTGGATCCAAGGAGGAGGTGGCAGGGTTGGATGGGAAAATGAGTATAAATAGTAGAAGGGTTGCTGGAAAAAGGCAAGGTGCTTCACACATACGTACTAGGACGAGGAACAGTAGGACTAGGAATCATGAAGATTGCCAGTAAGTAATCCAGGAATTGCACAGTATAATCATATTCTTGGGGGTTGGCAAGCTATATATAGCATGCAGAACAATCATTGGCAATGCCAACAGTTTGAGCTTTTGCGTTGGCATGGTATTAACTTGCCATCGATGGTAGCAACTGCAAAATGGTGTGAGTACCCGGGCATATAATAGCAGTGAAAGGCGAATGCCCAGAACGTATACATAAGTTAAAACTGTTGGCTTTGCCAATACATGTTTTTGATGAGACTTAAGTGAAGGACACGCATAGAGCTTATAAAAAGAGTGGATGACGGCACACCTGTTTAAGACATTTTTGTTACACCAATAGCACGTTGACAGCTCGACTTAAGTCATTAACTCTCAGAAGACTGCTTTGAAAAAACACTGGCAAGTACTTTGAGCACACATTTGATGATAATGCTTGATAAAACTAGTTCAAAAAGATCCCGGGAGGATGTGTTTTGGGTAAGAAGGGGCAGGAAGTGGGTAGGAAAGGCCATAAGCATTAGCATGGACATCGACAGTCAAGGGGTGGGTAAATAACCAAACAACACCTTCAAGCTTTGTGTCTCTCCTGGGTGCAGTATAAATGCTTTATAACATAACATATTACATTTGTCCCTTGCTGTTCTCCAATGCAATAGTGTCGGCCTAACAGCCAAAAATAATGAACGAGCACTAAACTGTATAACATTTCTCAGTTTCGCATCAGACCACACGGCGGCAGTGCTGTACCACAATACGGAGCACGCCCTCCTCCATAGAGGACACGTTGCAGTGAGCCAGAATTAATTCTGACTACGTTGGATTCTTTGAACTCCCATCACCTTCTGGATGTGGGTAGAGCGGTCCATTTGTACTTCGAAAACAGTGCTAAATTTAAAGATTCCGCAATCCTTTGTACGGATCGTGGTCCGTGTAACCAGGGCAATGCTACATTGAGTTGACACAGCAAGCCACTGTGATTGTGCATGAGCAGCAACAGAGGGCTTTGGAAAAGGTGGTTTAAGGTTGCTCATCTCTACTTCCACTCAGGCTCGGACTGGCCTATAGGGCAATAGGGCAATGCCCGAACCAAAAACACAAAATGCTTGGCGTGGGCTAGTTTTTGGGGGTGAAAGTGGGCCACTTTTTTGGACAGTTGATGATTACTTCACTTTTTGACCCGTGTTGTTGAATAAATACTCTTTAAATTGCACAATTTGTATTACATTTTATCCCCAAAAATTATTTTGGGTACAATTCAAAAAGCCTGTCACAAAACGAATGAATTGCAATTTTCAACAGTGGGCCTCGTCTTCTACAACCATAAAGCATGAGAGACTAACGATTTGATCATTTTTGACTTGTAGGCTGTGTTTATTTCAACATGTATTGTTTTTAGTGTTTTTGTCACTGGCAAAGGCTGGGTCCCTTAGGACTGGCGTGAAAGGACGGGGATGAAAAAGAGGGATGAATATGTGATATCCTGATTATCTGTCATCCTCATTACTCCGAGTCTTACTCTTCCCAGTCACAGTCTAATGCTGGAAATTGACATTGCGGGCCGGCAGGACTTGTAATGTCCCGGTGGTACCAGGATATTAGGCAGCAGTACGGCTGTTACGGGGTTGCCGGAAACCCGCCGCCTACCAGCGAGTTTTCTAGCAACCCCGTTATGAGGCAGAAGATCCCTGCTTTTTGGTTGATCTATTATTTTCTGACTTGTGTATTTTGAATAAGAATGAGATTTTGATTAAAATAAAAATCAATAATTTAGATATAAAAACACATTTAAAATGGTGCTTTCATTTTTAACATTTTTTTTTCATGTTTAGAACATGATTTGTTAAATAAAACAGCTCTTCGACTTTGCATTCGGCTTTGGACAAATACTAGCTCTGAGGTCTAGAATGAGCTGCTCCCTGCTTTTGGATGCACCCCAATACTGCCCCTGTCCCAAGTTTGTTGTGAAACCTGTTTGGTGCATTAGGCTTTTCACTCTTGTGAGGGGTCAGAAATGTGAGGCAGACAACTTTTGGATTATTTTTCACAGTTTGCCCTTTTATTAAATTATAGGTTTCATCAAACGCGTCACTATCCATACTCTGATGAGGATTTAGCTGCCTATCAAAACTAAAGGAAAACACTCTAACACAGGATATTTGTTCCTCACACTTAATCATGACATACACAAATAAATATATGACAATTCACAACAACATCAACAATGATATTCTTTTTTTTATTGTATTGGCTTTATTTGGTTTTTTGCAGCACAGAAAACCTTTTGCCACAGTTTAAAACATCCATGGATGTAGTCCTTAATCCATATTACTCTTTTAGTTGCTGGTGGCATATCTTAAAGGGACGGATTGCCTCATCATTTCAGTTCTTTGATCTTCTCAAATATTATCAGCAACTTTATCAATGGCAAAGTTGTCTCAACCCTTCCCCATTCCAAAAGCACCCTCCACCAATCATCCGCAGTCCTTGAGGGACACTTCTTGATTTCATCACCTAATAGTGTCGTTCTCATGTCTTTTATTTCTGGGCAGCGTATAATTAAATGTTTTAATGTTTCTTTCGATGCCTCCGCGCCACAGAGCCTGCAGGCCACCTCGCAACCACTCAGTTTCCATGGTCTCAGTATTTCTCTAGTAAGAAACAAATCGAGTCCAAGTCTCAAAAATTGGTCCTTAAAGTACCAGTTTGGGAACCGTTGGAGGTATTTCGGCAGTGTATTTAATCTTCTTTCCTCTTGGTGGGGCTTGTCATACAATTTGTATATTTGTCTTTCCTCCTGGGTTATGATCCAAGCTTGGATAAATCATAATTTTAGAATTTTTTTTTTACAAACTTTATTTTGTATTTCTTCTCAAGAGCATTGGTTACAAACATTTATTTATAAAGAATAGCAAGTGTAATATTTTGTACATTCTCCGTCTGTCATACAATTTTCGTTACATTTTCCAGTAAGTTCTTGAGTATAACAGTTAGACAATGTATTCCCTCTCCTCTCCCCCCTTGCCCCTTCCCCATTACCTTTATTCTTAATAATGTTTGGTTGAGATAACATAGGAATGTTTTCCACATGCGATTCGGTGCAGTTCATCTTGCGGTTGTCCATATCTGACTCTCTCGGTCATAAAATAGAGACTTTACGTAAGACCCTAGGTTTAAAATACATTTGTTCTTTGTCTTTAGTGAACTCATGAAAAGGCATCCACGTGTTCAAGTATTTGGGGTATGAGCCATATGCCAAAGCTGTCACCTTCTCCATAGCCATGACCCCCTATAGCTTCACCCACCACATAGCCACAACCGGCCCTTGCTTATTTTTCCAAATGTGTGCTAAGTTGATTCTAGCTGCGCTCAACATGTGGGTTATGAGCGTGGCCCTGTTCCCAATATTTGCATAGCTACCTTCAATGATGGATCCATGGGGAGCAGTACCCCCATTATATCCTTAATGCGGCTCAGGATCTCTTTCCAATATGCCTATGCCCGTGGACAGACCCACCACATATGAATTAGGTCTCCCGTATTCCTGCAACCTCGCCAACACAGTGAGGGGTAGCTAGCGTTAATAGAGTGTATTTTCTTTGGTGTCATGTATCATCTAAGACATAACTTAAATGCTGCCTCCTTGATGGAGGTACATTTAGAGCCTTTTGCAGCTTGTCGCCATATTTGCCCCCATGTCTCTAAGGGAATAGGTTTGCCCACATCCTCCTCCCATTTCCTCATATATGAGAGAGTTTGTTCCAGGACCACCCCACAAAGCAGTCGATATATTCGCAATACTACTTTTTCCGGTGTCCCCTTCTGTATCATGAGTTCCAGCCCTATTGGTTGCCGGGATGCTCCCTCTTTTACCCTTGTGTTCGTGATCCAATGCCTGATTTGAGTGTAATGGTATTGTTCACTTTCCGGGATCCGGAATTTTTCTTTACACCCTTTAAATGTTAGGGGAACCCCGCCTACATAAAATTCCTTTAATGTTAGGGCTCGTCCTCCCTCCTAGCGAGACCAAAAGTGGGGTTGTGTGCCTGGAGTAAAGTCTGGGTTATAGGCCATTGGTGTGGGTGGACCTCCCCCCAAATTAATCTTCTTACCACATAGTGCTTTGTCCCAATACCACAGAGTGGCCTTGGTTGTTTCCAATAGTGTGCCCTCTTTCCATCTATATCTCGGACGCAAGAACCCCAGACACTCCAGCGGGATCTTCGTTATCCCTCCCTCTAGATTTACCCAATGGTTTTGTTTCTCCCATGGAGCCCATTGTATCATCGGTGCCACCTGTGCTGCCCATAGGTATCTACGGAATTCTGGTACTCCCAGCCCTTCAGTTGCTTGAGTTTGGAATAGTACTTTCCTAGGGACTCTGGGCTTCTTCGCTTTCTAAATAAAGGCCATGACTTTCTTTTGTAAGTCCTGAATTACCGGGGTGGGAATTCATAGCGGAGTGCGCCCATTACATATAAAAACCTGGGGAGAAGGCATATCTTATCTGCTGCTATCTGTGCTGACCAGGACAGCTTCTGCATATCCCATCTTTTGAGATCTTCTGTCAGAGTTTTCAGCAGTCCTGGAATGTTTTCCCCATAAAGTCTCTTATAAGTGGGTGCTAGGTTTATGCCTAAATAGGCTATGGGCCCTTGACTCCATTTTAATGGATAACGTTTCTCCCACCATGCCACCCGCCCTAGGTCTTCTGCAGGCTCGGACTGGGACAAGAAATACTCCCGGTCACCCAAAAAAAGTGGAGGTCAAGGGTCGGGAGGGACCCCTCACGACCCTTGACCTCTGATGACATCACCAGAAGTGATGTCATTTGACCCCACCTCAAAGTGACATCCCGGGAAGCGATGAAACACGACCTTTCACCCCTTTACAAAACAGGAAGTGGCATCAAATATGGCATCAAATAGCATTGTGCCTAAGTACACTAAATGACTGTGAATCCAAGCAGACATCCAAGGCCAAATGATAATATGTTATTGTATAGCACTTACGCGTAAGCTCTTTTTTATAGAACAAATATGCATACAATATCCCCCAACCTGTGTTGGTACTCATTTATCGATGTAAGAAGGATTAAAGGCTTTTTGAAAAAAAAATAATAACTGGAAAAAAATATATATTTTTTAAACATTTCTTTTTCTTCCAAACCGGCCCAGGGATGACCCGAAACTGGCCCCCACTCCCCAGGGACGATTTCGGCCCGGCCACGGGCTGAAAGGCCGAGGGGCCAATCTGACCCTGGTCTTCTGTGATATTAAGTGCTTTGGATTTGGGGTAATTAATATGAAACCCTGAAACTTCCACAAATTTCTCTGGTAGTGTAATAGCCTGGGGGAGTGAGCGCTCGGTATTCCTTAAAAAAAGAAGGATGTCATCCGCGTGTAGGGCTATTTTCTGGGGTCCACAGGTCCCCGCCTCCACCCCCAGGATAACTTTCTCCGCTCGTATCCTTTGTGCCAGGTGCTCCATGGCCATAGCAAAGATTAATGGTGAAAGTGGACACCCTTGTCTAGTATCCTTGCGGATCGGGGAGCTTTCGGTTAGTTGTCCATTAATCATTAGCTTTGTGGACGGGTGTACGAAATTGGCTAGTATCATGTGAGAGAAGATTGGGCCGCAACCAAACTTCTCCAGGATCAGCTGTGGGAAGCTCCAATCCAGGCTATCAAAAGCCCTGGAGGCATCCAGCGCCAATACAGACATGACCTGGCCTGTTCTCTGTCCCCATGCAATGATGTTTATTGCCCTACAGATGTTGTCATACATATGACTCCCCTTTCACAAAGCCCGCCTGATCCAGCTGGATAATCTTCGGGAGAATTCTAGCCAATCTTTGTGCTAAAATGGTGGAATAGATTTCTGCATCCCCATTTAACAGTGATATAGGGCGAAAGCTTGTGCAATCCGTTGGGTCTCTATCCGGCTTCAGCAGGAGAACCATGGTAGCTGGACCCATACCACACGTGACTCGACCGGTGTCCCTTATATAGTTAAATAATTGTGTCAGCAGGCCTACCAGAATGTTTTGAAATGTTTTAAAATAAGCATTACAAAGGCAGTCCGGGCCAGGGGATTTGTTAGCTTTCAAGGTATTAATGACCCCCCCTTACCTCATCTTCTGATATGGGTGCTTCTATTTCCTGTCTATCTCTTTTCGTGATTTGCGGCAGATCTATTTGTGCCAGGAACTCTGTTTGTGCCCCCCTTTGCAGATTATCCACGGATAAGTGACTGGAGTAGAATGAATGTATAACTTCTGCTATCCCTTGTTCCCCTATTTTCATTCCTTCCCCTGGGCGTTTTAGTTGGTTGATGCGGTTGCGATCTTTTTGTTTTTTCAGTTTGGCCACTAATAGCCGATTGGCCTTGTCCCCCTTTAGGTAGTACATTTATTTAGTTCGGAGAAGGAGTTGTGCGGATTTGTCCGCGTAGTGAGCCTCTAAAGCGGCTTTGGTTTGTTTGAGTTTCCGCCAGGCCTTCTGAGACCTTTTATCTTTGTATTGGGCTTTGGCTTTTTTTACTTTAGTTTCTAATTCTTGCCTCTCCCATTCCTTCCTCTTCAGGAAGTTCACTGTGTGTGCAATAAATTCACCTCGGACTACTGCTTTGCTGACGTCCCATATTGTCCTCCAATTAATCCCTGGCATAGTGTTTTCTGCGAAGTAGTTCCTTAGCACCTGTTCTATGTCTGTTCTGATTGCTAGATCTTTTAGTAGTAGTTTGTTTAGGTGCCATGGTTTACGGATTTGTGGCTGCGAGCTTGGCATCTCCATGGTCATGAAGACTGGCGCATGGTCTGATATACACTGTATCCCTATTTTAGCCGCGTCCGAAACTAGGATCATATCAATCCGGGAGAACCCTGTATGTACAGCTAAATAAAAGGTGTAGGCTTTTTCGTGAGGGCGGAAAAACCGCCAGGTTTCTATTAGCTGTAGGTCTCTAAGTAATTGGGCTAGGGCTTGTCTATTCACGTTATCGCTGGATGTTGCTGGGAGAGTTTTATCCATTGGGGCGTCCATTACGCATTTGAAATCCCCCTCTATTAGGATCTGCCCCTTTCCCCATTCTACAATTTTTGGAAGTAGCTCTAATAGAAACCGGTCTTGCTTATCGTTGGGAGCATAGATCGCCACCAGGGTCAACTGCTGGTTCATCAGGATCCCCGTACACAAATTTAAGGGGATTACCTGTTATTCACTCTCTGGTTCCTCAGGTAAATATCAAGCAGACTATATGTGGGTTTGGACCAGAGCGTACAGGATGACAAGAAAATCTCTTTTAATTCATTCTAAAAATAATTTTTATTCAACACAGTACTAAAATCTCTATATGTTTAAAACAATTCTCATAATTCATTAACCAATTCCTAATAACCATTGACATTAATTATCCACTCACATTCACAGTACAAATCACACGCACACTTCTCTCAGTCAATCATTTATTCCCAAAATTATCCACATTGGCAAAAACTCTTTTCAATTTTCCAGTAATATCACACATTTTTATCACTGTTACAATATTCGCTATGAATTTTTGAACCCTATCATGAGTGTTGTTCACTGTTCATTCTCATTTTGAGCAGTCTGTAATCGTCGACATATGTTTTAGTCTTTTATCAGGCACTACAAATACAGCCCTCAAATTCTCTACCTTCTTCAGGATGTTGAACAAAGAACTTGTTATGTCTTTGCCTTGTATAGACTGATATGAGCCACTCCACCTACACAAAAATGTATAAACACTACGATAAAACCTATAACTTCATCTTGTCATCCATATTTCTTTTTAAGAACACTACCATTGTGTAAAGCAACTCTATACATAATTGCCCCACCTCAACTCACTTCCACGTGTATTATAGGAGGTGTAAGAGAAGGTGAACTGGAATAAATCCTTCACTAGGTCCAGGCAGTGATATCTTCACCTCGGGCCTATCAAAAGTAAACACATGGAATCACCACTATATTCACTCTTATCTTCACACTTTTTTGCAAAATATTCATGTTGTCATATGACATTATCCACACATACCTGGAACTCGATATTGGTCACGTTCTGTAATTTCTTGTAATTTGTATAAACTTGGTTTGTCCCGACACACAACAGGTATTTCTCCTTCTTGCCTGTTCCTCCTAAAACAGCATAGGAACAAGAATCTATGAGTCATCTGCAATGTGCCTAGCTATTGCACATCGGATTCAGTCTTATTTCTATTTTTATTGTTATTTCTATTTAACGGGGGGAAACTTACCGAATCTTGCTCCACACTGGGCAAACAATCCCATGGGATAGTATTAATTCTGTGGTTTCTCCTGTGTCGTTAGTACTTCTTCATCATAGGGATATATTACCCTATAATCAAAAGCAACATGTTGTCAGAGAATTACTCCTTCATATATTATTGCATATAGCATAGTGTTTTACACCCTACTTTTACGCTCTTAAACATAACTCTGTTTCATTAGCTAACATTATGCTATTAAGATAGTCTCACTCTGCCTTTCGGCTAGATCACATCGTGTGCACATGGCTCATTCTATTCCTGCACTTAGGTAACGCAGACTACATTCCCCCTTCTTTTCACCATATACGTATATGTTTAACAGCCTATATTTGGGCCGTCTCTTTATCTTTAAAACGTGACTCTGTTTTGTTTGCTTTTAAATAGTCACACCTATACCTTACGGCGGAATCACTTCATGTGTATCCAACTCGTTGTATACAAACTACATGCCCCAGTCTCTTCAAAGTATTCGTACCACCATGCTGATTCATTCATGTATCTTACAAAAAAGCGGCATTCTGCTTACCTGAATCGTGCCTCTGTTGCAATTTGTAATCACTATTTCGCGTCCGTTCCTATGGCGGCTGGCCTTCTTTTCCGACTTGATTATAATATAAACAGCGAGGAAGGACTCTCATGTTAACTCATAGGATATAGAGAGAGGACTACACAGTGTCCCCTATGTCCTTGTAATATCAACAGCAAGGGAGGACTCTCATGTTAACTCATAGGATATAGAGAGGTGACTACACAGTGTCCCCTATCTCCTAACAGATCACAAACTTTGAGATCATTTCATGATGCTTTTTTAGGTATTACGGATAATGCATATATGAGCTCCCTGCTTGCTCCTAAATTATGCGTATTTTTCACGATGGACAAGCTTGTCATTTAACAACACCTAGTCACGTTAATATGTCACTATCAGGTCAATAACCCAGAGCCTCGTATTTGCTGATACTTTCTGCAATACAAACCACCTTAAATCCGTATCTCTGTGGTTGTGTTTCACGAAATGGTCAACCAATG